>NW_027287271.1:0-85731 GCF_022747635.1 Hetaerina americana | reverse complement strand
AACCCTCGGGGGAACAACTAAACGAGTCGCCTGAATCACGAAATTTCTCATCCCGGGACTGCGGCTGGAAAACGTTATGCTTGCGAGAAATACGTATAAATGATACCATTTTCTCAAAAACGACCGTTTTGAAAGGTAAAGAAAGGAACAAATTTTCATTTGATGAATGAAGAGCCTTTAAAAAAGCACTTGGAAGAAAAACTTACACGAAAATTGATTCGCGAAATTACTCATCCCGGGACTGCGGAGGAAAATTATTATGTTTAAAAAATACGTATATTAACGAAACTTTTATAATAGCGAGTGCTTTGAAAGGAAGAAAGGCGACCAAATATTCATTCAATGAATTTTAAGCTTCAAAAAAACCGCTGAGGTTAAAACTAAACGCCACAATTCAATCACAAAATTTCTCATCCCGGTACTGCGGATGAAAAATTTTATGTTTGATAGAAATACTTTTGAATACGAAAGTTTTCCCAATAACTGCCGTTTGGAAATGAAAAGAGTAACACAAATTTACAATTAAAACTAACAGTCTTTTTAAAAAACCCTCGGGGGAACAACAAAACGAGTCGCTTGAATCACGAAATTTCTCATTCCGGGACTGCGGCTGGAAAACTTTATGCTTTCAAAAAATACGTTTAATGATTACATTTTCTCGAAAACGACCGTTTTGAATGGTAAAAAAGAACAAATTTTCATTTGATGAATGAAAAGCTTTTAAAAAAGCACTTGGAAGAAAAATTTAGACAAGAATTGATTCGCGAAATTTTTCATTCCGGGACTGCGGAGGAAAATTATTATGTTTAAAAAATAAGTATATTAACGAAACTTTTATAACAGCGACTGCCTTTAAAGGAAGAGAGGCGACAAAATATTCATTCAATGAATTTTAAACTTTAAAAAACCGCTGAGGTAAAAACTAAACGCCACAATTGAATCACAAAATTTCTCATCCCGGTACTGCGGATGAAAAATTTTGTTTGCAAGAAAAACGTATGAATACGAAAATTTTCCCAATAACTGCCGTTGGGAAATGAAAAGAGTCACACAAATTTACAATTAAAACTAACAGTCTTTTTAAAAAACCCTCGGGGGAACAACTAAACGAGTCGCTTGAATCACGAAATTTCTCATCCCGGGACTGCGGCTGGAAAATATTATGCTTGCAAGAAATACGTATAAATGATACCATTTTCTCAAAAACGACCGTTTTGAATGGTAAAGAAAGAACAAATTTTCATTTGATGAATGAAAAGCTTTTAGAAAAATACTTGGAAGAAAAACTTACACGAAAATTGATTCACGAAATTTCTCATCCCGGGACTGCGGAGGAAAATTATTATGTTTAAAAAGTACGTATATTAACGAAACTTTTATAACAGCGACTGCTTTGAAAGGAAGGGAGGCAACCAAATATTCATTCAATGAATTTTAAGATTTAAAAAACCGCTGAGGTAAAAACTAAACGCCACATTTCAATCACAAAATTTCTCATCCCGGTACTGCGGATGAAAAATTTTGTTTGCAAGAAAAACGTATGAATACGAAAATTTTCCCAATAACTGCCGTTTGGAAATGAAAAGAGTCACACAAATTTACAATTAAAACTAACAGTCTTTTTAAAAAACAATCGGGGGAACAACTAAACGAGTCGCTTGAATCACGAAATTTCTCATCCCGGGACTGCGGCTGGAAAACGTTATGCTTGCAAGAAATACGTATAAATGATACCATTTTCTCAAAAACGACCGTTTTGAAAGGTAAAGAAAGGAACAAATTTTCATTTGATGAATGAAGAGCCTTTAAAAAAGCACTTGGAAGAAAAACTTACACGAAAATTGATTCGCGTATTTACTCATCCCTGGACTGCGGAGGAAAATTATTATGTTTAAAAAATACGTATATTAACTAAACTTTTATAATAGCGAGTGCTTTGAAAGGAAGAAAGGCGACCAAATATTCATTCAATGAATTTTAAGCTTCAAAAAAACCGCTGAGGTTAAAACTAAACGCCACAATTCAATCACAAAATTTCTCATCCCGGTACTGCGGATGAAAAATTTTATGTTTGATAGAAATACTTTTGAATACGAAAGTTTTCCCAATAACTGCCGTTTGGAAATGAAAAGAGTAACACAAATTTACAATTAAAACTAACAGTCTTTTTAAAAAACCCTCGGGGGAACAACAAAACGAGTCGCTTGAATCACGAAATTTCTCATCCCGGGACTGCGGCTGGAAAACTTAATGCTTTCAAAAAATTTGTTTAATGATTACATTTTCTCAAAAACGACCGTTTTGAATGGTAAAAAAGAACAAATTTTTATTTGATGAATGAAAAGCTTTTAAAAAAGCACTAGGAAGAAAAATTTAGACAAGAATTGATTCGCGAAATTTTTCATTCCGGGACTGCGGAGGAAAATTATTATGTTTAAAAAATAAGTATATTAACGAAACTTTTATAACAGCGACTGCCTTTAAAGGAAGAGAGGCGACAAAATATTCATTCAATGAATTTTAAGCTTTAAAAAACCGCTGAGGTAAAAACTAAACGCCACAATTGAATCACAAAATTTCTCATCCCGATACTGCGGATGAAAAATTTTGTTTGCAAGAAAAACGTATGAATACGAAAATCTTCCCAATAACTGCCGTTTGGAAATGAAAAGAGTCACACAAATTTACAATTAAAACTAACAGTCTTTTTAAAAAACCCTCGGGGGAACAACTAAACGAGTCGCTTGAATCACGAAATTTCTCATCCCGGGACTGCGGCTGGAAAACTTAATGCTTGCAAAAAATACGTAAAAATGATACCATTATCTCAAAAACGACCGTTTTGAATGGTAAAGAAAGAACAAATTTTCATTTGATGAATGAAAAGCTTTTAAAAAAGCACTTGGAAGAAAAATTTAGACAAGAATTGATTCGCGAAATTTTTAATCCCGGGACTGCGGAGGAAAATTATTATGTTTAAAAAATAAGTATATTAACGAAACTTTTATAACAGCGACTGCCTTTAAAGGAAGAGAGGCAAAAAAATTTCATTCAATGAATTTTAAACTTTAAAAAACCGCTGAGGTAAAAACTAAACGCCACAATTGAATCACAAAATTTCTCATCCCGGTATTGCGGATGAAAATTTTGTTTGCAAGAAAAACGTATGAATACGAAAATTTTCCCAATAACTGCCGTTTGGAAATGAAAAGAGTCACACAAATTTACAGTTAAAACTAATAGGCTTTCAAAAAAACCTTCGGGGGAACAAAGAAACGAGTCGCTTAAATCACGAAATTTCTCATCCCGGGACTGCTGCTGGAAAACGTGATGCTTGCAAGAAATACGTATAAATGATACCATTTTCTCAAAAACGACCGTTTTGAAAGGTAAAGAAAGGAACAAATTTTCATTTGATGAATGAAGAGCCTTTTAAAAAGTACTTGGAAGAAAAACCTACACGAAAATTGATTCGCGAAATTACTCATCCCGGGACTGCGGAGGAAAATTATTATGTTTAAAAATATGTATATTAACGAAGCTTTTATAATAGCGAGTGCTTTGAAAGGAAGAAAGGCGACCAAATATTCATTCAATGAATTTTAAGCTTCAAAAAAACCGCTGAGTATAAAACTAAACGCCAAAAATTCAATCACAAAATTTCTCATCCCGGTACTGCGGATGAAAAATTTTATGTTTGATAGAAATACTTTTGAATACGAAAGTTTTCCCAATAACTGCCGTTTGGAAATGAACAGAGTAACACAAATTTACAATTAAAACTAACAGTCTTTTTAAAAAACCCTCGGGGGAACAACAAAACGAGTCGCTTGAATCACGAAATTTCTCATCATGGGACTGCGGCTGGAAAACTTTATGCTTTCAAAAAATACGTATAAATGATACCATTTTCTCAAAAACGTGCGTTTTGAATGGTAAAGAAAGACCAAATTTTCATTTGATGAATGAAAAGCTTTTAAAAAAGCACTTGGAAGAAAAACACGAAAATTGATTCGCGAAATTTTTCATCCCGGGACTGCGGAGGAAAATTATTATGTTTAAAAAATAAGTATATTAACGAAACTTTTATAACAGCGACTGCCTTTAAAGGAAGAGAGGGCGACAAAATATTCATTCAATGAATTTTAAGCTTTAAAAAACCGCTGAGGTAAAAACTAAACGCCACAATTGAATCACAAAATTTCTCATCCCGGTACTGCGGATGAAAATGTTGTTTGCAAGAAATACGTATGAATACGAAAATTTTCTCAATAACTGCCGTTTGGAAGTGAAAAGAGTCACACAAATTTACAGTTAAAACTAATAGGCTTTCAAAAAAACCCTCGGGGGAACAACAAAACGAGTCGCTTGAATCACGAAATTTCTCATCCCGGGACTGCGGCTGGAAAATATTATGCTTGCAAGAAATACGTATAAATGATACCATTTTCTCAAAAACGACCGTTTTTGAATGGTAAAGAAAGACCAAATTTTCATTTGATGAATGAAAAGCTTTTAAAAAAGCACTTGGAAGAAAAACACGAAAATTGATTCGCGATATTTTTCATCCCGAGACTGCGGAGGAAAATTATTATGTTTAAAAAATAAGTATATAAACGAAACTTTCATATCAGCGACTGCCCCTAAAGGAAGAGAGGCGACCAAATATCCATTCAATGAATTTTAAGCTTTAAAAAACCGCTGAGGTAAAAACTAAACGCCACAATTGAATCACAAAATTCCTCATCCCGGTACTGCGGATGAAAATTTTGTTTGCAAGAAATACGTATGAATACGAAAATTTTCTCAATAACTGCCGTTTGGAAGTTAAAAGGGTCACACAAATTTACAGTTAAAACTAATAGGCTTTCAAAAAAACCCTCGGGGGAACAACGAAACGAGTCGCTTGAATCAAGAAATTTCTCATCACGGGACTGCGGCTGGAAAACGTTATGCTTGCAAGAAATACGTATAAATGATACCATTTTCTCAAAAACGACCGTTTTGAATGGTAAAGAAAGAACAAATTTTCATTTGATGAATGAAAAGCTTTTAGAAAAATACTTGGAAGAAAAACTAACACGAAAATTGATTCACGAAATTTCTCATCCCGGGACTGCGGAGGAAAATTATTATGTTTAAAAAGTACGTATATTAACGAAACTTTTATAACAGCGACTGCTTTGAAAGGAAGGGAGGCAACCAAATATTCATTCAATGAATTTTAAGATTTAAAAAACCGCTGAGGGAAAAACTAAACGCCACAATTCAATCACAAAATTTCTCATCCCGGTACTGCGGATGAAAACTTTTGTTTGCAAGAAAAACGTATGAATACGAAAATTTCCCAATAACTGCCGTTTGGAAATGAAAAGAGTCACACAAATTTACAATTAAAACTAACAGTCTTTTTAAAAAACCCTCGGGGGAACAACTAAACGAGTCGCTTGAATCACGAAATTTCTCATCCCGGGACTGCGGCTGGAAAACTTAATGCTTTCAAAAAATACGTTTAATGATTACATTTTCTCAAAAACGACCGTTTTTAATGGTAAAAAAGAACAAATTTTCATTTGATGAATGAAAAGCTTTTAAAAAAGCACTTGGAAGAAAAATTTAGAAGAGAATTGATTCGCGAAATTTTTCATTCCGGGACTGCGGAGGAAAATTATTATGTTTAAAAAATAAGTATATTAACGAAACTTTTATAACAGCGACTGCCTTTAAAGGAAGAGAGGCGACAAAATATTCATTCAATGAATTTTAAGCTTTAAAAAACCGCTGAGGTAAAAACTAAACGCCACAATTGAATCACAAAATTTCTCATCCCGATACTGCGGATGAAAAATTTTGTTTGCAAGAAAAACGTTTGAATACGAAAATTTTCCCAATAACTGCCGTTTGGAAATGAAAAGAGTCACACAAATTTACAATTAAAACTAACAGTCTTTTTAAAAAACCCTCGGGGGGAACAACTAAACGAGTCGCTTGAATCACGAAATTTCTCATCCCGGGACTGCGGCTGGAAAACTTAATGCTTGCAAAAAATACGTAAAAATGATACCATTATCTCAAAAACGACCGTTTTGAATGGTAAAGAAAGAACAAATTTTCCTTTGATGAATGAAAAGCTTTTAAAAAAGCACTTGGAAGAAAAATTTAGACAAGAATTGATTCGCGAAATTTTTAATCCCGGGACTGCGGAGGAAAATTATTATGTTTAAAAAATAAGTATATTAACGAAACTTTTATAACAGCGACTGCCTTTAAAGGAAGAGAGGCGACAAAATATTCATTCAATGAATTTTAAACTTTAAAAAACCGCTGAGGTAAAAACTAAACGCCACAATTGAATCACAAAATTTCTCATCCCGGGTACTGCGGATGAAAAATTTTGTTTTGCAAGAAAAACGTTAGAATACGAAAATTTTCCCAATAACTGCCGTTGGGAAATGAAAAGAGTCACACAAATTTACAGTTAAAACTAATAGGCTTTCAAAAAAACCTTCGGGGGAACAACGAAACGAGTCGCTTGAATCAAGACATTTCTCATCCCGGGACTGCGGCTGGAAAATATTATGCTTGCAAGAAATACGTATAAATGATACCATTTTCTCAAAAACGTGCGTTTTGAATGGTAAAGAAAGACCAAATTTTCATTTGATGAATGAAAAGCTCTTAAAAAAGCACTTGGAAGAAAAACACGAAAATTGATTCGCGATATTTTTCATCCCGAGACTGCGGAGGAAAATTATTATGTTTAAAAAATAAGTATATAAACGAAACTTTCATATCAGCGACTGCCCTTAAAGGAAGAGAGGCGACCAAATATTCATTCAATGAATTTTAAGCTTTAAAAAACCGCTGAGGTAAAAACTAAACGCCACAATTGAATCACAAAATTTCTCATCCCGGTACTGCGGATGAAAATTTTTTTTGCAAGAAATACGTATGAATACGAAAATTTTCTCAATAACTGCCGTTTGGAAGTGAAAAGAGTCACACAAATTTACAGTAAAAACTAATAGGCTTTCAAAAAAACCCTCGGGGGAACAACGAAACGAGTCGCTTGAATCACGAAATTTCTCATCCCGGGACTGCGGCTGGAAAACGTAATGCTTGCAAGAAATACGTATAAATGATACCATTTTCTCAAAAACGACCGTTTTGAAAGGTAAAGAAAGGAACAAATTTTCATTTGATGAATGAAGAGCCTTTAAAAAAGCACTTGGAAGAAAAACTTACACGAAAATTGATTCGCGAAATTACTTATCCCGGGACTGCGGAGGAAAATTATTATGTTTAAAAAATACGTATATTAACGAAACTTTTATAATAGCGAGTGCTTTGAAAGGAAGAAAGGGGACCAAATATTCATTCAATGAATTTTAAGCTTCAAAAAAACCGCTGAGGTTAAAACTAAACGCCACAATTCAATCACAAAATTTCTCATCCCGGTACTGCGGATAAAAAATTTTGTTTGCAAGAAAAACGTATGAATACGAAAATTTTCCCAATAACTGCCGTTTGGAAATGAAAAGAGTAACACAAATTTACAATTAAAACTAACAGTCTTTTTAAAAAACCCTCGGGGGAACAACAAAACGAGTCGCTTGAATCACGAAATTTCTCATCCCGGGACTGCGGCTGGAAAACTTTATGCTTTCAAAAAATACGTTTAATGATTACATTTTCTCAAAAACGACCGTTTTGAATGGTAAAAAAAGAACAAATTTTCATTTGATGAATGAAAAGCTTTTAAAAAAGCACTTGGAAGAAAAATTTAGACAAGAATTGATTCGCGAAATTTTTCATTCCGGGACTGCGGAGGAAAATTATTATGTTTAAAAAATAAGTATATTAACGAAACTTTTATAACAGCGACTGCCTTTAAAGGAAGAGTGGCGACAAAATATTCATTCAATGAATTTTAAGCTTTAAAAAACCGCTGAGGTAAAAACTAAACGCCACAATTGAATCACAAAATTTCTCATCCCGATACTGCGGATGAAAAATTTTGTTTGCAAGAAAAACGTATGAATACGAAAATTTTCCCAATAACTGCCGTTTGGAAATGAAAAGAGTCACACAAATTTACAATTAAAACTAACAGTCTTTTTAAAAAACACTCGGGGGAACAACTAAACGAGTCGCTTGAATCACGAAATTTCTCATCCCGGGACTGCGGCTGGAAAACGTTATGCTTGCAAGAAATACGTATAAATGATACCATTTTCTCAAAAACGACCGTTTTGAAAGGTAAAGAAAGGAACAAATTTTCATTTGATGAATGAAGAGCCTTTAAAAAAGCACTTGGAAGAAAAACTTACACGAAAATTGATTCGCGTATTTACTCATCCCTGGACTGCGGAGGAAAATTATTATGTTTAAAAAATACGTATATTAACGAAACTTTTATAATAGCGAGTGCTTTGAAAGGAAGAAAGGCGACCAAATATTCATTCAATGAATTTTAAGCTTCAAAAAAACCGCTGAGGTTAAAACTAAACGCCACAATTCAATCGCAAAATTTCTCATCCCGGTACTGCGGATGAAAAATTTTATGTTTGATAGAAATACTTTTGAATACGAAAGTTTTCCCAATAACTGCCGTTTGGAAATGAAAAGAGTAACACAAATTTACAATTAAAACTAACAGTCTTTTTAAAAAACCCTCGGGGGAACAACAAAACGAGTCGCTTGAATCACGAAATTTCTCATCATGGGACTGCGGCTGGAAAACTTTATGCTTTCAAAAAATACGTATAAATGATACCATTTTCTCAAAAACGACCGTTTTGAATGGTAAAGAAAGACCAAATTTTCATTTGATGAATGAAAAGCTTTTAAAAAAGCACTTGGAAGAAAAACACGAAAATTGATTCGCGAAATTTTTCATCCCGGGACTGCGGAGGAAAATTATTATGTTTAAAAAATAAGTATATTAACGAAACTTTTATAACAGCGACTGCCTTTAAAGGAAGAGAGGCGACAAAATATTCTTTCAATGAATTTTAAGCTTTAAAAAACCGCTGAGGTAAAAACTAAACGCCACAATTGAATCACAAAATTTCTCATCCCGGTACTGCGGATGAAAATTTTGTTTGCAAGAAATACGTATGAATACGAAAATTTTCTCAATAACTGCCGTTTGGAAGTGAAAAGAGTCACACAAATTTACAGTTAAAACTAATAGGCTTTCAAAAAAACCCTCGGGGGAACAACAAAACGAGTCGCTTGAATCACGAAATTTCTCATCCCGGGACTGCGGCTGGAAAATATTATGCTTGCAAGAAATACGTATAAATGATACCATTTTCTCAAAAACGACCGTTTTGAATGGTAAAGAAAGACCAAATTTTCATTTGATGAATGAAAAGCTTTTAAAAAAGCACTTGGAAGAAAAACACGAAAATTGATTCGCGATATTTTTCATCCCGAGACTGCGGAGGAAAATTATTATGTTTAAAAAATAAGTATATAAACGAAACTTTCATATCAGCGACTGCCCCTAAAGGAAGAGAGGCGACCAAATATCCATTCAATGAATTTTAAGCTTTAAAAAACCGCTGAGGTAAAAACTAAACGCCACAATTGAATCACAAAATTCCTCATCCCGGTACTGCGGATGAAAATTTTGTTTGCAAGAAATACGTATGAATACGAAAATTTTCTCAATAACTGCCGTTTGGAAGTTAAAAGGGTCACACAAATTTACAGTTAAAACTAATAGGCTTTCAAAAAAACCCTCGGGGGAACAACGAAACGAGTCGCTTGAATCAAGAAATTTCTCATCCCGGGACTGCGGCTGGAAAACGTTATGCTTGCAAGAAATACGTATAAATGATACCATTTTCTCAAAAACGACCGTTTTGAATGGTAAAGAAAGAACAAATTTTCATTTGATGAATGAAAAGCTTTTAGAAAAATACTTGGAAGAAAAACTTACACGAAAATTGATTCACGAAATTTCTCATCCCGGGACTGCGGAGGAAAATTATTATGTTTAAAAAGTACGTATATTAACGAAACTTTTATAACAGCGACTGCTTTGAAAGGAAGGGAGGCAACCAAATATTCATTCAATGAATTTTAAGATTTAAAAAACCGCTGAGGGAAAAACTAAACGCCACAATTCAATCACAAAATTTCTCATCCCGGTACTGCGGATGAAAACTTTTGTTTGCAAGAAAAACGTATGAATACGAAAATTTTCCCAATAACTGCCGTTTGGAAATGAAAAGAGTCACACAAATTTACAATTAAAACTAACAGTCTTTTTAAAAAACCCTCGGGGGAACAACTAAACGAGTCGCTTGAATCACGAAATTTCTCATCCCAGGACTGCGGCTGGAAAACGTTATGCTTGCAAGAAATACGTATAAATGATACCATTTTCTCAAAAACGACCGTTTTGAATGGTAAAGAAAGAACAAATTTTCATTTGATGAATGAAAAGCTTTTAGAAAAATACTTGGAAGAAAAACTTACACGAAAATTGATTCACGAAATTTCTCATCCCGGGACTGCGGAGGAAAATTATTATGTTTAAAAAATAAGTATATTAACGAAACTTTTATAACAGCGACTGCCTTTAAAGGAAGAGAGGCGACAAAATATTCATTCAATGAATTTTAAGCTTTAAAAAACCGCTGAGGTAAAAACTAAACGCCACAATTGAATCACAAAATTTCTCATCCCGATACTGCGGATGAAAAATTTTGTTTGCAAGAAAAACGTATGAATACGAAAATCTTCCCAATAACTGCCGTTTGGAAATGAAAAGAGTCACACAAATTTACAATTAAAACTAACAGTCTTTTTAAAAAACCCTCGGGGGAACAACTAAACGAGTCGCTTGAATCACGAAATTTCTCATCCCGGGACTGCGGCTGGAAAACTTAATGCTTGCAAAAAATACGTAAAAATGATACCATTATCTCAAAAACGACCGTTTTGAATGGTAAAGAAAGAACAAATTTTCATTTGATGAATGAAAAGCTTTTAAAAAAGCACTTGGAAGAAAAATTTAGACAAGAATTGATTCGCGAAATTTTTAATCCCGGGACTGCGGAGGAAAATTATTATGTTTAAAAAATAAGTATATTAACGAAACTTTTATAACAGCGACTGCCTTTAAAGGAAGAGAGGCAAAAAAATTTCATTCAATGAATTTTAAACTTTAAAAAACCGCTGAGGTAAAAACTAAACGCCACAATTGAATCACAAAATTTCTCATCCCGGTATTGCGGATGAAAAATTTTGTTTGCAAGAAAAACGTATGAATACGAAAATTTTCCCAATAACTGCCGTTTGGAAATGAAAAGAGTCACACAAATTTACAGTTAAAACTAATAGGCTTTCAAAAAAACCTTCGGGGGAACAAAGAAACGAGTCGCTTAAATCACGAAATTTCTCATCCCGGGACTGCTGCTGGAAAACGTGATGCTTGCAAGAAATACGTATAAATGATACCATTTTCTCAAAAACGACCGTTTTGAAAGGTAAAGAAAGGAACAAATTTTCATTTGATGAATGAAGAGCCTTTTAAAAAGTACTTGGAAGAAAAACCTACACGAAAATTGATTCGCGAAATTACTCATCCCGGGACTGCGGAGGAAAATTATTATGTTTAAAAAATATGTATATTAACGAAGCTTTTATAATAGCGAGTGCTTTGAAAGGAAGAAAGGCGACCAAATATTCATTCAATGAATTTTAAGCTTCAAAAAAACCGCTGAGTATAAAACTAAACGCCAAAAATTCAATCACAAAATTTCTCATCCCGGTACTGCGGATGAAAAATTTTATGTTTGATAGAAATACTTTTGAATACGAAAGTTTTCCCAATAACTGCCGTTTGGAAATGAACAGAGTAACACAAATTTACAATTAAAACTAACAGTCTTTTTAAAAAACCCTCGGGGGAACAACAAAACGAGTCGCTTGAATCACGAAATTTCTCATCATGGGACTGCGGCTGGAAAACTTTATGCTTTCAAAAAATACGTATAAATGATACCATTTTCTCAAAAACGTGCGTTTTGAATGGTAAAGAAAGACCAAATTTTCATTTGATGAATGAAAAGCTTTTAAAAAAGCACTTGGAAGAAAAACACGAAAATTGATTCGCGAAATTTTTCATCCCGGGACTGCGGAGGAAAATTATTATCTTTAAAAAATAAGTATATTAACGAAACTTTTATAACAGCGACTGCCTTTAAAGGAAGAGAGGCGACAAAATATTCATTCAATGAATTTTAAGCTTTAAAAAACCGCTGAGGTAAAAACTAAACGCCACAATTGAATCACAAAATTTCTCATCCCGGTACTGCGGATGAAAATGTTGTTTGCAAGAAATACGTATGAATACGAAAATTTTCTCAATAACTGCCGTTTGGAAGTGAAAAGAGTCACACAAATTTACAGTTAAAACTAATAGGCTTTCAAAAAAACCCTCGGGGGAACAACAAAACGAGTCGCTTGAATCACGAAATTTCTCATCCCGGGACTGCGGCTGGAAAATATTATGCTTGCAAGAAATACGTATAAATGATACCATTTTCTCAAAAACGACCGTTTTGAATGGTAAAGAAAGACCAAATTTTCATTTGATGAATGAAAAGCTTTTAAAAAAGCACTTGGAAGAAAAACACGAAAATTGATTCGCGATATTTTTCATCCCGAGACTGCGGAGAAAAATTATTATGTTTAAAAAATAAGTATATAAACGAAACTTTCATATCAGCGACTGCCCCTAAAGGAAGAGAGGCGACCAAATATCCATTCAATGAATTTTAAGCTTTAAAAAACCGCTGAGGTAAAAACTAAACGCCACAATTGAATCACAAAATTCCTCATCCCGGTACTGCGGATGAAAATTTTGTTTGCAAGAAATACGTATGAATACGAAAATTTTCTCAATAACTGCCGTTTGGAAGTTAAAAGGGTCACACAAATTTACAGTTAAAACTAATAGGCTTTCAAAAAAACCCTCGGGGGAACAACGAAACGAGTCGCTTGAATCAAGAAATTTCTCATCACGGGACTGCGGCTGGAAAACGTTATGCTTGCAAGAAATACGTATAAATGATACCATTTTCTCAAAAACGACCGTTTTGAATGGTAAAGAAAGAACAAATTTTCATTTGATGAATGAAAAGCTTTTAGAAAAATACTTGGAAGAAAAACTAACACGAAAATTGATTCACGAAATTTCTCATCCCGGGACTGCGGAGGAAAATTATTATGTTTAAAAAGTACGTATATTAACGAAACTTTTATAACAGCGACTGCTTTGAAAGGAAGGGAGGCAACCAAATATTCATTCAATGAATTTTAAGATTTAAAAAACCGCTGAGGGAAAAACTAAACGCCACAATTCAATCACAAAATTTCTCATCCCGGTACTGCGGATGAAAACTTTTGTTTGCAAGAAAAACGTATGAATACGAAAATTTTCCCAATAACTGCCGTTTGGAAATGAAAAGAGTCACACAAATTTACAATTAAAACTAACAGTCTTTTTAAAAAACCCTCGGGGGAACAACTAAACGAGTCGCTTGAATCACGAAATTTCTCATCCCGGGACTGCGGCTGGAAAACTTAATGCTTTCAAAAAATACGTTTAATGATTACATTTTCTCAAAAACGACCGTTTTTAATGGTAAAAAAGAACAAATTTTCATTTGATGAATGAAAAGCTTTTAAAAAAGCACTTGGAAGAAAAATTTAGAAGAGAATTGATTCGCGAAATTTTTCATTCCGGGACTGCGGAGGAAAATTATTATGTTTAAAAAATAAGTATATTAACGAAACTTTTATAACAGCGACTGCCTTTAAAGGAAGAGAGGCGACAAAATATTCATTCAATGAATTTTAAGCTTTAAAAAACCGCTGAGGTAAAAACTAAACGCCACAATTGAATCACAAAATTTCTCATCCCGATACTGCGGATGAAAAATTTTGTTTGCAAGAAAAACGTTTGAATACGAAAATTTTCCCAATAACTGCCGTTTGGAAATGAAAAGAGTCACACAAATTTACAATTAAAACTAACAGTCTTTTTAAAAAACCCTCGGGGGAACAACTAAACGAGTCGCTTGAATCACGAAATTTCTCATCCCGGGACTGCGGCTGGAAAACTTAATGCTTGCAAAAAATACGTAAAAATGATACCATTATCTCAAAAACGACCGTTTTGAATGGTAAAGAAAGAACAAATTTTCCTTTGATGAATGAAAAGCTTTTAAAAAAGCACTTGGAAGAAAAATTTAGACAAGAATTGATTCGCGAAATTTTTAATCCCGGGACTGCGGAGGAAAATTATTATGTTTAAAAAATAAGTATATTAACGAAACTTTTATAACAGCGACTGCCTTTAAAGGAAGAGAGGCGACAAAATATTCATTCAATGAATTTTAAACTTTAAAAAACCGCTGAGGTAAAAACTAAACGCCACAATTGAATCACAAAATTTCTCATCCCGGTACTGCGGATGAAAAATTTTGTTTGCAAGAAAAACGTTAGAATACGAAAATTTTCCCAATAACTGCCGTTGGGAAATGAAAAGAGTCACACAAATTTACAGTTAAAACTAATAGGCTTTCAAAAAAACCTTCGGGGGAACAACGAAACGAGTCGCTTGAATCAAGACATTTCTCATCCCGGGACTGCGGCTGGAAAATATTATGCTTGCAAGAAATACGTATAAATGATACCATTTTCTCAAAAACGTGCGTTTTGAATGGTAAAGAAAGACCAAATTTTCATTTGATGAATGAAAAGCTCTTAAAAAAGCACTTGGAAGAAAAACACGAAAATTGATTCGCTATATTTTTCATCCCGAGACTGCGGAGGAAAATTATTATGTTTAAAAAATAAGTATATAAACGAAACTTTCATATCAGCGACTGCCCTTAAAGGAAGAGAGGCGACCAAATATTCATTCAATGAATTTTAAGCTTTAAAAAACCGCTGAGGTAAAAACTAAACGCCACAATTGAATCACAAAATTTCTCATCCCGGTACTGCGGATGAAAATTTTTTTTGCAAGAAATACGTATGAATACGAAAATTTTCTCAATAACTGCCGTTTGGAAGTGAAAAGAGTCACACAAATTTACAGTAAAAACTAATAGGCTTTCAAAAAAACCCTCGGGGGAACAACGAAACGAGTCGCTTGAATCACGAAATTTCTCATCCCGGGACTGCGGCTGGAAAACGTAATGCTTGCAAGAAATACGTATAAATGATACCATTTTCTCAAAAACGACCGTTTTGAAAGGTAAAGAAAGGAACAAATTTTCATTTGATGAATGAAGAGCCTTTAAAAAAGCACTTGGAAGAAAAACTTACACGAAAATTGATTCGCGAAATTACTCATCCCGGGACTGCGGAGGAAAATTATTATGTTTAAAAAATACGTATATTAACGAAACTTTTATAATAGCGAGTGCTTTGAAAGGAAGAAAGGGGACCAAATATTCATTCAATGAATTTTAAGCTTCAAAAAAACCGCTGAGGTTAAAACTAAACGCCACAATTCAATCACAAAATTTCTCATCCCGGTACTGCGGATAAAAAATTTTGTTTGCAAGAAAAACGTATGAATACGAAAATTTTCCCAATAACTGCCGTTTGGAAATGAAAAGAGTAACACAAATTTACAATTAAAACTAACAGTCTTTTTAAAAAACCCTCGGGGGAACAACAAAACGAGTCGCTTGAATCACGAAATTTCTCATCCCGGGACTGCGGCTGGAAAACTTTATGCTTTCAAAAAATACGTTTAATGATTACATTTTCTCAAAAACGACCGTTTTGAATGGTAAAAAAGAACAAATTTTCATTTGATGAATGAAAAGCTTTTAAAAAAGCACTTGGAAGAAAAATTTAGACAAGAATTGATTCGCGAAATTTTTCATTCCGGGACTGCGGAGGAAAATTATTATGTTTAAAAAATAAGTATATTAACGAAACTTTTATAACAGCGACTGCCTTTAAAGGAAGAGTGGCGACAAAATATTCATTCAATGAATTTTAAGCTTTAAAAAACCGCTGAGGTAAAAACTAAACGCCACAATTGAATCACAAAATTTCTCATCCCGATACTGCGGATGAAAAATTTTGTTTGCAAGAAAAACGTATGAATACGAAAATTTTCCCAATAACTGCCGTTTGGAAATGAAAAGAGTCACACAAATTTACAATTAAAACTAACAGTCTTTTTAAAAAACACTCGGGGGAACAACTAAACGAGTCGCTTGAATCACGAAATTTCTCATCCCGGGACTGCGGCTGGAAAACGTTATGCTTGCAAGAAATACGTATAAATGATACCATTTTCTCAAAAACGACCGTTTTGAAAGGTAAAGAAAGGAACAAATTTTCATTTGATGAATGAAGAGCCTTTAAAAAAGCACTTGGAAGAAAAACTTACACGAAAATTGATTCGCGTATTTACTCATCCCTGGACTGCGGAGGAAAATTATTATGTTTAAAAAATACGTATATTAACGAAACTTTTATAATAGCGAGTGCTTTGAAAGGAAGAAAGGCGACCAAATATTCATTCAATGAATTTTAAGCTTCAAAAAAACCGCTGAGGTTAAAACTAAACGCCACAATTCAATCGCAAAATTTCTCATCCCGGTACTGCGGATGAAAAATTTTATGTTTGATAGAAATACTTTTGAATACGAAAGTTTTCCCAATAACTGCCGTTTGGAAATGAAAAGAGTAACACAAATTTACAATTAAAACTAACAGTCTTTTTAAAAACCCTCGGGGGAACAACAAAACGAGTCGCTTGAATCACGAAATTTCTCATCATGGGACTGCGGCTGGAAAACTTTATGCTTTCAAAAAATACGTATAAATGATACCATTTTCTCAAAAACGACCGTTTTGAATGGTAAAGAAAGACCAAATTTTCATTTGATGAATGAAAAGCTTTTAAAAAAGCACTTGGAAGAAAAACACGAAAATTGATTCGCGAAATTTTTCATCCCGGGACTGCGGAGGAAAATTATTATGTTTAAAAAATAAGTATATTAACGAAACTTTTATAACAGCGACTGCCTTTAAAGGAAGAGAGGCGACAAAATATTCATTCAATGAATTTTAAGCTTTAAAAAACCGCTGAGGTAAAAACTAAACGCCACAATTGAATCACAAAATTTCTCATCCCGGTACTGCGGATGAAAATTTTGTTTGCAAGAAATACGTATGAATACGAAAATTTTCTCAATAACTGCCGTTTGGAAGTGAAAAGAGTCACACAAATTTACAGTTAAAACTAATAGGCTTTCAAAAAAACCCTCGGGGGAACAACAAAACGAGTCGCTTGAATCACGAAATTTCTCATCCCGGGACTGCGGCTGGAAAATATTATGCTTGCAAGAAATACGTATAAATGATACCATTTTCTCAAAAACGACCGTTTTGAATGGTAAAGAAAGACCAAATTTTCATTTGATGAATGAAAAGCTTTTAAAAAAGCACTTGGAAGAAAAACACGAAAATTGATTCGCGATATTTTTCATCCCGAGACTGCGGAGGAAAATTATTATGTTTAAAAAATAAGTATATAAACGAAACTTTCATATCAGCGACTGCCCCTAAAGGAAGAGAGGCGACCAAATATCCATTCAATGAATTTTAAGCTTTAAAAAACCGCTGAGGTAAAAACTAAACGCCACAATTGAATCACAAAATTCCTCATCCCGGTACTGCGGATGAAAATTTTGTTTGCAAGAAATACGTATGAATACGAAAATTTTCTCAATAACTGCCGTTTGGAAGTTAAAAGGGTCACACAAATTTACAGTTAAAACTAATAGGCTTTCAAAAAAACCCTCGGGGGAACAACGAAACGAGTCGCTTGAATCAAGAAATTTCTCATCCCGGGACTGCGGCTGGGAAAACGTTATGCTTGCAAGAAATACGTATAAGATGATACCATTTTCTCAAAAACGACCGTTTTGAATGGTAAAGAAAGAACAAATTTTCATTTGATGAATGAAAAGCTTTTAGAAAAATACTTGGAAGAAAAACTTACACGAAAATTGATTCACGAAATTTCTCATCCCGGGACTGCGGAGGAAAATTATTATGTTTAAAAAGTACGTATATTAACGAAACTTTTATAACAGCGACTGCTTTGAAAGGAAGGGAAGCAACCAAATATTCATTCAATGAATTTTAAGATTTAAAAAACCGCTGAGGGAAAAACTAAACGCCACAATTCAATCACAAAATTTCTCATCCCGGTACTGCGGATGAAAACTTTTGTTTGCAAGAAAAACGTATGAATACGAAAATTTTCCCAATAACTGCCGTTTGGAAATGAAAAGAGTCACACAAATTTACAATTAAAACTAACAGTCTTTTTAAAAAACCCTCGGGGGAACAACTAAACGAGTCGCTTGAATCACGAAATTTCTCATCCCGGGACTGCGGCTGGAAAACGTTATGCTTGCAAGAAATACGTATAAATGATACCATTTTCTCAAAAACGACCGTTTTGAATGGTAAAGAAAGAACAAATTTTCATTTGATGAATGAAAAGCTTTTAGAAAAATACTTGGAAGAAAAACTTACACGAAAATTGATTCACGAAATTTCTCATCCCGGGACTGCGGAGGAAAATATTATGTTTAAAAAGTACGTATATTAACGAAACTTTTATAACAGCGACTGCTTTGAAAGGAAGGGAGGCAACCAATATTCATTCAATGAATTTTAAGATTTAAAAAACCGCTGAGGGAAAAACTAAACGCCACAATTCAATCACAAAATTTCTCATCCCGGTACTGCGGATGAAAACTTTTGTTTGCAAGAAAAACGTATGAATACGAAAATTTTCCCAATAACTGCCGTTTGGAAATGAAAAGAGTCACACAAATTTACAATTAAAACTAACAGTCTTTTTAAAAAACCCTCGGGGGAACAACTAAACGAGTCGCTTGAATCACGAAATTTCTCATCCCGGGACTGCGGCTGGAAAACTTAATGCTTTCAAAAAATACCTTTAATGATTACATTTTCTCAAAAACGACCGTTTTGAATGGTAAAAAAAGAACAAATTTTCATTTGATGAATGAAAAGCTTTTAAAAAAGCACTTGGAAGAAAAATTTAGAAGAGAATTGATTCGCGAAATTTTTCATTCCGGGACTGCGGAGGAAAATTATTATGTTTAAAAAATAAGTATATTAACGAAACTTTTATAACAGCGACTGCCTTTAAAGGAAGAGAGGCGACAAAATATTCATTCAATGAATTTTAAGCTTTAAAAAACCGCTGAGGTAAAAACTAAACGCCACAATTGAATCACAAAATTTCTCATCCCGATACTGCGGATGAAAAATTTTGTTTGCAAGAAAAACGTTTGAATACGAAAATTTTCCCAATAACTGCCGTTTGGAAATGAAAAGAGTCACACAAATTTACAATTAAAACTAACAGTCTTTTTAAAAAACCCTCGGGGGAACAGCTAAACGAGTCGCTTGAATCACGAAATTTCTCATCCCGGGACTGCGGCTGGAAAACTTAATGCTTGCAAAAAATACGTAAAAATGATACCATTATCTCAAAAACGACCGTTTTGAATGGTAAAGAAAGAACAAATTTCCTTTGATGAATGAAAAGCTTTTAAAAAGCACTTGGAAGAAAAATTTAGACAAGAATTGATTCGCGAACTTTTTAATCCCGGGACTGCGGAGGAAAATTATTATGTTTAAAAAATAAGTATATTAACGAAACTTTTATAACAGCGACTGCCTTTAAAGGAAGAGAGGCGACAAAATATTCATTCAATGAATTTTAAACTTTAAAAAACCGCTGAGGTAAAAACTAAACGCCACAATTGAATCACAAAATTTCTCATCCCGGTACTGCGGATGAAAAATTTTGTTTGCAAGAAAAACGTATGAATACGAAAATTTTCCCAATAACTGCCGTTGGGAAATGAAAAGAGTCACACAAATTTACAGTTAAAACTAATAGGCTTTCAAAAAAACCTTCGGGGGAACAACGAAACGAGTCGCTTGAATCAAGACATTTCTCATCCCGGGACTGCGGCTGGAAAATATTATGCTTGCAAGAAATACGTATAAATGATACCATTTTCTCAAAAACGTGCGTTTTGAATGGTAAAGAAAGACCAAATTTTCATTTGATGAATGAAAAGCTCTTAAAAAAGCACTTGGAAGAAAAACACGAAAATTGATTCGCGATATTTTTCATCCCGAGACTGCGGAGAAAAATTATTATGTTTAAAAAATAAGTATATAAACGAAACTTTCATATCAGCGACTGCCCTTAAAGGAAGAGAGGCGACCAAATATTCATTCAATGAATTTTAAGCTTTAAAAAACCGCTGAGGTAAAAACTAAACGCCACAATTGAATCACAAAATTTCTCATCCCGGTACTGCGGATGAAAATTTTGTTTGCAAGAAATACGTATGAATACGAAAATTTTCTCAATAACTGCCGTTTGGAAGTGAAAAGAGTCACACAAATTTACAGTAAAAACTAATAGGCTTTCAAAAAAACCCTCGGGGGAACAACGAAACGAGTCGCTTGAATCACGAAATTTCTCATCCCGGGACTGCGGCTGGAAAACGTAATGCTTGCAAGAAATACGTATAAATGATACCATTTTCTCAAAAACGACCGTTTTGAAAGGTAAAGAAAGGAACAAATTTTCATTTGATGAATGAAGAGCCTTTAAAAAAGCACTTGGAAGAAAAACTTACACGAAAATTGATTCGCGAAATTACTCATCCCGGGACTGCGGAGGAAAATTATTATGTTTAAAAAATACGTATATTAACGAAACTTTTATAATAGCGAGTGCTTTGAAAGGAAGAAAGGGGACCAAATATTCATTCAATGAATTTTAAGCTTCAAAAAAACCGCTGAGGTTAAAACTAAACGCCACAATTCAATCACAAAATTTCTCATCCCGGTACTGCGGATGAAAAATTTTGTTTGCAAGAAAAACGTATGAATACGAAAATTTTCCCAATAACTGCCGTTTGGAAATGAAAAGAGTCACACAAATTTACAATTAAAACTAACAGTCTTTTTAAAAAACCCTCGGGGGAACAACTAAACGAGTCGCTTGAATCACGAAATTTCTCATCCCGGGACTGCGGCTGGAAAACGTTATGCTTGCGAGAAATACGTATAAATGATACCATTTTCTCAAAAACGACCGTTTTGAAAGGTAAAGAAAGGAACAAATTTTCATTTGATGAATGAAGAGCCTTTAAAAAAGCACTTGGAAGAAAAACTTACACGAAAATTGATTCGCGAAATTACTCATCCCGGGACTGCGGAGGAAAATTATTATGTTTAAAAAATACGTATATTAACGAAACTTTTATAATAGCGAGTGCTTTGAAAGGAAGAAAGGCGACCAAATATTCATTCAATGAATTTTAAGCTTCAAAAAAACCGCTGAGGTTAAAACTAAACGCCACAATTCAATCACAAAATTTCTCATCCCGGTACTGCGGATGAAAAATTTTATGTTTGATAGAAATACTTTTGAATACGAAAGTTTTCCCAATAACTGCCGTTTGGAAATGAAAAGAGTAACACAAATTTACAATTAAAACTAACAGTCTTTTTAAAAAACCCTCGGGGGAACAACAAAACGAGTCGCTTGAATCACGAAATTTCTCATCCCGGGACTGCGGCTGGAAAACTTTATGCTTTCAAAAAATACGTTTAATGATTACATTTTCTCAAAAACGACCGTTTTGAATGGTAAAAAAGAACAAATTTTCATTTGATGAATGAAAAGCTTTTAAAAAAGCACTTGGAAGAAAAATTTAGACAAGAATTGATTCGCGAAATTTTTCATTCCGGGACTGCGGAGGAAAATTATTATGTTTAAAAAATAAGTATATTAACGAAACTTTTATAACAGCGACTGCCTTTAAAGGAAGAGTGGCGACAAAATATTCATTCAATGAATTTTAAGCTTTAAAAAACCGCTGAGGTAAAAACTAAACGCCTCAATTGAATCACAAAATTTCTCATCCCGATACTGCGGATGAAAAATTTTGTTTGCAAGAAAAACGTATGAATACGAAAATTTTCCCAATAACTGCCGTTTGGAAATGAAAAGAGTCACACAAATTTACAATAAAAACTAACAGTCTTTTTAAAAAACCCTCGGGGGAACAACTAAACGAGTCGCTTGAATCACGAAATTTCTCATCCCGGGACTGCGGCTGGAAAACTTAATGCTCGCAAAAAATACGTAAAAATGATACCATAATCTCAAAAACGACCGTTTTGAATGGTAAAGAAAGAACAAATTTTCATTTGATGAATGAAAAGCTTTTAAAAAAGCACTTGGAAGAAAAATTTAGACAAGAATTGATTCGCGAAATTTTTAATCCCGGGACTGCGGAGGAAAATTATTATGTTTAAAAAATAAGTATATTAACGAAACTTTTATAACAGCGACTGCCTTTAAAGGAAGAGAGGCGACAAAATATTCATTCAATGAATTTTAAACTTTAAAAAACCGCTGAGGTAAAAACTAAACGCCACAATTGAATCACAAAATTTCTCATCCCGGTACTGCGGATGAAAAATTTTGTTTGCAAGAAAAACGTATGAATACGAAAATTTTCCCAATAACTGCCGTTGGGAAATGAAAAGAGTCACACAAATTTACAGTTAAAACTAATAGGCTTTCAAAAAAACCTTCGGGGGAACAACGAAACGAGTCGCTTGAATCAAGACATTTCTCATCCCGGGACTGCGGCTGGAAAATATTATGCTTGCAAGAAATACGTATAAATGATACCATTTTCTCAAAAACGACCGTTTTGAATGGTAAAGAAAGAACAAATTTTCATTTGATGAATGAAAAGCTTTTAGAAAAATACTTGGAAGAAAAACTTACACGAAAATTGATTCACGAAATTTCTCATCCCGGGACTGCGGAGGAAAATTAATATGTTTAAAAAGTACGTATATTAACGAAACTTTTATAACAGCGACTGCTTTGAAAGGAAGGGAGGAAACCAAATATTCATTCAATGAATTTTAAGATTTAAAAAACCGCTGAGGTAAAAACTAAACGCCACATTTCAATCACAAAATTTCTCATCCCGGTACTGTGGATGAAAAATTTTGTTTGCAAGAAAAACGTATGAATACGAAAATTTTCCCAATAACTGCCGTTTGGAAATGAAAAGAGTCACACAAATTTACAATTAAAACTAACAGTCTTTTTAAAAAACACTCGGGGGAACAACTAAACGAGTCGCTTGAATCACGAAATTTCTCATCCCGGGACTGCGGCTGGAAAACGTTATGCTTGCAAGAAATACGTATAAATGATACCATTTTCTCAAAAACGACCGTTTTGAAAGGTAAAGAAAGGAACAAATTTTCATTTGATGAATGAAGAGCCTTTAAAAAAGCACTTGGAAGAAAAACTTACACGAAAATTGATTCGCGTATTTACTCATCCCTGAACTGCGGAGGAAAATTATTATGTTTAAAAAATACGTATATTAACGAAACTTTTATAATAGCGAGTGCTTTGAAAGGAAGAAAGGCGACCAAATATTCATTCAATGAATTTTAAGCTTCAAAAAAACCGCTGAGGTTAAAACTAAACGCCACAATTCAATCACAAAATTTCTCATCCCGGTACTGCGGATGAAAAATTTTATGTTTGATAGAAATACTTTTGAATACGAAAGTTTTCCCAATAACTGCCGTTTGGAAATGAAAAGAGTAACACAAATTTACAATTAAAACTAACAGTCTTTTTAAAAAACCCTCGGGGGAACAACAAAACGAGTCGCTTGAATCACGAAATTTCTCATCCCGGGACTGCGGCTGGAAAACTTAATGCTTTCAAAAAATACGTTTAATGATTACATTTTCTCAAAAACGACCGTTTTGAATGGTAAAAAAGAACAAATTTTTATTTGATGAATGAAAAGCTTTTAAAAAAGCACTTGGAAGAAAAATTTAGACAAGAATTGATTCGCGAAATTTTTCATTCCGGGACTGCGGAGGAAAATTATTATGTTTAAAAAATAAGTATATTAACGAAACTTTTATAACAGCGACTGCCTTTAAAGGAAGAGAGGCGACAAAATATTCATTCAATGAATTTTTAGCTTTAAAAAACCGCTGAGGTAAAAACTAAACGCCACAATTGAATCACAAAATTTCTCATCCCGATACTGCGGATGAAAAATTTTGTTTGCAAGAAAAACGTATGAATACGAAAATTTTCCCAATAACTGCCGTTTGGAAATGAAAAGAGTCACACAAATTTACAATTAAAACTAACAGTCTTTTTAAAAAACCCTCGGGGGAACAACTAAACGAGTCGCTTGAATCACGAAATTTCTCATCCCGGGACTGCGGCTGGAAAACTTAATGCTTGCAAAAAATACGTAAAAATGATACCATTATCTCAAAAACGACCGTTTTGAATGGTAAAGAAAGAACAAATTTTCATTTGATGAATGAAAAGCTTTTAAAAAAGCACTTCGAAGAAAAATTTAGACAAGAATTGATTCGCGAAATTTTTCATCCCGGGACTGCGGAGGAAACTTATTATGTTTAAAAAATAAGTATATTAACGAAACTTTTATAACAGCGACTGTCTTAAAAGGAAGAGAGGCGACAAAATATTCATTCAATGAATTTAAAACTTTAAAAAACCGCTGAGGTAAAAACTAAACGCCACAATTGAATCACAAAATTTCTCATCCCGGTACTGCGGATGAAAAATTTTGTTTGCAAGAAAAACGTATGAATACGAAAATTTTCCCAATAACTGCCGTTGGGAAATGAAAAGAGTCACACAAATTTACAGTTAAAACTAACAGGCTTCCAAAAAAACCCTCGGGAGAACAACTAAACGAGTCGCTTGGATCACGAAATTTCTCATCCCGGGACTGCGGCTGGAAAACGTTATGCTAGCAAGAAATACGTATAAATGATACCATTTTCTCAAAAACGACCGTTTTGAAAGGTAAAGAAAGGAACAAATTTTCATTTGATGAATGAAGAGCCTTTTAAAAAGCACTTGGAAGAAAAACCTACACGAAAATTGATTCGCGAAATTACTCATCCCGGGACTGCGGAGGAAAATTATTATGTTTAAAAAATACGTATATTAACGAAACTTTTAAAATAGCGAGTGCTTTGAAAGGAAGAAAGGCGACCAAATATTCATTCAATGAATTTTAAGCTTCAAAAAAACCGCTGAGTTTAAAACTAAACGCCACAATTCAATCACAAAATTTCTCATCCCGGTACTGCGGATGAAAAATTTTATGTTTGATAGAAATACTTTTGAATACGAAAGTTTTCCCAATAACTGCCGTTTGGAAATGAAAAGAGTAACACAAATTTACAATTAAAACTAACAGTCTTTTTAAAAAACCCTCGGAGGAACAACAAAACGAGTCGCTTGAATCACGAAATTTCTCATCCCGGGACTGCGGCTGGAAAACGTTATGCTTGCAAGAAATACGTATAAATGATACCATTTTCTCAAAAACGTGCGTTTTGAATGGTAAAGAAAGACCAAATTTTCATTTGATGAATGAAAAGCTTTTAAAAAAGCACTTGGAAGAAAAACACGAAAATTGATTCGCGATATTTTTCATCCCGAGACTGCGGAGGAAAATTATTATGTTTAAAAAATAAGTATATAAACGAAACTTTCATATCAGCGACTGCCCTTAAAGGAAGAGAGGCGACCAAATATTCATTCAATGAATTTTAAGCTTTAAAAAACCGCTGAGGTAAAAACTAAACGCCACAATTGAATCACAAAATTTCTCATCCCGGTACTGGGGATGAAAATTTTGTTTGCAAGAAATACGTATGAATACGAAAATTTTCTCAATAACTGCCGTTTGGAAGTGAAAAGAGTCACACAAATTTACAGTTAAAACTAATAGGCTTTCAAAAAAACCCTCGGGGGAACAACGAAACGAGTCGCTTGAATCACGAAATTTCTCATCCCGGGACTGCGGCTGGAAAACGTAATGCTTGCAAGAAATACGTATAAATGATACCATTTTCTCAAAAACGACCGTTTTGAATGGTAAAGAAAGAACAAATTTTCATTTGATGAATGAAAAGCTTTTAGAAAAATACTTGGAAGAAAAACATACACGAAAATTGATTCACGAAATTTCTCATCCCGGGACTGCGGAGGAAAATTATTATGTTTAAAAAGTACGTATATTAACGAAACTTTTATAACAGCGACTGCTTTGAAAGGAAGGGAGGCAACCAAATATTCATTCAATGAATTTTAAGATTTAAAAAACCGCTGAGGTAAAAACTAAACGCCACAATTCAATCACAAAATTTCTCATCCCGTTACTGCGGATGAAAAATTTTATGTTTGCAAGAAATACCTTTGAATACGAAAGTTTTCCAAATAACTGCCGTTTGGAAATGAAAAGAGTAACACAAATTTACAATTAAAACTAACAGTCTTTATAAAAAACCCTCGGGGGAACAACTAAACGAGTCGCTTGAATCACGAAATTTCTCATCCCGGGACTGCGGCTGGAAAACGTTATGCTTGCAAGAAATACGTATAAATGATACCATTTTCTCAAAAACGACCGTTTTGAAAGGTAAAGAAAGGAACAAATTTTCATTTGATGAATGAAGAGCCTTTAAAAAAGCACTTGGAAGAAAAACTTACACGAAAATTGATTCGCGAAATTACTCATCCCGGGACTGCGGAGGAAAATTATTATGTTTAAAAAATACGTATATTAACGAAACTTTTATAATAGCGAGTGCTTTGAAAGGAAGAAAGGCGACCAAATATTCATTCAATGAATTTTAAGCTTCAAAAAAACCGCTGAGGTTAAAACTAAACGCCACAATTCAATCACAAAATTTCTCATCCCGGTACTGCGGATGAAAAATTTTATGTTTGATAGAAATACTTTTGAATACGAAAATTTTCCTAATAACTGCCGTTGGGAAATGAAAAGAGTCACACAAATTTACAGTTAAAACTAATAGGCTTTCAAAAAAACCTTCGGGGGAACAACGAAACGAGTCGCTTGAATCAAGAAATTTCTCATCCCGGGACTGCGGCTGGAAAATATTATGCTTGCAAGAAATACGTATAAATGATACCATTTTCTCAAAAACGTGCGTTTTGAATGGTAAAGAAAGACCAAATTTTCATTTGATGAATGAAAAGCTTTTAGAAAAATACTTGGAAGAAAAACTTACACGAAAATTGATTCACGAAATTTCTCATCCCGGGACTGCGGAGGAAAATTATTATGTTTAAAAAGTACGTATATTAACGAAACTTTTATTACAGCGACTGCTTTGAAAGGAAGGGAGGCAACCAAATATTCATTCAATGAATTTTAAGATTTAAAAAACCGCTGAGGTAAAAACTAAACGCCACAATTAATTCACAAAATTTCTCAACCCGGTACTGCGGATGAAAAATTTTGTTTGCAAGAAAAACGTATAAATACGAAAATTTTCCCAATAACTGCCGTTTGGAAATTAAAAGAGTCACAAATTTACAATTAAAACTAACAGTCTTTTTAAAAAACCCTCGGGGGAACAACTAAACGAGTCGCTTGAATCACGAAATTTCTCATCCAGGGACTGCGGCTGGAAAGTTTTATGCTTGCAAAAAATACGTAAAAATGATACAATTATCTCAAAAACGACCGTTTTGAATGGTAAAGAAAGAAAAAATTTTCATTTGATGAATGAAAAGCTTTTAAAAAAGCACTTGGAAGAAAAATTTAGACAAGAATTGATTCGCGAAATTTTTAATCCCGGGACTGCGGAGGAAAATTAATATGTTTAAAAAATACGTATATTAACGAAACTTTTATAATAGCGAGTGCTTTGAAAGGAAGAAAGGCGACCAAATATTCATTCAATGAATTTTAAGCTTCAAAAAAACCGCTAAGGTAAAACTAAACGCCACAATTCAATCACAAAATTTCTCATCCCGGTACTGCGGATGAAAAATTTTGTGTTTGATAGAAATACTTTTGAATACGAAAGTTTTCCCAATAACTGCCGTTTGGAAATGAAAAGAGTAACACAAATTTACAAATAAAACTAACAGGCTTCCAAAAAAACCCTCGGGGGAACAACTAAACGAGTCGCTTGAATCACGAAATTTCTCATCCCGGGACTGCTGCTGGAAAACGTTATGCTTGCAAGAAATACGTATAAATGATACCATTTTCTCAAAAACGACCGTTTTGAAAGGTAAAGAAAGAACAAATTTTCATTTGATGAATGAAGAGCCTTTTAAAAAGCACTTGGAAGAAAAACCTACACGAAAATTGATTCGCGAAATTACTCATCCCGGGACTGCGGAGGAAAATTATTATGTTTAAAAAATATGTATATTAACGAAACTTTTATAATAGCGAGTGCTTTGAAAGGAAGAAAGGCGACCAAATATTCATTCAATGAATTTTAAGCTTCAAAAAAACCGCTGAGTATAAAACTAAACGCCAAAAATTCAATCACAAAATTTCTCATCCCGGTACTGCGGATGAAAAATTTTATGTTTGATAGAAATACTTTTGAATACGAAAGTTTTCCCAATAACTGCCGTTTGGAAATGAAAAGAGTAACACAAATTTACAATTAAAACTAACAGTCTTTTTAAAAAACCCTCGGGGGAACAACAAAACGAGTCGCTTGAATCACGAAATTTCTCATCATGGGACTGCGGCTGGAAAACTTTATGCTTTCATAAAATACGTATAAAGGATACCATTTTCTCAAAAACGTGCGTTTTGAATGGTAAAGAAAGACCAAATTTTCATTTGATGAATGAAAAGCTTTTAAAAAAGCACATGGAAGAAAAACACGAAAATTGATTCGCGAAATTTTTCATCCCGGGACTGCGGAGGAAAATTATTATGTTTAAAAAATAAGTATATTAACGAAACTTTTATAACAGCGACTGCCTTTAAAGGAAGAGAGGCGACAAAATATTCATTCAATGAATTTTAAGCTTTAAAAAACCGCTGAGGTAAAAACTAAACGCCACAATTGAATCACAAAATTTCTCATCCCGGTACTGCGGATGAAAATTTTGTTTGCAAGAAATACGTATGAATACGAAAATTTTCTCAATAACTGCCGTTTGGAAGTGAAAAGAGTCACACAAATTTACAGTTAAAACTAATAGGCTTTCAAAAAAACCCTCGGGGGAACAACAAAACGAGTCGCTTGAATCACGAAATTTCTCATCCCGGGAATGCGGCTGGAAAACGTTATGCTTGCAAGAAATACGTATAAATGATACCATTTTCTCAAAAACGACCGTTTTGAATGGTAAAGAAAGAACAAATTTTCATTTGATGAATGAAAAGCTTTTTGAAAAATACTTGGAAGAAAAACTTACACGAAAATTGATTCACGAAATTTCTCATCCCGGGACTGCGGAGGAAAATTATTATGTTTAAAAAGTACGTATATTAATGAAAATTTTATAACAGCGACTGCTTTGAAAGGAAGGGAGGGAACCAAATATTCATTCAATGAATTTTAAGATTTAAAAAACCGCTGAGGTAAAAACTAAACGCCACAATTCAATCACAAAATTTCTCATCCCGTTACTGCGGATGAAAAATTTTATGTTTGCAAGAAATACCTTTGAATACGAAAGTTTTCCCAATAACTGCCGTTTGGAAATGAAAAGAGTAACACAAATTTACAATTAAAACTAACAGTCTTTATAAAAAACCCTCGGGGGGACAACTAAAAGAGTCGCTTGAATCACGAAATTTCTCATCCCGGGACTGCGGCTGGAAAACTTTATGCTTGCAAAAAATACGTATAAATGATACCATTTTCTCAAAAACGACCGTTTTGAATGGTATAGAGAGAAAAAATTTTCATTTGATGAATGAAAAGCTTTCATAAAAGCACTTCGAAGAAAAATTTAGACAAGAATTGATTCGCGAAATTTTTCATCCCGGGACTGCGGAGGAAAATTATTATGTTTAAAAAATAAGTATATTAACGAAACTTTTATAACAGCGACTGCCTTTAAAGGAAGAGAGGCAACAAAATATTCATTCAATGAATTTTAAGCTTTAAAAAACCGCTGAGGTAAAACTAAACGCCACAATTGAATCACAAAATTTCTCATCCCTGTACTGCGGATTAAAAATTTTGTTTGCAAGAAATAAGTTTGAATACGAAAATTTTCTGAATAACTGCCGTTTGGAAATGAAAAGAGTCAAACAAATTTACAATTAAAATAACAGGCTTCCAAAAAAACCCTCGGGGGAATAACTAAACGAGTCGCTTGAATCACGAAATTTCTCATCCTGGGACTGCGGCTGGAAAACGTTATGCTTGCAAGAAATACGTATAAATGATACCATTTTCTCAAAAACGACCGTTTGGAAAGGTAAAGAAAGAACAAATTTTCATTTGATGAATGAAGAGCCTTTAAAAAAGCACTTGGAAGAAAAACTTACACGAAAATTGATTCGCGAAATTACTCATCCCGGGACTGCGGAGGAAAATTATTATGTTTAAAAAATACGTATATTAACGAAACTTTTATAATAGCGAGTGCTTTGAAAGGAAGAAAGGCGACCAAATATTCATTCAATGAATTTTAAGCTTCAAAAAAACCGCTGAGGTTAAAACTAAACGCCACAATTCAATCACAAAATTTCTCATCCCGGTACTGCGGATGAAAAATTTTATGTTTGATAGATATACTTTTGAATACGAAATTTTCCCAATAACTGCCGTTTGAAAATGAAAAGAGTAACACAAATTTACAATTAAAACTAACAGTCTTTTTAAAAAACCCTCGGCGGAACAACAAAACGAGTCGCTTGAATCACGAAATTTCTCATCCCGGGACTGCGGCTGGAAAACTTTATGCTTTCAAAAAATACGTTTAATGATACCATTTTCTCAAAAACGACCGTTTTGAATGGTAAAGAAAGAACAAATTTTTATTTGATGAATGAAAAGCTTTTAAAAAAGCACTTGGAAGAAAAATTTAGACAAGAATTGATTCGCGAAATTTTTCATCCCGGGACTGTGGAGGAAAATTATTATGTTTAAAAAATAAGTATGTTAACGAAACTTTTATAACAGCGACTGCCTTTAAAGGAAGAGAGGCGACAAAATATTCATTCAATGAATTTTAAGCTTTAAAAAACCGCTGAGGTAAAAACTAAACGCCACAATTGAATCACAAAATTTCTCATCCCGGTACTGCGGATGAAAAATTTTGTTTGCAAGAAAAACGTATGAATACGAAAATTTTCCCAATAACTGCCGTTTGGAAATGAGAAGAGTCACACAAATTTACAATTAAAACTAAGTCTTTTTAACAAACCCTCGGGGGAACAACTAAACGAGTCGCTTGAATCACGAAATTTCTCATCCCGGGACTGCGGCTGGAAAACTTAATATTTGCAAAAAATACGTATAAATGATACCATTATCTCAAAAACGACCGTTTTGAATGGTAAAGAAAGAACAAATTTTCATTTGATGAATGAAAAGCTTTTAAAAAAGCACTTGGAAGAAAAATTTAGACAAGAATTGATTCGCGAAATTTTTAATCCCGGGACTGCGGAGGAAAATTATTATGTTTAAAAAATAAGTATATTAACGAAACTTTTATAACAGCGACTGCCTTTAAAGGAATAGAGGCGACAAAATATTCATTCAATGAATTTTAAACTTTAAAAAACCGCTGAGGTAAAAACTAAACGCCAGAATTGAATCACAAAATTTCTCATCCCGGTACTGCGGATGAAAAATTTTGTTTTGGAAGAAAAACCTATGAATACGAAAATTTTCCCAATAACTGCCGTTTGGAAATGAAAAGAGTCACACAAATTTACAATTAAAACTAACAGTCTTTTTAACAAACCCTCGGGGGAACAACTAAAGGAGTCGCTTGAATCACGAAATTTCTCATCCCGGGACTGCGGCTGGAAAACGTTATGCTTGCAAGAAATACGTATAAATGATACCATTTTCTCAAAAACGACCGTTTTGAAAGGTAAAGAAAGGAACAAATTTTCATTTGATGAATGAAGAGCCTTTTAAAAAGCACTTGGAAGAAAAACCTACACGAAAATTGATTCGCGAAATTACTCATCCCGGGACTGCGGAGGAAAATTATTATGTTTAAAAAATACGTATATTAACGAAACTTTTATAATAGCGAGTGCTTTGAAAGGAAGAAAGGCGACCAAATATTCATTCAATGAATTTTAAGCTTCAAAAAAACCGCTGAGTTTAAAACTAAACGCCACAATTCAATCACAAAATTTCTTATCCCGGTACTGCGGATGAAAAATTTTATGTTTGATAGAAATACTTTTGAATACGAAAGTTTTCCCAATAACTGCCGTTTGGAAATGAAAAGAGTAACACAAATTTACATTTAAAACTAACAGTCTTTTTAAAAAACCCTCGGGGGAACAACAAAACGAGTCGCTTGAATCACGAAATTTCTCATCATGGGACTGCGGCTGGAAAACTTTATGCTTTCAAAAAATACGTATAAATGATACCATTTTCTGAAAAAGGGGGGGTTTTGAATGGTAAAGAAAGACCAAATTTTCATTTGATGAATGAAAAGCTTTTAAAAAAGCACTTGGAAGAAAAACACGAAAATTGATTCGCGATATTTTTCATCCCGAGACTGCGGAGGAAAATTATTACGTTTAAAAAATAAGTATATAAACGAAACTTTCATATCAGCGACTGCCCTTAAAGGAAGAGAGGCGACCAAATATTCATTCAATGAATTTTAAGCTTTAAAAAACCGCTGAGGTAAAAACTAAACGCCACAATTGAATCACAAAATTTCTCATCCCGGTACTGCGGATGAAAATTTCGTTTGCAAGAAATACGTATGAATACGAAAATTTTCTCAATAACTGCCGTTTGGAAGTGAAAAGAGTCACACAAATTTACAGTTAAAACTAATAGGCTTTCAAAAAAACCCTCGGGGGAACAACAAAACGAGTCGCTTGAATCACGAAATTTCTCATCCCGGGACTGCGGCTGGAAAACGTTATGCTTGCAAGAAATTCGTATAAATGATACCATTTTCTCAAAAACGACCGTTTGGAAAGGTAAAGAAAGGAACAAATTTTCATTTGATGAATGAAGAGCCTTTAAAAAAGCACTTGGAAGAAAAACTTACACGAAAATTGATTCGCGAAATTACTCATCCCGGGACTGCGGAGGAAAATTATTATGTTTAAAAAATACGTATATTAACGAAATTTTAATAATAGCGAGTGCTTTGAAAGGAAGAAAGGCGACCAAATATTCATTCAATGAATTTTAAGCTTCAAAAAAACCGCTGAGGTTAAAACTAAACGCCACAATTCAATCACAAAATTTCTCATCACGGTACTGCGGATGAAAAATTTTATGTTTGCAAGAAATACCTTTGAATACGAAAGTTTTCCCAATAACTGCCGTTTGGAAATGAAAAGAGTAACACAAATTTACAATTAAAACTAACAGTCTTTATAAAAAACCCTCGGGGGGACAACTAAAAGAGTCGCTTGAATCACGAAATTTCTCATCCCGGGACTGCGGCTGGAAAACTTTATGCTTGCAAAAAATACGTATAAATGATACCATTTTCTCAAAAACGACCGTTTTGAATGGTATAGAGAGAAAAAATTTTCATTTGATGAATGAAAAGCTTTCATAAAAGCACTTCGAAGAAAAATTTAGACAAGAATTGATTCGCGAAATTTTTCATCCCGGGACTGCGGAGGAAAATTATTATGTTTAAAAAATAAGTATATTAACGAAACTTTTATAACAGCGACTGCCTTTAAAGGAAGAGAGGCAACAAAATATTCATTCAATGAATTTTAAGCTTTAAAAAACCGCTGAGGTAAAACTAAACGCCACAATTGAATCACAAAATTTCTCATCCCTGTACTGCGGATTAAAAATTTTGTTTGCAAGAAATAAGTTTGAATACGAAAATTTTCTGAATAACTGCCGTTTGGAAATGAAAAGAGTCAAACAAATTTACAATTAAAATAACAGGCTTCCAAAAAAACCCTCGGGGGAATAACTAAACGAGTCGCTTGAATCACGAAATTTCTCATCCTGGGACTGCGGCTGGAAAACGTTATGCTTGCAAGAAATACGTATAAATGATACCATTTTCTCAAAAACGACCGTTTGGAAAGGTAAAGAAAGAACAAATTTTCATTTGATGAATGAAGAGCCTTTAAAAAAGCACTTGGAAGAAAAACTTACACGAAAATTGATTCGCGAAATTACTCATCCCGGGACTGCGGAGGAAAATTATTATGTTTAAAAAATACGTATATTAACGAAACTTTTATAATAGCGAGTGCTTTGAAAGGAAGAAAGGCGACCAAATATTCATTCAATGAATTTTAAGCTTCAAAAAAACCGCTGAGGTTAAAACTAAACGCCACAATTCAATCACAAAATTTCTCATCCCGGTACTGCGGATGAAAAATTTTATGTTTGATAGATATACTTTTGAATACGAAATTTTCCCAATAACTGCCGTTTGAAAATGAAAAGAGTAACACAAATTTACAATTAAAACTAACAGTCTTTTTAAAAAACCCTCGGCGGAACAACAAAACGAGTCGCTTGAATCACGAAATTTCTCATCCCGGGACTGCGGCTGGAAAACTTTATGCTTTCAAAAATACGTTTAATGATACCATTTTCTCAAAAACGACCGTTTTGAATGGTAAAGAAAGAACAAATTTTTATTTGATGAATGAAAAGCTTTTAAAAAAGCACTTGGAAGAAAAATTTAGACAAGAATTGATTCGCGAAATTTTTCATCCCGGGACTGTGGAGGAAAATTATTATGTTTAAAAAATAAGTATGTTAACGAAACTTTTATAACAGCGACTGCCTTTAAAGGAAGAGAGGCGACAAAATATTCATTCAATGAATTTTAAGCTTTAAAAAACCGCTGAGGTAAAAACTAAACGCCACAATTGAATCACAAAATTTCTCATCCCGGTACTGCGGATGAAAAATTTTGTTTGCAAGAAAAACGTATGAATACGAAAATTTTCCCAATAACTGCCGTTTGGAAATGAGAAGAGTCACACAAATTTACAATTAAAACTAAGTCTTTTTAACAAACCCTCGGGGGAACAACTAAACGAGTCGCTTGAATCACGAAATTTCTCATCCCGGGACTGCGGCTGGAAAACTTAATACTTGCAAAAAATACGTATAAATGATACCATTATCTCAAAAACGACCGTTTTGAATGGTAAAGAAAGAACAAATTTTCATTTGATGAATGAAAAGCTTTTAAAAAAGCACTTGGAAGAAAAATTTAGACAAGAATTGATTCGCGAAATTTTTAATCCCGGGACTGCGGAGGAAAATTATTATGTTTAAAAAATAAGTATATTAACGAAACTTTTATAACAGCGACTGCCTTTAAAGGAATAGAGGCGACAAAATATTCATTCAATGAATTTTAAACTTTAAAAAACCGCTGAGGTAAAAACTAAACGCCAGAATTGAATCACAAAATTTCTCATCCCGGTACTGCGGATGAAAAATTTTGTTTTGGAAGAAAAACCTATGAATACGAAAATTTTCCCAATAACTGCCGTTTGGAAATGAAAAGAGTCACACAAATTTACAATTAAAACTAACAGTCTTTTTAACAAACCCTCGGGGGAACAACTAAAGGAGTCGCTTGAATCACGAAATTTCTCATCCCGGGACTGCGGCTGGAAAACGTTATGCTTGCAAGAAATACGTATAAATGATACCATTTTCTCAAAAACGACCGTTTTGAAAGGTAAAGAAAGGAACAAATTTTCATTTGATGAATGAAGAGCCTTTTAAAAAGCACTTGGAAGAAAAACCTACACGAAAATTGATTCGCGAAATTACTCATCCCGGGACTGCGGAGGAAAATTATTATGTTTAAAAAATACGTATATTAACGAAACTTTTATAATAGCGAGTGCTTTGAAAGGAAGAAAGGCGACCAAATATTCATTCAATGAATTTTAAGCTTCAAAAAAACCGCTGAGTTTAAAACTAAACGCCACAATTCAATCACAAAATTTCTTATCCCGGTACTGCGGATGAAAAATTTTATGTTTGATAGAAATACTTTTGAATACGAAAGTTTTCCCAATAACTGCCGTTTGGAAATGAAAAGAGTAACACAAATTTACATTTAAAACTAACAGTCTTTTTAAAAAACCCTCGGGGGAACAACAAAACGAGTCGCTTGAATCACGAAATTTCTCATCATGGGACTGCGGCTGGAAAACTTTATGCTTTCAAAAAATACGTATAAATGATACCATTTTCTGAAAAAGGGGGGGTTTTGAATGGTAAAGAAAGACCAAATTTTCATTTGATGAATGAAAAGCTTTTAAAAAAGCACTTGGAAGAAAAACACGAAAATTGATTCGCGATATTTTTCATCCCGAGACTGCGGAGGAAAATTATTACGTTTAAAAAATAAGTATATAAACGAAACTTTCATATCAGCGACTGCCCTTAAAGGAAGAGAGGCGACCAAATATTCATTCAATGAATTTTAAGCTTTAAAAAACCGCTGAGGTAAAAACTAAACGCCACAATTGAATCACAAAATTTCTCATCCCGGTACTGCGGATGAAAATTTCGTTTGCAAGAAATACGTATGAATACGAAAATTTTCTCAATAACTGCCGTTTGGAAGTGAAAAGAGTCACACAAATTTACAGTTAAAACTAATAGGCTTTCAAAAAAACCCTCGGGGGAACAACAAAACGAGTCGCTTGAATCACGAAATTTCTCATCCCGGGACTGCGGCTGGAAAACGTTATGCTTGCAAGAAATTCGTATAAATGATACCATTTTCTCAAAAACGACCGTTTGGAAAGGTAAAGAAAGGAACAAATTTTCATTTGATGAATGAAGAGCCTTTAAAAAAGCACTTGGAAGAAAAACTTACACGAAAATTGATTCGCGAAATTACTCATCCCGGGACTGCGGAGGAAAATTATTATGTTTAAAAAATACGTATATTAACGAAATTTTAATAATAGCGAGTGCTTTGAAAGGAAGAAAGGCGACCAAATATTCATTCAATGAATTTTAAGCTTCAAATAAACCGCTGAGGTTAAAACTAAACGCCACAATTCAATCACAAAATTTCTCATCACGGTACTGCGGATGAAAAATTTTATGTTTGATAGATATACTTTTGAATACGAAAGTTTTCCCAATAACTGCCGTTTGAAAATGAAAAGAGTAACACAAATTTACAATTAAAACTAACAGTCTTTTTAAAAAACCCTCGGCGGAACAACAAAACGAGTCGCTTGATACACGAAATTTCTCATCCCGGGACTGCGGCTGGAAAACTTTATGCTTTCAAAAAATACGTTTAATGATACCATTTTCTCAAAAACGACCGTTTTGAATGGTAAAGAAAGAACAAATTTTCATTTGATGAATGAATAGCTTTTAAAAAAGCACTTGGAAGAAAAATTTAGACAAGAATTGATTCGCGAAATTTTTCATCCCGGGACTGCGGAGGAAAATTATTATGTTTAAAAAATAAGTATATTAACGAAACTTTTATAACAGCGACTGCCTTTAAAGGAAGAGAGGCGACAAAATATTCATTCAATGAATTTAAAGCTTTAAAAAACCGCTGAGGTAAAAACTAAACGCCACAATTGAATCACAAAATTTCTCATCCCGGTACTGCGGATGAAAAATTTTGTTTTGGAAGAAAAACCTATGAATACGAAAATTTTCCCAATAACTGCCGTTTGGAAATGAAAAGAGTCACACAAATTTACAATTAAAACTAACAGTCTTTTTAACAAACCCTCGGGGGAACAACTAAACAAGTCGCTTGAATCACGAAATTTCTCATCCCGGGACTGCGGCTGGAAAACGTTATGCTTGCAAGAAATACGTATAAATGATACCATTTTCTCAAAAACGACCGTTTTGAAAGGTAAAGAAAGGAACAAATTTTCATTTGATGAATGAAGAGCCTTTTAAAAAGCACTTGGAAGAAAAACCTACACGAAAATTGATTCGCGAAATTACTCATCCCGGGACTGCGGAGGAAAATTATTATGTTTAAAAAATACGTATATTAACGAAACTTTTATAATAGCGAGTGCTTTGAAAGGAAGAAAGGCGACCAAATATTCATTCAATGAATTTTAAGCTTCAAAAAAACCGCTGAGTTTAAAACTAAACGCCACAATTCAATCACAAAATTTCTTATCCCGGTACTGCGGATGAAAAATTTTATGTTTGATAGAAATACTTTTGAATACGAAAGTTTTCCCAATAACTGCCGTTTGGAAATGAAAAGAGTAACACAAATTTACATTTAAAACTAACAGTCTTTTTAAAAAACCCTCGGGGGAACAACAAAACGAGTCGCTTGAATCACGAAATTTCTCATCATGGGACTGCGGCTGGAAAACTTTATGCTTTCAAAAAATACGTATAAATGATACCATTTTCTGAAAAAGGGGGGGTTTTGAATGGTAAAGAAAGACCAAATTTTCATTTGATGAATGAAAAGCTTTTAAAAAAGCACTTGGAAGAAAAACACGAAAATTGATTCGCGATATTTTTCATCCCGAGACTGCGGAGGAAAATTATTACGTTTAAAAAATAAGTATATAAACGAAACTTTCATATCAGCGACTGCCCTTAAAGGAAGAGAGGCGACCAAATATTCATTCAATGAATTTTAAGCTTTAAAAAACCGCTGAGGTAAAAACTAAACGCCACAATTGAATCACAAAATTTCTCATCCCGGTACTGCGGATGAAAATTTCGTTTGCAAGAAATACGTATGAATACGAAAATTTTCTCAATAACTGCCGTTTGGAAGTGAAAAGAGTCACACAAATTTACAGTTAAAACTAATAGGCTTTCAAAAAAACCCTCGGGGGAACAACAAAACGAGTCGCTTGAATCACGAAATTTCTCATCCCGGGACTGCGGCTGGAAAACGTTATGCTTGCAAGAAATTCGTATAAATGATACCATTTTCTCAAAAACGACCGTTTGGAAAGGTAAAGAAAGGAACAAATTTTCATTTGATGAATGAAGAGCCTTTAAAAAAGCACTTGGAAGAAAAACTTACACGAAAATTGATTCGCGAAATTACTCATCCCGGGACTGCGGAGGAAAATTATTATGTTTAAAAAATACGTATATTAACGAAATTTTAATAATAGCGAGTGCTTTGAAAGGAAGAAAGGCGACCAAATATTCATTCAATGAATTTTAAGCTTCAAAAAAACCGCTGAGGTTAAAACTAAACGCCACAATTCAATCACAAAATTTCTCATCACGGTACTGCGGATGAAAAATTTTATGTTTGATAGATATACTTTTGAATACGAAAGTTTTCCCAATAACTGCCGTTTGAAAATGAAAAGAGTAACACAAATTTACAATTAAAACTAACAGTCTTTTTAAAAAACCCTCGGCGGAACAACAAAACGAGTCGCTTGATACACGAAATTTCTCATCCCGGGACTGCGGCTGGAAAACTTTATGCTTTCAAAAAATACGTTTAATGATACCATTTTCTCAAAAACGACCGTTTTGAATGGTAAAGAAAGAACAAATTTTCATTTGATGAATGAATAGCTTTTAAAAAAGCACTTGGAAGAAAAATTTAGACAAGAATTGATTCGCGAAATTTTTCATCCCGGGACTGCGGAGGAAAATTATTATGTTTAAAAAATAAGTATATTAACGAAACTTTTATAACAGCGACTGCCTTTAAAGGAAGAGAGGCGACAAAATATTCATTCAATGAATTTAAAGCTTTAAAAAACCGCTGAGGTAAAAACTAAACGCCACAATTGAATCACAAAATTTCTCATCCCGGTACTGCGGATGAAAAATTTTGTTTTGGAAGAAAAACCTATGAATACGAAAATTTTCCCAATAACTGCCGTTTGGAAATGAAAAGAGTCACACAAATTTACAATTAAAACTAACAGTCTTTTTAACAAACCCTCGGGGGAACAACTAAACGAGTCGCTTGAATCACGAAATTTCTCATCCCGGGACTGCGGCTGGAAAACGTTATGCTTGCAAGAAATACGTATAAATGATACCATTTTCTCAAAAACGACCGTTTTGAAAGGTAAAGAAAGGAACAAATTTTCATTTGATGAATGAAGAGCCTTTTAAAAAGCACTTGGAAGAAAAACCTACACGAAAATTGATTCGCGAAATTACTCATCCCGGGACTGCGGAGGAAAATTATTATGTTTAAAAAATACGTATATTAACGAAACTTTTATAATAGCGAGTGCTTTGAAAGGAAGAAAGGCGACCAAATATTCATTCAATGAATTTTAAGCTTCAAAAAAACCGCTGAGTTTAAAACTAAACGCCACAATTCAATCACAAAATTTCTTATCCCGGTACTGCGGATGAAAAATTTTATGTTTGATAGAAATACTTTTGAATACGAAAGTTTTCCCAATAACTGCCGTTTGGAAATGAAAAGAGTAACACAAATTTACATTTAAAACTAACAGTCTTTTTAAAAAACCCTCGGGGGAACAACAAAACGAGTCGCTTGAATCACGAAATTTCTCATCATGGGACTGCGGCTGGAAAACTTTATGCTTTCAAAAAATACGTATAAATGATACCATTTTCTGAAAAAGGGGGGGTTTTGAATGGTAAAGAAAGACCAAATTTTCATTTGATGAATGAAAAGCTTTTAAAAAAGCACTTGGAAGAAAAACACGAAAATTGATTCGCGATATTTTTCATCCCGAGACTGCGGAGGAAAATTATTATGTTTAAAAAATAAGTATATAAACGAAACTTTCATATCAGCGACTGCCCTTAAAGGAAGAGAGGCGACCAAATATTCATTCAATGAATTTTAAGCTTTAAAAAACCCCTGAGGTAAAAACTAAACGCCACAATTGAATCACAAAATTTCTCATCCCGGTACTGCGGATGAAAATTTTGTTTGCAAGAAATACGTATGAATACGAAAATTTTCTCAATAACTGCCGTTTGGAAGTGAAAAGAGTCACACAAATTTACAGTTAAAACTAATAGGCTTTCAAAAAAACCCTCGGGGGAACAACAAAACGAGTCGCTTGAATCACGAAATTTCTCATCCCGGGACTGCGGCTGGAAAACGTTATGCTTGCAAGAAATTCGTATAAATGATACCATTTTCTCAAAAACGACCGTTTGGAAAGGTAAAGAAAGGAACAAATTTTCATTTGATGAATGAAGAGCCTTTAAAAAAGCACTTGGAAGAAAAACTTACACGAAAATTGATTCGCGAAATTACTCATTCCGGGACTGCGGAGGAAAATTATTATGTTTAAAAAATACGTATATTAACGAAACTTTTATAATAGCGAGTGCTTTGAAAGGAAGAAAGGCGACCAAATATTCATTCAATGAATTTTAAGCTTCAAAAAAACCGCTGAGGTTAAAACTAAACGCCACAATTCAATCACAAAATTTCTCATCCCGGTACTGCGGATGAAAAATTTTATGTTTGATAGATATACTTTTGAATACGAAAGTTTTCCCAATAACTGCCGTTTGAAAATGAAAAGAGTAACACAAATTTACAATTAAAACTAACAGTCTTTTTAAAAAACCCTCGGCGGAACAACAAAACGAGTCGCTTGAATCACGAAATTTCTCATCCCGGGACTGCGGCTGGAAAACTTTATGCTTTCAAAAAATACGTTTAATGATACCATTTTCTCAAAAACGACCGTTTTGAATGGTAAAGAAAGAACAAATTTTCATTTGATGAATGAAAAGCTTTTAAAAAAGCACTTGGAAGAAAAATTTAGACAAGAATTGATTCGCGAAATTTTTCATCCCGGGACTGCGGAGGAAAATTATTATGTTTAAAAAATAAGTATATTAACGAAACTTTTATAACAGCGACTGCCTTTAAAGGAAGAGAGGCGACAAAATATTCATTCAATGAATTTTAAGCTTTAAAAAACCGCTGAGGTAAAAACTAAACGCCACAATTGAATCACAAAATTTCTCATCCCGGTACTGCGGATGAAAAATTTTGTTTGCAAGAAAAACGTATGAATACGAAAATTTTCCCAATAACTGCCGTTTGGAAATGAGAAGAGTCACACAAATTTACAATTAAAACTAAGTCTTTTTAACAAACCCTCGGGGGAACAACTAAACGAGTCGCTTGAATCACGAAATTTCTCATCCCGGGACTGCGGCTGGAAAACTTAATGCTTGCAAAAAATACGTATAAATGATACCATTATCTCAAAAACGACCGTTTTGAATGGTAAAGAAAGAACAAATTTTCATTTGATGAATGAAAAGCTTTTAAAAAAGCACTTGGAAGAAAAATTTAGACAAGAATTGATTCGCGAAATTTTTAATCCCGGGACTGCGGAGGAAAATTATTATGTTTAAAAAATAAGTATATTAACGAAACTTTTATAACAGCGACTGCCTTTAAAGGAAGAGAGGCGGCAAAATATTCATTCAATGAATTTTAAACTTTAAAAAACCGCTGAGGTAAAAACTAAACGCCAGAATTGAATCACAAAATTTCTCATCCCGGTACTGCGGATGAAAAATTTTGTTTTGGAAGAAAAACCTATGAATACGAAAATTTTCCCAATAACTGCCGTTTGGAAATGAAAAGAGTCACACAAATTTACAATTAAAACTAACAGTCTTTTTAACAAACCCTCGGGGGAACAACTAAACGAGTCGCTTGAATCACGAAATTTCTCATCCCGGGACTGCGGCTAGAAAACGTTATGCTTGCAAGAAATACGTATAAATGATACCATTTTCTCAAAAACGACCGTTTTGAAAGTAAAGAAAGGAACAAATTTTCATTTGATGAATGAAGAGCCTTTTAAAAAGCACTTGGAAGAAAAACCTACACGAAAATTGATTCGCGAAATTACTCATCCCGGGACTGCGGAGGAAAATTATTATGTTTAAAAAATACGTATATTAACGAAACTTTTATGTAAGCGAGTGCTTTGAAAGGAAGAAAGGCGACCAAATATTCATTCAATGAATTTTAAGCTTCAAAAAAACCGCTGAGTTTAAAACTAAACGCCACAATTCAATCACAAAATTTCTTATCCCGGTACTGCGGATGAAAAATTTTATGTTTGATAGAAATACTTTTGAATACGAAAGTTTTCCCAATAACTGCCGTTTGAAAATGAAAAGAGTAACACAAATTTACAATTAAAACTAACAGTCTTTTTAAAAAACCCTCGGGGGAACAACAAAACGAGTCGCTTGAATAACGAAATTTCTCATCATGGGACTGCGGCTGGAAAACTTTATGCTTTCAAAAAATACGTATAAATGATACCATTTTCTGAAAAAGGGGGGGTTTTGAATGGTAAAGAAAGACCAAATTTTCATTTGATGAATGAAAAGCTTTTAAAAAAGAACTTGGAAGAAAAACACGAAAATTGATTCGCGATATTTTTCATCCCGAGACTGCGGAGGAAAATTATTATGTTTAAAAAATAAGTATATAAACGAAACTTTCATATCAGCGACTGCCCTTAAAGGAAGAGAGGCGACCAAATATTCATTCAATGAATTTTAAGCTTTAAAAAACCGCTGAGGTAAAAACTAAACGCCACAATTGAATCACAAAATTTCTCATCCCGGTACTGCGGATGAAAATTTTGTTTGCAAGAAATACGTATGAATACGAAAATTTTCTCAATAACTGCCGTTTGGAAGTGAAAAGAGTCACACAAATTTACAGTAAAAACTAATAGGCTTTCAAAAAAACCCTCGGGGGAACAACGAAACGAGTCGCTTGAATCACGAAATTTCTCATCCCGGGACTGCGGCTGGAAAACGTAATGCTTGCAAGAAATACGTATAAATGATACAATTTTCTCAAAAACGACCGTTTCGAAAGGTAAAGAAAGGAACAAATTTTCATTTGATGAATGAAGAGCCTTTAAAAAAGCACTTGGAAGAAAAACTTACACGAAAATTGATTCGCGAAATTACTCATCCCGGGACTGCGGAGGAAAATTATTATGTTTAAAAAATACGTATATTAACGAAACTTTTATAATAGCGAGTGCTTTGAAAGGAAGAAAGGCGACCAAATATTCATTCAATGAATTTTAAGCTTTAAAAAACCGCTGAGGTAAAAACTAAACGCCACAATTGAATCACAAAATTTCTCATCCCGGTACTGCGGATGAAAAATTTTATGTTTGATAGATATACTTTTGAATACGAAAGTTTTCCCAATAACTGCCGTTTGAAAATTAAAAGAGTAACACAAATTTACAATTAAAACTAACAGTCTTTTTAAAAAACCCTCGGCGGAACAACAAAACGAGTCGCTTGAATCACGAAATTTCTCATCCCGGGACTGCGGCTGGAAAACTTTATGCTTTCAAAAAATACGTTTAATGATACCATTTTCTCAAAAACGACCGTTTTGAATGGTAAAGAAAGAACAAATTTTCATTTGATGAATGAAAAGCTTTTAAAAAAGCACTTGGAAGAAAAATTTAGACAAGAATTGATTCGCGAAATTTTTCATCCCGGGACTGCGGAGGAAAATTATTATGTTTAAAAAATAAGTATATTAACGAAACTTTTATAACAGCGACTGCCTTTAAAGGAAGAGAGGCGACAAAATATTCATTCAATGAATTTTAAACTTTAAAAAACCGCTGAGGTAAAAACTAAACGCCAGAATTGAATCACAAAATTTCTCATCCCGGTACTGCGGATGAAAAATTTTGTTTTGGAAGAAAAACCTATGAATACGAAAATTTTCCCAATAACTGCCGTTTGGAAATGAAAAGAGTCACACAAATTTACAATTAAAACTAACAGTCTTTTTAACAAACCCTCGGGGGAACAACTAAACGAGTCGCTTGAATCACGAAATTTCTCATCCCGGGACTGCGGCTGGAAAACGTTATGCTTGCAAGAAATACGTATAAATGATACCATTTTCTCAAAAACGACCGTTTTGAAAGTAAAGAAAGGAACAAATTTTCATTTGATGAATGAAGAGCCTTTTAAAAAGCACTTGGAAGAAAAACCTACACGAAAATTGATTCGCGAAATTACTCATCCCGGGACTGCGGAGGAAAATTATTATGTTTAAAAAATACGTATATTAACGAAACTTTTATATAAGCGAGTGCTTTGAAAGGAAGAAAGGCGACCAAATATTCATTCAATGAATTTTAAGCTTCAAAAAAACCGCTGAGTTTAAAACTAAACGCCACAATTCAATCACAAAATTTCTTATCCCGGTACTGCGGATGAAAAATTTTATGTTTGATAGAAATACTTTTGAATACGAAAGTTTTCCCAATAACTGCCGTTTGAAAATGAAAAGAGTAACACAAATTTACAATTAAAACTAACAGTCTTTTTTAAAAACCCTCGGGGGAACAACAAAACGAGTCGCTTGAATAACGAAATTTCTCATCATGGGACTGCGGCTGGAAAACTTTATGCTTTCAAAAAATACGTATAAATGATACCATTTTCTGAAAAAGGGGGGGTTTTGAATGGTAAAGAAAGACCAAATTTTCATTTGATGAATGAAAAGCTTTTAAAAAAGCACTTGGAAGAAAAACACGAAAATTGATTCGCGATATTTTTCATCCCGAGACTGCGGAGGAAAATTATTATGTTTAAAAAATAAGTATATAAACGAAACTTTCATATCAGCGACTGCCCTTAAAAGAAGAGAGGCGACCAAATATTCATTCAATGAATTTTAAGCTTTAAAAAACCCCTGAGGTAAAAACTAAACGCCACAATTGAATCACAAAATTTCTCATCCCGGTACTGCGGATGAAAATTTTGTTTGCAAGAAATACGTATGAATACGAAAATTTTCTCAATAACTGCCGTTTGGAAGTGAAAAGAGTCACACAAATTTACAGTTAAAACTAATAGGCTTTCAAAAAAACCCTCGGGGGAACAACAAAACGAGTCGCTTGAATCACGAAATTTCTCATCCCGGGACTGCGGCTGGAAAACGTTATGCTTGCAAGAAATTCGTATAAATGATACCATTTTCTCAAAAACGACCGTTTGGAAAGGTAAAGAAAGGAACAAATTTTCATTTGATGAATGAAGAGCCTTTAAAAAAGCACTTGGAAGAAAAACTTACACGAAAATTGATTCGCGAAATTACTCATTCCGGGACTGCGGAGGAAAATTATTATGTTTAAAAAATACGTATATTAACGAAACTTTTATAATAGCGAGTGCTTTGAAAGGAAGAAAGGCGACCAAATATTCATTCAATGAATTTTAAGCTTCAAAAAAACCGCTGAGGTTAAAACTAAACGCCACAATTCAATCACAAAATTTCTCATCCCGGTACTGCGGATGAAAAATTTTATGTTTGATAGATATACTTTTGAATACGAAAGTTTTCCCAATAACTGCCGTTTGAAAATGAAAAGAGTAACACAAATTTACAATTAAAACTAACAGTCTTTTTAAAAAACCCTCGGCGGAACAACAAAACGAGTCGCTTGAATCACGAAATTTCTCATCCCGGGACTGCGGCTGGAAAACTTTATGCTTTCAAAAAATACGTTTAATGATACCATTTTCTCAAAAACGACCGTTTTGAATGGTAAAGAAAGAACAAATTTTCATTTGATGAATGAAAAGCTTTTAAAAAAGCACTTGGAAGAAAAATTTAGACAAGAATTGATTCGCGAAATTTTTCATCCCGGGACTGCGGAGGAAAATTATTATGTTTAAAAAATAAGTATATTAACGAAACTTTTATAACAGCGACTGCCTTTAAAGGAAGAGAGGCGACCAAATATTCATTCAATGAATTTTAAGCTTTAAAAAACCGCTGAGGTAAAAACTAAACGCCACAATTGAATCACAAAATTTCTCATCCCGGTACTGCGGATGAAAAATTTTGTTTGCAAGAAAAACGTATGAATACGAAAATTTTCCCAATAACTGCCGTTTGGAAATGAGAAGAGTCACACAAATTTACAATTAAAACTAAGTCTTTTTAACAAACCCTCGGGGGAACAACTAAACGAGTCGCTTGAATCACGAAATTTCTCATCCCGGGACTGCGGCTGGAAAACTTAATGCTTGCAAAAAATACGTATAAATGATACCATTATCTCAAAAACGACCGTTTTGAATGGTAAAGAAAGAACAAATTTTCATTTGATGAATGAAAAGCTTTTAAAAAAGCACTTGGAAGAAAAATTTAGACAAGAATTGATTCGCGAAATTTTTAATCCCGGGACTGCGGAGGAAAATTATTATGTTTAAAAAATAAGTATATTAACGAAACTTTTATAACAGCGACTGCCTTTAAAGGAAGAGAGGCGACAAAATATTCATTCAATGAATTTTAAACTTTAAAAAACCGCTGAGGTAAAAACTAAACGCCAGAATTGAATCACAAAATTTCTCATCCCGGTACTGCGGATGAAAAATTTTGTTTTGGAAGAAAAACCTATGAATACGAAAATTTTCCCAATAACTGCCGTTTGGAAATGAAAAGAGTCACACAAATTTACAATTAAAACTAACAGTCTTTTTAACAAACCCTCGGGGGAACAACTAAACGAGTCGCTTGAATCACGAAATTTCTCATCCCGGGACTGCGGCTGGAAAACGTTATGCTTGCAAGAAATACGTATAAATGATACCATTTTCTCAAAAACGACCGTTTTGAAAGTAAAGAAAGGAACAAATTTTCATTTGATGAATGAAGAGCCTTTTAAAAAGCACTTGGAAGAAAAACCTACACGAAAATTGATTCGCGAAATTACTCATCCCGGGACTGCGGAGGAAAATTATTATGTTTAAAAAATACGTATATTAACGAAACTTTTATGTAAGCGAGTGCTTTGAAAGGAAGAAAGGCGACCAAATATTCATTCAATGAATTTTAAGCTTCAAAAAAACCGCTGAGTTTAAAACTAAACGCCACAATTCAATCACAAAATTTCTTATCCCGGTACTGCGGATGAAAAATTTTATGTTTGATAGAAATACTTTTGAATACGAAAGTTTTCCCAATAACTGCCGTTTGAAAATGAAAAGAGTAACACAAATTTACAATTAAAACTAACAGTCTTTTTAAAAAACCCTCGGGGGAACAACAAAACGAGTCGCTTGAATAACGAAATTTCTCATCATGGGACTGCGGCTGGAAAACTTAATGCTTTCAAAAAATACGTATAAATGATACCATTTTCTGAAAAAGGGGGGGTTTTGAATGGTAAAGAAAGACCAAATTTTCATTTGATGAATGAAAAGCTTTTAAAAAAGAACTTGGAAGAAAAACACGAAAATTGATTCGCGATATTTTTCATCCCGAGACTGCGGAGGAAAATTATTATGTTTAAAAAATAAGTATATAAACGAAACTTTCATATCAGCGACTGCCCCTAAAGGAAGAGAGGCGACCAAATATCCATTCAATGAATTTTAAGCTTTAAAAAACCGCTGAGGTAAAAACTAAACGCCACAATTGAATCACAAAATTCCTCATCCCGGTACTGCGGATGAAAATTTTGTTTGCAAGAAATACGTATGAATACGAAAATTTTCTCAATAACTGCCGTTTGGAAGTTAAAAGGGTCACACAAATTTACAGTTAAAACTAATAGGCTTTCAAAAAAACCCTCGGGGGAACAACGAAACGAGTCGCTTGAATCAAGAAATTTCTCATTCCGGGACTGCGGCTGGAAAACGTTATGCTTGCAAGAAATACGTATAAATGATACAATTTTCTCAAAAACGACCGTTTCGAAAGGTAAAGAAAGGAACAAATTTTCATTTGATGAATGAAGAGCCTTTAAAAAAGCACTTGGAAGAAAAACTTACACGAAAATTGATTCGCGAAATTACTCATCCCGGGACTGCGGAGGAAAATTATTATGTTTAAAAAATACGTATATTAACGAAACTTTTATAATAGCGAGTGCTTTGAAAGGAAGAAAGGCGACCAAATATTCATTCAATGAATTTTAAGCTTCAAAAAAACCGCTGAGGTTAAAACTAAACGCCACAATTCAATCACAAAATTTCTCATCCCGGTACTGCGGATGAAAAATTTTATGTTTGATAGATATACTTTTGAATACGAAAGTTTTCCCAATAACTGCCGTTTGAAAATTAAAAGAGTAACACAAATTTACAATTAAAACTAACAGTCTTTTTAAAAAACCCTCGGCGGAACAACAAAACGAGTCGCTTGAATCACGAAATTTCTCATCCCGGGACTGCGGCTGGAAAATATTATGCTTGCAAGAAATACGTATAAATGATACCATTTTCTCAAAAACGACCGTTTTGAATGGTAAAGAAAGACCAAATTTTCATTTGATGAATGAAAAGCTTTTAAAAAAGCACTTGGAAGAAAAACACGAAAATTGATTCGCGATATTTTTCATCCCGAGACTGCGGAGGAAAATTATTATGTTTAAAAAATAAGTATATAAACGAAACTTTCATATCAGCGACTGCCCCTAAAGGAAGAGAGGCGACCAAATATCCATTCAATGAATTTTAAGCTTTAAAAAACCGCTGAGGTAAAAACTAAACGCCACAATTGAATCACAAAATTCCTCATCCCGGTACTGCGGATGAAAATTTTGTTTGCAAGAAATACGTATGAATACGAAAATTTTCTCAATAACTGCCGTTTGGAAGTTAAAAGGGTCACACAAATTTACAGTTAAAACTAATAGGCTTTCAAAAAAACCCTCGGGGGAACAACGAAACGAGTCGCTTGAATCAAGAAATTTCTCATCCCGGGACTGCGGCTGGAAAACGTTATGCTTGCAAGAAATACGTATAAATGATACCATTTTCTCAAAAACGACCGTTTTGAATGGTAAAGAAAGAACAAATTTTCATTTGATGAATGAAAAGCTTTTAGAAAAATACTTGGAAGAAAAACTAACACGAAAATTGATTCACGAAATTTCTCATCCCGGGACTGCGGAGGAAAATTATTATGTTTAAAAAGTACGTATATTAACGAAACTTTTATAACAGCGACTGCTTTGAAAGGAAGGGAGGCAACCAAATATTCATTCAATGAATTTTAAGATTTAAAAAACCGCTGAGGGAAAAACTAAACGCCACAATTCAATCACAAAATTTCTCATCCCGGTACTGCGGATGAAAACTTTTGTTTGCAAGAAAAACGTATGAATACGAAAATTTTCCCAATAACTGCCGTTTGGAAATGAAAAGAGTCACACAAATTTACAATTAAAACTAACAGTCTTTTTAAAAAACCCTCGGGGGAACAACTAAACGAGTCGCTTGAATCACGAAATTTCTCATCCCGGGACTGCGGCTGGAAAACTTAATGCTTTCAAAAAATACGTTTAATGATTACATTTTCTCAAAAACGACCGTTTTTAATGGTAAAAAAGAACAAATTTTCATTTGATGAATGAAAAGCTTTTAAAAAAGCACTTGGAAGAAAAATTTAGAAGAGAATTGATTCGCGAAATTTTTCATTCCGGGACTGCGGAGGAAAATTATTATGTTTAAAAAATAAGTATATTAACGAAACTTTTATAACAGCGACTGCCTTTAAAGGAAGAGAGGCGACAAAATATTCATTCAATGAATTTTAAGCTTTAAAAAACCGCTGAGGTAAAAACTAAACGCCACAATTGAATCACAAAATTTCTCATCCCGATACTGCGGATGAAAAATTTTGTTTGCAAGAAAAACGTTTGAATACGAAAATTTTCCCAATAACTGCCGTTTGGAAATGAAAAGAGTCACACAAATTTACAATTAAAACTAACAGTCTTTTTAAAAAACCCTCGGGGGAACAACTAAACGAGTCGCTTGAATCACGAAATTTCTCATCCCGGGACTGCGGCTGGAAAACTTAATGCTTGCAAAAAATACGTAAAAATGATACCATTATCTCAAAAACGACCGTTTTGAATGGTAAAGAAAGAACAAATTTTCCTTTGATGAATGAAAAGCTTTTAAAAAAGCACTTGGAAGAAAAATTTAGACAAGAATTGATTCGCGAAATTTTTAATCCCGGGACTGCGGAGGAAAATTATTATGTTTAAAAAATAAGTATATAAACGAAACTTTCATATCAGCGACTGCCCCTAAAGGAAGAGAGGCGACCAAATATCCATTCAATGAATTTTAAGCTTTAAAAAACCGCTGAGGTAAAAACTAAACGCCACAATTGAATCACAAAATTCCTCATCCCGGTACTGCGGATGAAAATTTTGTTTGCAAGAAATACGTATGAATACGAAAATTTTCTCAATAACTGCCGTTTGGAAGTTAAAAGGGTCACACAAATTTACAGTTAAAACTAATAGGCTTTCAAAAAAACCCTCGGGGGAACAACGAAACGAGTCGCTTGAATCAAGAAATTTCTCATTCCGGGACTGCGGCTGGAAAACGTTATGCTTGCAAGAAATACGTATAAATGATACAATTTTCTCAAAAACGACCGTTTCGAAAGGTAAAGAAAGGAACAAATTTTCATTTGATGAATGAAGAGCCTTTAAAAAAGCACTTGGAAGAAAAACTTACACGAAAATTGATTCGCGAAATTACTCATCCCGGGACTGCGGAGGAAAATTATTATGTTTAAAAAATACGTATATTAACGAAACTTTTATAATAGCGAGTGCTTTGAAAGGAAGAAAGGCGACCAAATATTCATTCAATGAATTTTAAGCTTCAAAAAAACCGCTGAGGTTAAAACTAAACGCCACAATTCAATCACAAAATTTCTCATCCCGGTACTGCGGATGAAAAATTTTATGTTTGATAGATATACTTTTGAATACGAAAGTTTTCCCAATAACTGCCGTTTGAAAATTAAAAGAGTAACACAAATTTACAATTAAAACTAACAGTCTTTTTAAAAAACCCTCGGCGGAACAACAAAACGAGTCGCTTGAATCACGAAATTTCTCATCCCGGGACTGCGGCTGGAAAATATTATGCTTGCAAGAAATACGTATAAATGATACCATTTTCTCAAAAACGACCGTTTTGAATGGTAAAGAAAGACCAAATTTTCATTTGATGAATGAAAAGCTTTTAAAAAAGCACTTGGAAGAAAAACACGAAAATTGATTCGCGATATTTTTCATCCCGAGACTGCGGAGGAAAATTATTATGTTTAAAAAATAAGTATATAAACGAAACTTTCATATCAGCGACTGCCCCTAAAGGAAGAGAGGCGACCAAATATCCATTCAATGAATTTTAAGCTTTAAAAAACCGCTGAGGTAAAAACTAAACGCCACAATTGAATCACAAAATTCCTCATCCCGGTACTGCGGATGAAAATTTTGTTTGCAAGAAATACGTATGAATACGAAAATTTTCTCAATAACTGCCGTTTGGAAGTTAAAAGGGTCACACAAATTTACAGTTAAAACTAATAGGCTTTCAAAAAAACCCTCGGGGGAACAACGAAACGAGTCGCTTGAATCAAGAAATTTCTCATCCCGGGACTGCGGCTGGAAAACGTTATGCTTGCAAGAAATACGTATAAATGATACCATTTTCTCAAAAACGACCGTTTTGAATGGTAAAGAAAGAACAAATTTTCATTTGATGAATGAAAAGCTTTTAGAAAAATACTTGGAAGAAAAACTAACACGAAAATTGATTCACGAAATTTCTCATCCCGGGACTGCGGAGGAAAATTATTATGTTTAAAAAGTACGTATATTAACGAAACTTTTATAACAGCGACTGCTTTGAAAGGAAGGGAGGCAACCAAATATTCATTCAATGAATTTTAAGATTTAAAAAACCGCTGAGGGAAAAACTAAACGCCACAATTCAATCACAAAATTTCTCATCCCGGTACTGCGGATGAAAACTTTTGTTTGCAAGAAAAACGTATGAATACGAAAATTTTCCCAATAACTGCCGTTTGGAAATGAAAAGAGTCACACAAATTTACAATTAAAACTAACAGTCTTTTTAAAAAACCCTCGGGGGAACAACTAAACGAGTCGCTTGAATCACGAAATTTCTCATCCCGGGACTGCGGCTGGAAAACTTAATGCTTTCAAAAAATACGTTTAATGATTACATTTTCTCAAAAACGACCGTTTTTAATGGTAAAAAAGAACAAATTTTCATTTGATGAATGAAAAGCTTTTAAAAAAGCACTTGGAAGAAAAATTTAGAAGAGAATTGATTCGCGAAATTTTTCATTCCGGGACTGCGGAGGAAAATTATTATGTTTAAAAAATAAGTATATTAACGAAACTTTTATAACAGCGACTGCCTTTAAAGGAAGAGAGGCGACAAAATATTCATTCAATGAATTTTAAGCTTTAAAAAACCGCTGAGGTAAAAACTAAACGCCACAATTGAATCACAAAATTTCTCATCCCGATACTGCGGATGAAAAATTTTGTTTGCAAGAAAAACGTTTGAATACGAAAATTTTCCCAATAACTGCCGTTTGGAAATGAAAAGAGTCACACAAATTTACAATTAAAACTAACAGTCTTTTTAAAAAACCCTCGGGGGAACAACTAAACGAGTCGCTTGAATCACGAAATTTCTCATCCCGGGACTGCGGCTGGAAAACTTAATGCTTGCAAAAAATACGTAAAAATGATACCATTATCTCAAAAACGACCGTTTTGAATGGTAAAGAAAGAACAAATTTTCCTTTGATGAATGAAAAGCTTTTAAAAAAGCACTTGGAAGAAAAATTTAGACAAGAATTGATTCGCGAAATTTTTAATCCCGGGACTGCGGAGGAAAATTATTATGTTTAAAAAATAAGTATATTAACGAAACTTTTATAACAGCGACTGCCTTTAAAGGAAGAGAGGCGACAAAATATTCATTCAATGAATTTTAAACTTTAAAAAACCGCTGAGGTAAAAACTAAACGCCACAATTGAATCACAAAATTTCTCATCCCGGTACTGCGGATGAAAAATTTTGTTTGCAAGAAAAACGTATGAATACGAAAATTTTCCCAATAACTGCCGTTGGGAAATGAAAAGAGTCACACAAATTTACAGTTAAAACTAATAGGCTTTCAAAAAAACCTTCGGGGGAACAACGAAACGAGTCGCTTGAATCAAGACATTTCTCATCCCGGGACTGCGGCTGGAAAATATTATGCTTGCAAGAAATACGTATAAATGATACCATTTTCTCAAAAACGTGCGTTTTGAATGGTAAAGAAAGACCAAATTTTCATTTGATGAATGAAAAGCTCTTAAAAAAGCACTTGGAAGAAAAACACGAAAATTGATTCGCGATATTTTTCATCCCGAGACTGCGGAGGAAAATTATTATGTTTAAAAAATAAGTATATAAACGAAACTTTCATATCAGCGACTGCCCTTAAAGGAAGAGAGGCGACCAAATATTCATTCAATGAATTTTAAGCTTTAAAAAACCGCTGAGGTAAAAACTAAACGCCACAATTGAATCACAAAATTTCTCATCCCGGTACTGCGGATGAAAATTTTGTTTGCAAGAAATACGTATGAATACGAAAATTTTCTCAATAACTGCCGTTTGGAAGTGAAAAGAGTCACACAAATTTACAGTAAAAACTAATAGGCTTTCAAAAAAACCCTCGGGGGAACAACGAAACGAGTCGCTTGAATCACGAAATTTCTCATCCCGGGACTGCGGCTGGAAAACGTAATGCTTGCAAGAAATACGTATAAATGATACCATTTTCTCAAAAACAACCGTTTTGAAAGGTAAAGAAAGGAACAAATTTTCATTTGATGAATGAAGAGCCTTTAAAAAAGCACATGGAAGAAAAACTTACACGAAAATTGATTCGCGAAATTACTCATCCCGGGACTGCGGAGGAAAATTATTATGTTTAAAAAATACGTATATTAACGAAACTTTTATAATAGCGAGTGCTTTGAAAGGAAGAAAGGGGACCAAATATTCATTCAATGAATTTTAAGCTTCAAAAAAACCGCTGAGGTTAAAACTAAACGCCACAATTCAATCACAAAATTTCTCATCCCGGTACTGCGGATGAAAAATTTTGTTTGCAAGAAAAACGTATGAATACGAAAATTTTCCCAATAACTGCCGTTTGGAAATGAAAAGAGTAACACAAATTTACAATTAAAACTAAGTCTTTTTAAAAAACCCTCGGGGGAACAACAAAACGAGTCGCTTGAATCACGAAATTTCTCATCCCGGGACTGCGGCTGGAAAACTTTATGCTTTCAAAAAATACGTTTAATGATTACATTTTCTCAAAAACGACCGTTTTGAATGGTAAAAAAGAACAAATTTTCATTTGATGAATGAAAAGCTTTTAAAAAAGCACTTGGAAGAAAAATTTAGACAAGAATTGATTCGCGAAATTTTTCATTCCGGGACTGCGGAGGAAAATTATTATGTTTAAAAAATAAGTATATTAACGAAACTTTTATAACAGCGACTGCCTTTAAAGGAAGAGTGGCGACAAAATATTCATTCAATGAATTTTAAGCTTTAAAAAACCGCTGAGGTAAAAACTAAACGCCACAATTGAATCACAAAATTTCTCATCCCGATACTGCGGATGAAAAATATTGTTTGCAAGAAAAACGTATGAATACGAAAATTTTCCCAATAACTGCCGTTTGGAAATGAAAAGAGTCACACAAATTTACAATTAAAACTAACAGTCTTTTTAAAAAACACTCGGGGGAACAACTAAACGAGTCGCTTGAATCACGAAATTTCTCATCCCGGGACTGCGGCTGGAAAACGTTATGCTTGCAAGAAATACGTATAAATGATACCATTTTCTCAAAAACGACCGTTTTGAAAGGTAAAGAAAGGAACAAATTTTCATTTGATGAATGAAGAGCCTTTAAAAAAGCACTTGGAAGAAAAACTTACACGAAAATTGATTCGCGTATTTACTCATCCCTGGACTGCGGAGGAAAATTATTATGTTTAAAAAATACGTATATTAACGAAACTTTTATAATAGCGAGTGCTTTGAAAGGAAGAAAGGCGACCAAATATTCATTCAATGAATTTTAAGCTTCAAAAAAACCGCTGAGGTTAAAACTAAACGCCACAATTCAATCGCAAAATTTCTCATCCCGGTACTGCGGATGAAAAATTTTATGTTTGATAGAAATACTTTTGAATACGAAAGTTTTCCCAATAACTGCCGTTTGGAAATGAAAAGAGTAACACAAATTTACAATTAAAACTAACAGTCTTTTTAAAAAACCCTCGGGGGAACAACAAAACGAGTCGCTTGAATCACGAAATTTCTCATCATGGGACTGCGGCTGGAAAACTTTATGCTTTCAAAAAATACGTATAAATGATACCATTTTCTCAAAAACGACCGTTTTGAATGGTAAAGAAAGACCAAATTTTCATTTGATGAATGAAAAGCTTTTAAAAAAGCACTTGGAAGAAAACACGAAAATTGATTCGCGAAATTTTTCATCCCGGGACTGCGGAGGAAAATTATTATGTTTAAAAAATAAGTATATTAACGAAACTTTTATAACAGCGACTGCCTTTAAAGGAAGAGAGGCGACAAAATATTCATTCAATGAATTTTAAGCTTTAAAAAACCGCTGAGGTAAAAACTAAACGCCACAATTGAATCACAAAATTTCTCATCCCGGTACTGCGGATGAAAATTTTGTTTGCAAGAAATACGTATGAATACGAAAATTTTCTCAATAACTGTCGTTTGGAAATGAAAAGAGTCAAACAAATTTACAATTAAAACTAACAGGCTTTCAAAAAAACCCTCGGTGGAACAAATAAACGAGTGCCTTGAATCACGAAATTTCTCATCCCGGGACTGCGGCTGGAAAACGTTATTCCTGCAAGAAATGCGTATAAATGATACCTTTTTCTCAAAAACGACGGTTTTGAAAGGTAAAGAAAAGAACAAATTTTCATTTCATAAATGAAGAGCTTTTAAAAAAGCACTTGGAGGAAAAACTTACACGAAAATTGATTCACGAAATTTCTCATCCCGGGACTGCGGAGGAAAATTATTATGTTTAAAAAATAAGTATATTAACGAAACTTTTATAACAGCGACTGCCTTTAAAGGAAGAGAGGCGACAAAATATTCATTCAATGAATTTTAAGCTTTAAAAAACCGCTGAGGTAAAAACTAAACGCCACAATTGAATCACAAAATTTCTCATCCCGGTACTGCGGATGAAAAATTTTGTTTGCAAGAAAAACGTATGAATACGAAAATTTTCCCAATAACTGCCGTTTGGAAATGAGAAGAGTCACACAAATTTACAATTAAAACTAAGTCTTTTTAACAAACCCTCGGGGGAACAACTAAACGAGTCGCTTGAATCACGAAATTTCTCATCCCGGGACTGCGGCTGGAAAACTTAATGCTTGCAAAAAATACGTATAAATGATACCATTATCTCAAAAACGACCGTTTTGAATGGTAAAGAAAGAACAAATTTTCATTTGATGAATGAAAAGCTTTTAAAAAAGCACTTGGAAGAAAAATTTAGACAAGAATTGATTCGCGAAATTTTTAATCCCGGGACTACGGAGGAAAATTATTATGTTTAAAAAATAAGTATATTAACGAAACTTTTATAACAGCGACTGCCTTTAAAGGAAGAGAGGCGGCAAAATATTCATTCAATGAATTTTAAACTTTAAAAAACCGCTGAGGTAAAAACTAAACGCCAGAATTGAATCACAAAATTTCTCATCCCGGTACTGCGGATGAAAAATTTTGTTTTGGAAGAAAAACCTATGAATACGAAAATTTTCCCAATAACTGCCGTTTGGAAATGAAAAGAGTCACACAAATTTACAATTAAAACTAACAGTCTTTTTAACAAACCCTCGGGGGAACAACTAAACGAGTCGCTTGAATCACGAAATTTCTCATCCCGGGACTGCGGCTGGAAAACGTTATGCTTGCAAGAAATACGTATAAATGATACCATTTTCTCAAAAACGACCGTTTTGAAAGTAAAGAAAGGAACAAATTTTCATTTGATGAATGAAGAGCCTTTTAAAAAGCACTTGGAAGAAAAACCTACACGAAAATTGATTCGCGAAATTACTCATCCCGGGACTGCGGAGGAAAATTATTATGTTTAAAAAATACGTATATTAACGAAACTTTTATGTAAGCGAGTGCTTTGAAAGGAAGAAAGGCGACCAAATATTCATTCAATGAATTTTAAGCTTCAAAAAAACCGCTGAGTTTAAAACTAAACGCCACAATTCAATCACAAAATTTCTTATCCCGGTACTGCGGATGAAAAATTTTATGTTTGATAGAAATACTTTTGAATACGAAAGTTTTCCCAATAACTGCCGTTTGAAAATGAAAAGAGTAACACAAATTTACAATTAAAACTAACAGTCTTTTTAAAAAACCCTCGGGGGAACAACAAAACGAGTCGCTTGAATAACGAAATTTCTCATCATGGGACTGCGGCTGGAAAACTTTATGCTTTCAAAAAATACGTATAAATGATACCATTTTCTGAAAAAGGGGGGGTTTTGAATGGTAAAGAAAGACCAAATTTTCATTTGATGAATGAAAAGCTTTTAAAAAAGAACTTGGAAGAAAAACACGAAAATTGATTCGCGATATTTTTCATCCCGAGACTGCGGAGGAAAATTATTATGTTTAAAAAATAAGTATATAAACGAAACTTTCATATCAGCGACTGCCCTTAAAGGAAGAGAGGCGACCAAATATTCATTCAATGAATTTTAAGCTTTAAAAAACCGCTGAGGTAAAAACTAAACGCCACAATTGAATCACAAAATTTCTCATCCCGGTACTGCGGATGAAAATTTTGTTTGCAAGAAATACGTATGAATACGAAAATTTTCTCAATAACTGCCGTTTGGAAGTGAAAAGAGTCACACAAATTTACAGTAAAAACTAATAGGCTTTCAAAAAAACCCTCGGGGGAACAACGAAACGAGTCGCTTGAATCACGAAATTTCTCATCCCGGGACTGCGGCTGGAAAACGTAATGCTTGCAAGAAATACGTATAAATGATACAATTTTCTCAAAAACGACCGTTTCGAAAGGTAAAGAAAGGAACAAATTTTCATTTGATGAATGAAGAGCCTTTAAAAAAGCACTTGGAAGAAAAACTTACACGAAAATTGATTCGCGAAATTACTCATCCCGGGACTGCGGAGGAAAATTATTATGTTTAAAAAATACGTATATTAACGAAACTTTTATAATAGCGAGTGCTTTGAAAGGAAGAAAGGCGACCAAATATTCATTCAATGAATTTTAAGCTTTAAAAAACCGCTGAGGTAAAAACTAAACGCCACAATTGAATCACAAAATTTCTCATCCCGGTACTGCGGATGAAAAATTTTATGTTTGATAGATATACTTTTGAATACGAAAGTTTTCCCAATAACTGCCGTTTGAAAATTAAAAGAGTAACACAAATTTACAATTAAAACTAACAGTCTTTTTAAAAAACCCTCGGCGGAACAACAAAACGAGTCGCTTGAATCACGAAATTTCTCATCCCGGGACTGCGGCTGGAAAACTTTATGCTTTCAAAAAATACGTTTAATGATACCATTTTCTCAAAAACGACCGTTTTGAATGGTAAAGAAAGAACAAATTTTCATTTGATGAATGAAAAGCTTTTAAAAAAGCACTTGGAAGAAAAATTTAGACAAGAATTGATTCGCGAAATTTTTCATCCCGGGACTGCGGAGGAAAATTATTATGTTTAAAAAATAAGTATATTAACGAAACTTTTATAACAGCGACTGCCTTTAAAGGAAGAGAGGCGACAAAATATTCATTCAATGAATTTTAAACTTTAAAAAACCGCTGAGGTAAAAACTAAACGCCAGAATTGAATCACAAAATTTCTCATCCCGGTACTGCGGATGAAAAATTTTGTTTTGGAAGAAAAACCTATGAATACGAAAATTTTCCCAATAACTGCCGTTTGGAAATGAAAAGAGTCACACAAATTTACAATTAAAACTAACAGTCTTTTTAACAAACCCTCGGGGGAACAACTAAACGAGTCGCTTGAATCACGAAATTTCTCATCCCGGGACTGCGGCTGGAAAACGTTATGCTTGCAAGAAATACGTATAAATGATACCATTTTCTCAAAAACGACCGTTTTGAAAGTAAAGAAAGGAACAAATTTTCATTTGATGAATGAAGAGCCTTTTAAAAAGCACTTGGAAGAAAAACCTACACGAAAATTGATTCGCGAAATTACTCATCCCGGGACTGCGGAGGAAAATTATTATGTTTAAAAAATACGTATATTAACGAAACTTTTATATAAGCGAGTGCTTTGAAAGGAAGAAAGGCGACCAAATATTCATTCAATGAATTTTAAGCTTCAAAAAAACCGCTGAGTTTAAAACTAAACGCCACAATTCAATCACAAAATTTCTTATCCCGGTACTGCGGATGAAAAATTTTATGTTTGATAGAAATACTTTTGAATACGAAAGTTTTCCCAATAACTGCCGTTTGAAAATGAAAAGAGTAACACAAATTTACAATTAAAACTAACAGTCTTTTTTAAAAACCCTCGGGGGAACAACAAAACGAGTCGCTTGAATAACGAAATTTCTCATCATGGGACTGCGGCTGGAAAACTTTATGCTTTCAAAAAATACGTATAAATGATACCATTTTCTGAAAAAGGGGGGGTTTTGAATGGTAAAGAAAGACCAAATTTTCATTTGATGAATGAAAAGCTTTTAAAAAAGCACTTGGAAGAAAAACACGAAAATTGATTCGCGATATTTTTCATCCCGAGACTGCGGAGGAAAATTATTATGTTTAAAAAATAAGTATATAAACGAAACTTTCATATCAGCGACTGCCCTTAAAGGAAGAGAGGCGACCAAATATTCATTCAATGAATTTTAAGCTTTAAAAAACCCCTGAGGTAAAAACTAAACGCCACAATTGAATCACAAAATTTCTCATCCCGGTACTGCGGATGAAAATTTTGTTTGCAAGAAATACGTATGAATACGAAAATTTTCTCAATAACTGCCGTTTGGAAGTGAAAAGAGTCACACAAATTTACAGTTAAAACTAATAGGCTTTCAAAAAAACCCTCGGGGGAACAACAAAACGAGTCGCTTGAATCACGAAATTTCTCATCCCGGGACTGCGGCTGGAAAACGTTATGCTTGCAAGAAATTCGTATAAATGATACCATTTTCTCAAAAACGACCGTTTGGAAAGGTAAAGAAAGGAACAAATTTTCATTTGATGAATGAAGAGCCTTTAAAAAAGCACTTGGAAGAAAAACTTACACGAAAATTGATTCGCGAAATTACTCATTCCGGGACTGCGGAGGAAAATTATTATGTTTAAAAAATACGTATATTAACGAAACTTTTATAATAGCGAGTGCTTTGAAAGGAAGAAAGCCGACCAAATATTCATTCAATGAATTTTAAGCTTCAAAAAAACCGCTGAGGTTAAAACTAAACGCCACAATTCAATCACAAAATTTCTCATCCCGGTACTGCGGATGAAAAATTTTATGTTTGATAGATATACTTTTGAATACGAAAGTTTTCCCAATAACTGCCGTTTGAAAATGAAAAGAGTAACACAAATTTACAATTAAAACTAACAGTCTTTTTAAAAAACCCTCGGCGGAACAACAAAACGAGTCGCTTGAATCACGAAATTTCTCATCCCGGGTCTGCGGCTGGAAAACTTTATGCTTTCAAAAAATACGTTAAATGATACCATTTTCTCAAAAACGACCGTTTTGAATGGTAAAGAAAGAACAAATTTTCATTTGATGAATGAAAAGCTTTTAAAAAAGCACTTGGAAGAAAAATTTAGACAAGAATTGATTCGCGAAATTTTTCATCCCGGGACTGCGGAGGAAAATTATTATGTTTAAAAAATAAGTATATTAACGAAACTTTTATAACAGCGACTGCCTTTAAAGGAAGAGAGGCGACAAAATATTCATTCAATGAATTTTAAGCTTTAAAAAACCGCTGAGGTAAAAACTAAACGCCACAATTGAATCACAAAATTTCTCATCCCGGTACTGCGGATGAAAAATTTTGTTTGCAAGAAAAACGTATGAATACGAAAATTTTCCCAATAACTGCCGTTTGGAAATGAGAAGAGTCACACAAATTTACAATTAAAACTAAGTCTTTTTAACAAACCCTCGGGGGAACAACTAAACGAGTCGCTTGAATCACGAAATTTCTCATCCCGGGACTGCGGCTGGAAAACTTAATGCTTGCAAAAAATACGTATAAATGATACCATTATCTCAAAAACGACCGTTTTGAATGGTAAAGAAAGAACAAATTTTCATTTGATGAATGAAAAGCTTTTAAAAAAGCACTTGGAAGAAAAATTTAGACAAGAATTGATTCGCGAAATTTTTAATCCCGGGACTGCGGAGGAAAATTATTATGTTTAAAAAATAAGTATATTAACGAAACTTTTATAACAGCGACTGCCTTTAAAGGAAGAGAGGCGACAAAATATTCATTCAATGAATTTTAAACTTTAAAAAACCGCTGAGGTAAAAACTAAACGCCAGAATTGAATCACAAAATTTCTCATCCCGGTACTGCGGATGAAAAATTATGTTTTGGAAGAAAAACCTATGAATACGAAAATTTTCCCAATAACTGCCGTTTGGAAATGAAAAGAGTCACACAAATTTACAATTAAAACTAACAGTCTTTTTAACAAACCCTCGGGGGAACAACTAAACGAGTCGCTTGAATCACGAAATTTCTCATCCCGGGACTGCGGCTGGAAAACGTTATGCTTGCAAGAAATACGTATAAATGATACCATTTTCTCAAAAACGACCGTTTTGAAAGTAAAGAAAGGAACAAATTTTCATTTGATGAATGAAGAGCCTTTTAAAAAGCACTTGGAAGAAAAACCTACACGAAAATTGATTCGCGAAATTACTCATCCCGGGACTGCGGAGGAAAATTATTATGTTTAAAAAATACGTATATTAACGAAACTTTTATGTAAGCGAGTGCTTTGAAAGGAAGAAAGGCGACCAAATATTCATTCAATGAATTTTAAGCTTCAAAAAAACCGCTGAGTTTAAAACTAAACGCCACAATTCAATCACAAAATTTCTTATCCCGGTACTGCGGATGAAAAATTTTATGTTTGATAGAAATACTTTTGAATACGAAAGTTTTCCCAATAACTGCCGTTTGAAAATGAAAAGAGTAACACAAATTTACAATTAAAACTAACAGTCTTTTTAAAAAACCCTCGGGGGAACAACAAAACGAGTCGCTTGAATAACGAAATTTCTCATCATGGGACTGCGGCTGGAAAACTTTATGCTTTCAAAAAATACGTATAAATGATACCATTTTCTGAAAAAGGGGGGGTTTTGAATGGTAAAGAAAGACCAAATTTTCATTTGATGAATGAAAAGCTTTTAAAAAAGAACTTGGAAGAAAAACACGAAAATTGATTCGCGATATTTTTCATCCCGAGACTGCGGAGGAAAATTATTATGTTTAAAAAATAAGTATATAAACGAAACTTTCATATCAGCGACTGCCCCTAAAGGAAGAGAGGCGACCAAATATCCATTCAATGAATTTTAAGCTTTAAAAAACCGCTGAGGTAAAAACTAAACGCCACAATTGAATCACAAAATTCCTCATCCCGGTACTGCGGATGAAAATTTTGTTTGCAAGAAATACGTATGAATACGAAAATTTTCTCAATAACTGCCGTTTGGAAGTTAAAAGGGTCACACAAATTTACAGTTAAAACTAATAGGCTTTCAAAAAAACCCTCGGGGGAACAACGAAACGAGTCGCTTGAATCAAGAAATTTCTCATCCCGGGACTGCGGCTGGAAAACGTTATGCTTGCAAGAAATACGTATAAATGATACCATTTTCTCAAAAACGACCGTTTTGAATGGTAAAGAAAGAACAAATTTTCATTTGATGAATGAAAAGCTTTTAGAAAAATACTTGGAAGAAAAACTAACACGAAAATTGATTCACGAAATTTCTCATCCCGGGACTGCGGAGGAAAATTATTATGTTTAAAAAGTACGTATATTAACGAAACTTTTATAACAGCGACTGCTTTGAAAGGAAGGGAGGCAACCAAATATTCATTCAATGAATTTTAAGATTTAAAAAACCGCTGAGGGAAAAACTAAACGCCACAATTCAATCACAAAATTTCTCATCCCGGTACTGCGGATGAAAACTTTTGTTTGCAAGAAAAACGTATGAATACGAAAATTTTCCCAATAACTGCCGTTTGGAAATGAAAAGAGTCACACAAATTTACAATTAAAACTAACAGTCTTTTTAAAAAACCCTCGGGGGAACAACTAAACGAGTCGCTTGAATCACGAAATTTCTCATCCCGGGACTGCGGCTGGAAAACTTAATGCTTTCAAAAAATACGTTTAATGATTACATTTTCTCAAAAACGACCGTTTTTAATGGTAAAAAAGAACAAATTTTCATTTGATGAATGAAAAGCTTTTAAAAAAGCACTTGGAAGAAAAATTTAGAAGAGAATTGATTCGCGAAATTTTTCATTCCGGGACTGCGGAGGAAAATTATTATGTTTAAAAAATAAGTATATTAACGAAACTTTTATAACAGCGACTGCCTTTAAAGGAAGAGAGGCGACAAAATATTCATTCAATGAATTTTAAGCTTTAAAAAACCGCTGAGGTAAAAACTAAACGCCACAATTGAATCACAAAATTTCTCATCCCGATACTGCGGATGAAAAATTTTGTTTGCAAGAAAAACGTTTGAATACGAAAATTTTCCCAATAACTGCCGTTTGGAAATGAAAAGAGTCACACAAATTTACAATTAAAACTAACAGTCTTTTTAAAAAACCCTCGGGGGAACAACTAAACGAGTCGCTTGAATCACGAAATTTCTCATCCCGGGACTGCGGCTGGAAAACTTAATGCTTGCAAAAAATACGTAAAAATGATACCATTATCTCAAAAACGACCGTTTTGAATGGTAAAGAAAGAACAAATTTTCCTTTGATGAATGAAAAGCTTTTAAAAAAGCACTTGGAAGAAAAATTTAGACAAGAATTGATTCGCGAAATTTTTAATCCCGGGACTGCGGAGGAAAATTATTATGTTTAAAAAATAAGTATATTAACGAAACTTTTATAACAGCGACTGCCTTTAAAGGAAGAGAGGCGACAAAATATTCATTCAATGAATTTTAAACTTTAAAAAACCGCTGAGGTAAAAACTAAACGCCACAATTGAATCACAAAATTTCTCATCCCGGTACTGCGGATGAAAAATTTTGTTTGCAAGAAAAACGTATGAATACGAAAATTTTCCCAATAACTGCCGTTGGGAAATGAAAAGAGTCACACAAATTTACAGTTAAAACTAATAGGCTTTCAAAAAAACCTTCGGGGGAACAACGAAACGAGTCGCTTGAATCAAGACATTTCTCATCCCGGGACTGCGGCTGGAAAATATTATGCTTGCAAGAAATACGTATAAATGATACCATTTTCTCAAAAACGTGCGTTTTGAATGGTAAAGAAAGACCAAATTTTCATTTGATGAATGAAGAGCCTTTAAAAAAGCACTTGGAAGAAAAACTTACACGAAAATTGATTCGCGAAATTACTCATCCCGGGACTGCGGAGGAAAATTATTATGTTTAAAAAATACGTATATTAACGAAACTTTTATAATAGCGAGTGCTTTGAAAGGAAGAAAGGGGACCAAATATTCATTCAATGAATTTTAAGCTTCAAAAAAACCGCTGAGGTTAAAACTAAACGCCACAATTCAATCACAAAATTTCTCATCCCGGTACTGCGGATGAAAAATTTTGTTTGCAAGAAAAACGTATGAATACGAAAATTTTCCCAATAACTGCCGTTTGGAAATGAAAAGACTAACACAAATTTACAATTAAAACTAACAGTCTTTTTAAAAAACCCTCGGGGGAACAACAAAACGAGTCGCTTGAATCACGAAATTTCTCATCCCGGGACTGCGGCTGGAAAACTTTATGCTTTCAAAAAATACGTTTAATGATTACATTTTCTCAAAAACGACCGTTTTGAATGGTAAAAAAGAACAAATTTTCATTTGATGAATGAAAAGCTTTTAAAAAAGCACTTGGAAGAAAAATTTAGACAAGAATTGATTCGCGAAATTTTTCATTCCGGGACTGCGGAGGAAAATTATTATGTTTAAAAAATAAGTATATTAACGAAACTTTTATAACAGCGACTGCCTTTAAAGGAAGAGTGGCGACAAAATATTCATTCAATGAATTTTAAGCTTTAAAAAACCGCTGAGGTAAAAACTAAACGCCACAATTGAATCACAAAATTTCTCATCCCGATACTGCGGATGAAAAATTTTGTTTGCAAGAAAAACGTATGAATACGAAAATTTTCCCAATAACTGCCGTTTGGAAATGAAAAGAGTCACACAAATTTACAATTAAAACTAACAGTCTTTTTAAAAAACACTCGGGGGAACAACTAAACGAGTCGCTTGAATCACGAAATTTCTCATCCCGGGACTGCGGCTGGAAAACGTTATGCTTGCAAGAAATACGTATAAATGATACCATTTTCTCAAAAACGACCGTTTTGAAAGGTAAAGAAAGGAACAAATTTTCATTTGATGAATGAAGAGCCTTTAAAAAAGCACTTGGAAGAAAAACTTACACGAAAATTGATTCGCGTATTTACTCATCCCTGGACTGCAGGGGAAAATTATTATGTTTAAAAAATACGTATATTAACGAAACTTTTATAATAGCGAGTGCTTTGAAAGGAAGAAAGGCGACCAAATATTCATTCAATGAATTTTAAGCTTCAAAAAAACCGCTGAGGTTAAAACTAAACGCCACAATTCAATCGCAAAATTTCTCATCCCGGTACTGCGGATGAAAAATTTTATGTTTGATAGAAATACTTTTGAATACGAAAGTTTTCCCAATAACTGCCGTTTGGAAATGAAAAGAGTAACACAAATTTACAATTAAAACTAACAGTCTTTTTAAAAAACCCTCGGGGGAACAACAAAACGAGTCGCTTGAATCACGAAATTTCTCATCATGGGACTGCGGCTGGAAAACTTTATGCTTTCAAAAAATACGTATAAATGATACCATTTTCTCAAAAACGACCGTTTTGAATGGTAAAGAAAGACCAAATTTTCATTTGATGAATGAAAAGCTTTTAAAAAAGCACTTGGAAGAAAAACACGAAAATTGATTCGCGAAATTTTTCATCCCGGGACTGCGGAGGAAAATTATTATGTTTAAAAAATAAGTATATTAACGAAACTTTTATAACAGCGACTGCCTTTAAAGGAAGAGAGGCGACAAAATATTCATTCAATGAATTTTAAGCTTTAAAAAACCGCTGAGGTAAAAACTAAACGCCACAATTGAATCACAAAATTTCTCATCCCGGTACTGCGGATGAAAATTTTGTTTGCAAGAAATACGTATGAATACGAAAATTTTCTCAATAACTGCCGTTTGGAAGTGAAAAGAGTCACACAAATTTACAGTTAAAACTAATAGGCTTTCAAAAAAACCCTCGGGGGAACAACAAAACGAGTCGCTTGAATCACGAAATTTCTCATCCCGGGACTGCGGCTGGAAAATATTATGCTTGCAAGAAATACGTATAAATGATACCATTTTCTCAAAAACAACCGTTTTGAATGGTAAAGAAAGACCAAATTTTCATTTGATGAATGAAAAGCTTTTAAAAAAGCACTTGGAAGAAAAACACGAAAATTGATTCGCGATATTTTTCATCCCGAGACTGCGGAGGAAAATTATTATGTTTAAAAAATAAGTATATAAACGAAACTTTCATATCAGCGACTGCCCCTAAAGGAAGAGAGGCGACCAAATATCCATTCAATGAATTTTAAGCTTTAAAAAACCGCTGAGGTAAAAACTAAACGCCACAATTGAATCACAAAATTCCTCATCCCGGTACTGCGGATGAAAATTTTGTTTGCAAGAAATACGTATGAATACGAAAATTTTCTCAATAACTGCCGTTTGGAAGTTAAAAGGGTCACACAAATTTACAGTTAAAACTAATAGGCTTTCAAAAAAACCCTCGGGGGAACAACGAAACGAGTCGCTTGAATCAAGAAATTTCTCATCCCGGGACTGCGGCTGGAAAACGTTATGCTTGCAAGAAATACGTATAAATGATACCATTTTCTCAAAAACGACCGTTTTGAATGGTAAAGAAAGAACAAATTTTCATTTGATGAATGAAAAGCTTTTAGAAAAATACTTGGAAGAAAAACTTACACGAAAATTGATTCACGAAATTTCTCATCCCGGGACTGCGGAGGAAAATTATTATGTTTAAAAAGTACGTATATTAACGAAACTTTTATAACAGCGACTGCTTTGAAAGGAAGGGAGGCAACCAAATATTCATTCAATGAATTTTAAGATTTAAAAAACCGCTGAGGGAAAAACTAAACGCCACAATTCAATCACAAAATTTCTCATCCCGGTACTGCGGATGAAAACTTTTGTTTGCAAGAAAAACGTATGAATACGAAAATTTTCCCAATAACTGCCGTTTGGAAATGAAAAGAGTCACACAAATTTACAATTAAAACTAACAGTCTTTTTAAAAAACCCTCGGGGGAACAACTAAACGAGTCGCTTGAATCACGAAATTTCTCATCCCGGGACTGCGGCTGGAAAACTTAATGCTTTCAAAAAATACCTTTAATGATTACATTTTCTCAAAAACGACCGTTTTGAATGGTAAAAAAGAACAAATTTTCATTTGATGAATGAAAAGCTTTTAAAAAAGCACTTGGAAGAAAAATTTAGAAGAGAATTGATTCGCGAAATTTTTCATTCCGGGACTGCGGAGGAAAATTATTATGTTTAAAAAATAAGTATATCAACGAAACTTTTATAACAGCGACTGCCTTTAAAGGAAGAGAGGCGACAAAATATTCATTCAATGAATTTTAAGCTTTAAAAAACCGCTGAGGTAAAAACTAAACGCCACAATTGAATCACAAAATTTCTCATCCCGATACTGCGGATGAAAAATTTTGTTTGCAAGAAAAACGTTTGAATACGAAAATTTTCCCAATAACTGCCGTTTGGAAATGAAAAGAGTCACACAAATTTACAATTAAAACTAACAGTCTTTTTAAAAAACCCTCGGGGGAACAGCTAAACGAGTCGCTTGAATCACGAAATTTCTCATCCCGGGACTGCGGCTGGAAAACTTAATGCTTGCAAAAAATACGTAAAAATGATACCATTATCTCAAAAACGACCGTTTTGAATGGTAAAGAAAGAACAAATTTTCCTTTGATGAATGAAAAGCTTTTAAAAAAGCACTTGGAAGAAAAATTTAGACAAGAATTGATTCGCGAACTTTTTAATCCCGGGACTGCGGAGGAAAATTATTATGTTTAAAAAATAAGTATATTAACGAAACTTTTATAACAGCGACTGCCTTTAAAGGAAGAGAGGCGACAAAATATTCATTCAATGAATTTTAAACTTTAAAAAACCGCTGAGGTAAAAACTAAACGCCACAATTGAATCACAAAATTTGTCATCCCGGTACTGCGGATGAAAAATTTTGTTTGCAAGAAAAACGTATGAATACGAAAATTTTCCCAATAACTGCCGTTGGGAAATGAAAAGAGTCACACAAATTTACAGTTAAAACTAATAGGCTTTCAAAAAAACCTTCGGGGGAACAACGAAACGAGTCGCTTGAATCAAGACATTTCTCATCCCGGGACTGCGGCTGGAAAATATTATGCTTGCAAGAAATACGTATAAATGATACCATTTTCTCAAAAACGTGCGTTTTGAATGGTAAAGAAAGACCAAATTTTCATTTGATGAATGAAAAGCTCTTAAAAAAGCACTTGGAAGAAAAACACGAAAATTGATTCGCGATATTTTTCATCCCGAGACTGCGGAGAAAAATTATTATGTTTAAAAAATAAGTATATAAACGAAACTTTCATATCAGCGACTGCCCTTAAAGGAAGAGAGGCGACCAAATATTCATTCAATGAATTTTAAGCTTTAAAAAACCGCTGAGGTAAAAACTAAACGCCACAATTGAATCACAAAATTTCTCATCCCGGTACTGCGGATGAAAATTTTGTTTGCAAGAAATACGTATGAATACGAAAATTTTCTCAATAACTGCCGTTTGGAAGTGAAAAGAGTCACACAAATTTACAGTAAAAACTAATAGGCTTTCAAAAAAACCCTCGGGGGAACAACGAAACGAGTCGCTTGAATCACGAAATTTCTCATCCCGGGACTGCGGCTGGAAAACGTAATGCTTGCAAGAAATACGTATAAATGATACCATTTTCTCAAAAACGACCGTTTTGAAAGGTAAAGAAAGGAACAAATTTTCATTTGATGAATGAAGAGCCTTTAAAAAAGCACTTGGAAGAAAAACTTACACGAAAATTGATTCGCGAAATTACTCATCCCGGGACTGCGGAGGAAAATTATTATGTTTAAAAAATACGTATATTAACGAAACTTTTATAATAGCGAGTGCTTTGAAAGGAAGAAAGGGGACCAAATATTCATTCAATGAATTTTAAGCTTCAAAAAAACCGCTGAGGTTAAAACTAAACGCCACAATTCAATCACAAAATTTCTCATCCCGGTACTGCGGATGAAAAATTTTGTTTGCAAGAAAAACGTATGAATACGAAAATTTTCCCAATAACTGCCGTTTGGAAATGAAAAGAGTCACACAAATTTACAATTAAAACTAACAGTCTTTTTAAAAAACCCTCGGGGGAACAACTAAACGAGTCGCTTGAATCACGAAATTTCTCATCCCGGGACTGCGGCTGGAAAACGTTATGCTTGCGAGAAATACGTATAAATGATACCATTTTCTCAAAAACGACCGTTTTGAAAGGTAAAGAAAGGAACAAATTTTCATTTGATGAATGAAGAGCCTTTAAAAAAGCACTTGGAAGAAAAACTTACACGAAAATTGATTCGCGAAATTACTCATCCCGGGACTGCGGAGGAAAATTATTATGTTTAAAAAATACGTATATTAACGAAACTTTTATAATAGCGAGTGCTTTGAAAGGAAGAAAGGCGACCAAATATTCATTCAATGAATTTTAAGCTTCAAAAAAACCGCTGAGGTTAAAACTAAACGCCACAATTCAATCACAAAATTTCTCATCCCGGTACTGCGGATGAAAAATTTTATGTTTGATAGAAATACTTTTGAATACGAAAGTTTTCCCAATAACTGCCGTTTGGAAATGAAAAGAGTAACACAAATTTACAATTAAAACTAATAGGCTTTCAAAAAAACCTTCGGGGGAACAACGAAACGAGTCGCTTGAATCAAGACATTTCTCATCCCGGGACTGCGGCTGGAAAATATTATGCTTGCAAGAAATACGTATAAATGATACCATTTTCTCAAAAACGACCGTTTTGAATGGTAAAGAAAGAACAAATTTTCATTTGATGAATGAAAAGCTTTTAGAAAAATACTTGGAAGAAAAACTTACACGAAAATTGATTCACGAAATTTCTCATCCCGGGACTGCGGAGGAAAATTAATATGTTTAAAAAATAAGTATATTAACGAAACTTTTATAACAGCGACTGCCTTTAAAGGAAGAGTGGCGACAAAATATTCATTCAATGAATTTTAAGCTTTAAAAAACCGCTGAGGTAAAAACTAAACGCCTCAATTGAATCACAAAATTTCTCATCCCGATACTGCGGATGAAAAATTTTGTTTGCAAGAAAAACGTATGAATACGAAAATTTTCCCAATAACTGCCGTTTGGAAATGAAAAGAGTCACACAAATTTACAATTAAAACTAACAGTCTTTTTAAAAAACCCTCGGGGGAACAACTAAACGAGTCGCTTGAATCACGAAATTTCTCATCCCGGGACTGCGGCTGGAAAACTTAATGCTTGCAAAAAATACGTAAAAATGATACCATAATCTCAAAAACGACCGTTTTGAATGGTAAAGAAAGAACAAATTTTCATTTGATGAATGAAAAGCTTTTAAAAAAGCACTTGGAAGAAAAATTTAGACAAGAATTGATTCGCGAAATTTTTAATCCCGGGACTGCGGAGGAAAATTATTATGTTTAAAAAATAAGTATATTAACGAAACTTTTATAACAGCGACTGCCTTTAAAGGAAGAGAGGCGACAAAATATTCATTCAATGAATTTTAAACTTTAAAAAACCGCTGAGGTAAAAACTAAACGCCACAATTGAATCACAAAATTTCTCATCCCGGTACTGCGGATGAAAAATTTTGTTTGCAAGAAAAACGTATGAATACGAAAATTTTCCCAATAACTGCCGTTGGGAAATGAAAAGAGTCACACAAATTTACAGTTAAAACTAATAGGCTTTCAAAAAAACCTTCGGGGGAACAACGAAACGAGTCGCTTGAATCAAGACATTTCTCATCCCGGGACTGCGGCTGGAAAATATTATGCTTGCAAGAAATACGTATAAATGATACCATTTTCTCAAAAACGACCGTTTTGAATGGTAAAGAAAGAACAAATTTTCATTTGATGAATGAAAAGCTTTTAGAAAAATACTTGGAAGAAAAACTTACACGAAAATTGATTCACGAAATTTCTCATCCCGGGACTGCGGAGGAAAATTAATATGTTTAAAAAGTACGTATATTAACGAAACTTTTATAACAGCGACTGCTTTGAAAGGAAGGGAGGAAACCAAATATTCATTCAATGAATTTTAAGATTTAAAAAACCGCTGAGGTAAAAACTAAACGCCACATTTCAATCACAAAATTTCTCATCCCGGTACTGTGGATGAAAAATTTTGTTTGCAAGAAAAACGTATGAATACGAAAATTTTCCCAATAACTGCCGTTTGGAAATGAAAAGAGTCACACAAATTTACAATTAAAACTAACAGTCTTTTTAAAAAACACTCGGGGGAACAACTAAACGAGTCGCTTGAATCACGAAATTTCTCATCCCGGGACTGCGGCTGGAAAACGTTATGCTTGCAAGAAATACGTATAAATGATACCATTTTCTCAAAAACGACCGTTTTGAAAGGTAAAGAAAGGAACAAATTTTCATTTGATGAATGAAGAGCCTTTAAAAAAGCACTTGGAAGAAAAACTTACACGAAAATTGATTCGCGTATTTACTCATCCCTGAACTGCGGAGGAAAATTATTATGTTTAAAAAATACGTATATTAACGAAACTTTTATAATAGCGAGTGCTTTGAAAGGAAGAAAGGCGACCAAATATTCATTCAATGAATTTTAAGCTTCAAAAAAACCGCTGAGGTTAAAACTAAACGCCACAATTCAATCACAAAATTTCTCATCCCGGTACTGCGGATGAAAAATTTTATGTTTGATAGAAATACTTTTGAATACGAAAGTTTTCCCAATAACTGCCGTTTGGAAATGAAAAGAGTAACACAAATTTACAATTAAAACTAACAGTCTTTTTAAAAAACCCTCGGGGGAACAACAAAACGAGTCGCTTGAATCACGAAATTTCTCATCCCGGGACTGCGGCTGGAAAACTTAATGCTTTCAAAAAATACGTTTAATGATTACATTTTCTCAAAAATGACCGTTTTGAATGGTAAAAAAGAACAAATTTTTATTTGATGAATGAAAAGCTTTTAAAAAAGCACTTGGAAGAAAAATTTAGACAAGAATTGATTCGCGAAATTTTTCATTCCGGGACTGCGGAGGAAAATTATTATGTTTAAAAAATAAGTATATTAACGAAACTTTTATAACAGCGACTGCCTTTAAAGGAAGAGAGGCGACAAAATATTCATTCAATGAATTTTTAGCTTTAAAAAACCGCTGAGGTAAAAACTAAACGCCACAATTGAATCACAAAATTTCTCATCCCGATACTGCGGATGAAAAATTTTGTTTGCAAGAAAAACGTATGAATACGAAAATTTTCCCAATAACTGCCGTTTGGAAATGAAAAGAGTCACACAAATTTACAATTAAAACTAACAGTCTTTTTAAAAAACCCTCGGGGGAACAACTAAACGAGTCGCTTGAATCACGAAATTTCTCATCCCGGGACTGCGGCTGGAAAACTTAATGCTTGCAAAAAATACGTAAAAATGATACCATTATCTCAAAAACGACCGTTTTGAATGGTAAAGAAAGAACAAATTTTCATTTGATGAATGAAAAGCTTTTAAAAAAGCACTTCGAAGAAAAATTTAGACAAGAATTGATTCGCGAAATTTTTCATCCCGGGACTGCGGAGGAAACTTATTATGTTTAAAAAATAAGTATATTAACGAAACTTTTATAACAGCGACTGTCTTAAAAGGAAGAGAGGCGACAAAATATTCATTCAATGAATTTAAAACTTTAAAAAACCGCTGAGGTAAAAACTAAACGCCACAATTGAATCACAAAATTTCTCATCCCGGTACTGCGGATGAAAAATTTTGTTTGCAAGAAAAACGTATGAATACGAAAATTTTCCCAATAACTGCCGTTGGGAAATGAAAAGAGTCACACAAATTTACAGTTAAAACTAACAGGCTTCCAAAAAAACCCTCGGGGGAACAACTAAACGAGTCGCTTGGATCACGAAATTTCTCATCCCGGGACTGCGGCTGGAAAACGTTATGCTAGCAAGAAATACGTATAAATGATACCATTTTCTCAAAAACGACCGTTTTGAAAGGTAAAGAAAGGAACAAATTTTCATTTGATGAATGAAGAGCCTTTTAAAAAGCACTTGGAAGAAAAACCTACACGAAAATTGGTTCGCGAAATTACTCATCCCGGGACTGCGGAGGAAAATTATTATGTTTAAAAAATACGTATATTAACGAAACTTTTAAAATAGCGAGTGCTTTGAAAGGAAGAAAGGCGACCAAATATTCATTCAATGAATTTTAAGCTTCAAAAAAACCGCTGAGTTTAAAACTAAACGCCACAATTCAATCACAAAATTTCTCATCCCGGTACTGCGGATGAAAAATTTTATGTTTGATAGAAATACTTTTGAATACGAAAGTTTTCCCAATAACTGCCGTTTGGAAATGAAAAGAGTAACACAAATTTACAATTAAAACTAACAGTCTTTTTAAAAAACCCTCGGAGGAACAACAAAACGAGTCGCTTGAATCACGAAATTTCTCATCCCGGGACTGCGGCTGGAAAACGTTATGCTTGCAAGAAATACGTATAAATGATACCATTTTCTCAAAAACGTGCGTTTTGAATGGTAAAGAAAGACCAAATTTTCATTTGATGAATGAAAAGCTTTTAAAAAAGCACTTGGAAGAAAAACACGAAAATTGATTCGCGATATTTTTCATCCCGAGACTGCGGAGGAAAATTATTATGTTTAAAAAATAAGTATATAAACGAAACTTTCATATCAGCGACTGCCCTTAAAGGAAGAGAGGCGACCAAATATTCATTCAATGAATTTTAAGCTTTAAAAAACCGCTGAGGTAAAAACTAAACGCCACAATTGAATCACAAAATTTCTCATCCCGGTACTGGGGATGAAAATTTTGTTTGCAAGAAATACGTATGAATACGAAAATTTTCTCAATAACTGCCGTTTGGAAGTGAAAAGAGTCACACAAATTTACAGTTAAAACTAATAGGCTTTCAAAAAAACCCTCGGGGGAACAACGAAACGAGTCGCTTGAATCACGAAATTTCTCATCCCGGGACTGCGGCTGGAAAACGTAATGCTTGCAAGAAATACGTATAAATGATACCATTTTCTCAAAAACGACCGTTTTGAATGGTAAAGAAAGAACAAATTTTCATTTGATGAATGAAAAGCTTTTAGAAAAATACTTGGAAGAAAAACATACACGAAAATTGATTCACGAAATTTCTCATCCCGGGACTGCGGAGGAAAATTATTATGTTTAAAAAGTACGTATATTAACGAAACTTTTATAACAGCGACTGCTTTGAAAGGAAGGGAGGCAACCAAATATTCATTCAATGAATTTTAAGATTTAAAAAACCGCTGAGGTAAAAACTAAACGCCACAATTCAATCACAAAATTTCTCATCCCGTTACTGCGGATGAAAAATTTTATGTTTGCAAGAAATACCTTTGAATACGAAAGTTTTCCCAATAACTGCCGTTTGGAAATGAAAAGAGTAACACAAATTTACAATTAAAACTAACAGTCTTTATAAAAAACCCTCGGGGGAACAACTAAACGAGTCGCTTGAATCACGAAATTTCTCATCCCGGGACTGCGGCTGGAAAACGTTATGCTTGCAAGAAATACGTATAAATGATACCATTTTCTCAAAAACGACCGTTTTGAAAGGTAAAGAAAGGAACAAATTTTCATTTGATGAATGAAGAGCCTTTAAAAAAGCACTTGGAAGAAAAACTTACACGAAAATTGATTCGCGAAATTACTCATCCCGGGACTGCGGAGGAAAATTATTATGTTTAAAAAATACGTATATTAACGAAACTTTTATAATAGCGAGTGCTTTGAAAGGAAGAAAGGCGACCAAATATTCATTCAATGAATTTTAAGCTTCAAAAAAACCGCTGAGGTTAAAACTAAACGCCACAATTCAATCACAAAATTTCTCATCCCGGTACTGCGGATGAAAAATTTTATGTTTGATAGAAATACTTTTGAATACGAAAATTTTCCTAATAACTGCCGTTGGGAAATGAAAAGAGTCACACAAATTTACAGTTAAAACTAATAGGCTTTCAAAAAAACCTTCGGGGGAACAACGAAACGAGTCGCTTGAATCAAGAAATTTCTCATCCCGGGACTGCGGCTGGAAAATATTATGCTTGCAAGAAATACGTATAAATGATACCATTTTCTCAAAAACGTGCGTTTTGAATGGTAAAGAAAGACCAAATTTTCATTTGATGAATGAAAAGCTTTTAGAAAAATACTTGGAAGAAAAACTTACACGAAAATTGATTCACGAAATTTCTCATCCCGGGACTGCGGAGGAAAATTATTATGTTTAAAAAGTACGTATATTAACGAAACTTTTATTACAGCGACTGCTTTGAAAGGAAGGGAGGCAACCAAATATTCATTCAATGAATTTTAAGATTTAAAAAACCGCTGAGGTAAAAACTAAACGCCACAATTAATTCACAAAATTTCTCAACCCGGTACTGCGGATGAAAAATTTTGTTTGCAAGAAAAACGTATAAATACGAAAATTTTCCCAATAACTGCCGTTTGGAAATTAAAAGAGTCACAAATTTACAATTAAAACTAACAGTCTTTTTAAAAAACCCTCGGGGGAACAACTAAACGAGTCGCTTGAATCACGAAATTTCTCATCCAGGGACTGCGGCTGGAAAGTTTTATGCTTGCAAAAAATACGTAAAAATGATACAATTATCTCAAAAACGACCGTTTTGAATGGTAAAGAAAGAACAAATTTTCATTTGATGAATGAAAAGCTTTTAAAAAAGCACTTGGAAGAAAAATTTAGACAAGAATTGATTCGCGAAATTTTTAATCCCGGGACTGCGGAGGAAAATTAATATGTTTAAAAAATACGTATATTAACGAAACTTTTATAATAGCGAGTGCTTTGAAAGGAAGAAAGGCGACCAAATATTCATTCAATGAATTTTAAGCTTCAAAAAAACCGCTAAGGTAAAACTAAACGCCACAATTCAATCACAAAATTTCTCATCCCGGTACTGCGGATGAAAAATTTTGTGTTTGATAGAAATACTTTTGAATACGAAAGTTTTCCCAATAACTGCCGTTTGGAAATGAAAAGAGTAACACAAATTTACAAATAAAACTAACAGGCTTCCAAAAAAACCCTCGGGGGAACAACTAAACGAGTCGCTTGAATCACGAAATTTCTCATCCCGGGACTGCTGCTGGAAAACGTTATGCTTGCAAGAAATACGTATAAATGATACCATTTTCTCAAAAACGACCGTTTTGAAAGGTAAAGAAAGAACAAATTTTCATTTGATGAATGAAGAGCCTTTTAAAAAGCACTTGGAAGAAAAACCTACACGAAAATTGATTCGCGAAATTACTCATCCCGGGACTGCGGAGGAAAATTATTATGTTTAAAAAATATGTATATTAACGAAACTTTTATAATAGCGAGTGCTTTGAAAGGAAGAAAGGCGACCAAATATTCATTCAATGAATTTTAAGCTTCAAAAAAACCGCTGAGTATAAAACTAAACGCCAAAAATTTAATCACAAAATTTCTCATCCCGGTACTGCGGATGAAAAATTTTATGTTTGATAGAAATACTTTTGAATACGAAAGTTTTCCCAATAACTGCCGTTTGGAAATGAAAAGAGTAACACAAATTTACAATTAAAACTAACAGTCTTTTTAAAAAACCCTCGGGGGAACAACAAAACGAGTCGCTTGAATCACGAAATTTCTCATCATGGGACTGCGGCTGGAAAACTTTATGCTTTCATAAAATACGTATAAATGATACCATTTTCTCAAAAACGTGCGTTTTGAATGGTAAAGAAAGACCAAATTTTCATTTGATGAATGAAAAGCTTTTAAAAAAGCACATGGAAGAAAAACACGAAAATTGATTCGCGAAATTTTTCATCCCGGGACTGCGGAGGAAAATTATTATGTTTAAAAAATAAGTATATTAACGAAACTTTTATAACAGCGACTGCCTTTAAAGGAAGAGAGGCGACAAAATATTCATTCAATGAATTTTAAGCTTTAAAAAACCGCTGAGGTAAAAACTAAACGCCACAATTGAATCACAAAATTTCTCATCCCGGTACTGCGGATGAAAATTTTGTTTGCAAGAAATACGTATGAATACGAAAATTTTCTCAATAACTGCCGTTTGGAAGTGAAAAGAGTCACACAAATTTACAGTTAAAACTAATAGGCTTTCAAAAAAACCCTCGGGGGAACAACAAAACGAGTCGCTTGAATCACGAAATTTCTCATCCCGGGAATGCGGCTGGAAAACGTTATGCTTGCAAGAAATACGTATAAATGATACCATTTTCTCAAAAACGACCGTTTTGAATGGTAAAGAAAGAACAAATTTTCATTTGATGAATGAAAAGCTTTTTGAAAAATACTTGGAAGAAAAACTTACACGAAAATTGATTTACGAAATTTCTCATCCCGGGACTGCGGAGGAAAATTATTATGTTTAAAAAGTACGTATATTAATGAAAATTTTATAACAGCGACTGCTTTGAAAGGAAGGGAGGGAACCAAATATTCATTCAATGAATTTTAAGATTTAAAAAACCGCTGAGGTAAAAACTAAACGCCACAATTCAATCACAAAATTTCTCATCCCGTTACTGCGGATGAAAAATTTTATGTTTGCAAGAAATACCTTTGAATACGAAAGTTTTCCCAATAACTGCCGTTTGGAAATGAAAAGAGTAACACAAATTTACAATTAAAACTAACAGTCTTTATAAAAAACCCTCGGGGGGACAACTAAAAGAGTCGCTTGAATCACGAAATTTCTCATCCCGGGACTGCGGCTGGAAAACTTTATGCTTGCAAAAAATACGTATAAATGATACCATTTTCTCAAAAACGACCGTTTTGAATGGTATAGAGAGAAAAAATTTTCATTTGATGAATGAAAAGCTTTTATAAAAGCACTTCGAAGAAAAATTTAGACAAGAATTGATTCGCGAAATTTTTCATCCCGGGACTGCGGAGGAAAATTATTATGTTTAAAAAATAAGTATATTAACGAAACTTTTATAACAGCGACTGCCTTTAAAGGAAGAGAGGCAACAAAATATTCATTCAATGAAATTTAAGCTTTAAAAAAACCGCTGAGGTAAAACTAAACGCCACAATTGAATCACAAAATTTCTCATCCCTGTACTGCGGATTAAAAATTTTGTTTGCAAGAAATAAGTTTGAATACGAAAATTTTCTGAATAACTGCCGTTTGGAAATGAAAAGAGTCAAACAAATTTACAATTAAAATAACAGGCTTCCAAAAAAACCCTCGGGGGAATAACTAAACGAGTCGCTTGAATCACGAAATTTCTCATCCTGGGACTGCGCTGGAAAACGTTATGCTTGCAAGAAATACGTATAAATGATACCATTTTCTCAAAAACGACCGTTTGGAAAGGTAAAAGAAAGAACAAATTTTCATTTGATGAATGAAGAGCCTTTAAAAAAGCACTTGGAAGAAAAACTTACACGAAAATTGATTCGCGAAATTACTCATCCCGGGACTGCGGAGGAAAATTATTATGTTTAAAAAATACGTATATTAACGAAACTTTTATAATAGCGAGTGCTTTGAAAGGAAGAAAGGCGACCAAATATTCATTCAATGAATTTTAAGCTTCAAAAAAACCGCTGAGGTTAAAACTAAACGCCACAATTCAATCACAAAATTTCTCATCCCGGTACTGCGGATGAAAAATTTTATGTTTGATAGATATACTTTTGAATACGAAATTTTCCCAATAACTGCCGTTTGAAAATGAAAAGAGTAACACAAATTTACAATTAAAACTAACAGTCTTTTTAAAAAACCCTCGGCGGAACAACAAAACGAGTCGCTTGAATCACGAAATTTCTCATCCCGGGACTGCGGCTGGAAAACTTTATGCTTTCAAAAAATACGTTTAATGATACCATTTTCTCAAAAACGACCGTTTTGAATGGTAAAGAAAGAACAAATTTTTATTTGATGAATGAAAAGCTTTTAAAAAAGCACTTGGAAGAAAAATTTAGACAAGAATTGATTCGCGAAATTTTTCATCCCGGGACTGTGGAGGAAAATTATTATGTTTAAAAAATAAGTATGTTAACGAAACTTTTATAACAGCGACTGCCTTTTAAAGGAAGAGAGGCGACAAAAATATTCATTCAATGAATTTTAAGCTTTAAAAAACCGCTGAGGTAAAAACTAAACGCCACAATTGAATCACAAAATTTCTCATCCCGGTACTGCGGATGAAAAATTTTGTTTGCAAGAAAAACGTATGAATACGAAAATTTTCCCAATAACTGCCGTTTGGAAATGAGAAGAGTCACACAAATTTACAATTAAAACTAAGTCTTTTTAACAAACCCTCGGGGGAACAACTAAACGAGTCGCTTGAATCACGAAATTTCTCATCCCGGGACTGCGGCTGGAAAACTTAATACTTGCAAAAAATACGTATAAATGATACCATTATCTCAAAAACGACCGTTTTGAATGGTAAAGAAAGAACAAATTTTCATTTGATGAATGAAAAGCTTTTAAAAAAGCACTTGGAAGAAAAATTTAGACAAGAATTGATTCGCGAAATTTTTAATCCCGGGACTGCGGAGGAAAATTATTATGTTTAAAAAATAAGTATATTAACGAAACTTTTATAACAGCGACTGCCTTTAAAGGAATAGAGGCGACAAAATATTCATTCAATGAATTTTAAACTTTAAAAACCGCTGAGGGTAAAAACTAAACGCCAGAATTGAATCACAAAATTTCTCATCCCGGTACTGCGGGATGAAAAATTTTGTTTTGGAAGAAAAACCTATGAATACGAAAATTTTCCCAATAACTGCCGTTTGGAAATGAAAAGAGTCACACAAATTTACAATTAAAACTAACAGTCTTTTTAACAAACCCTCGGGGGGAACAACTAAAGGAGTCGCTTGAATCACGAAATTTCTCATCCCGGGACTGCGGCTGGAAAACGTTATGCTTGCAAGAAATACGTATAAATGATACCATTTTCTCAAAAACGACCGTTTTGAAAGGTAAAGAAAGGAACAAATTTTCATTTGATGAATGAAGAGCCTTTTAAAAAGCACTTGGAAGAAAAACCTACACGAAAATTGATTCGCGAAATTACTCATCCCGGGACTGCGGAGGAAAATTATTATGTTTAAAAAATACGTATATTAACGAAACTTTTATAATAGCGAGTGCTTTGAAAGGAAGAAAGGCGACCAAATATTCATTCAATGAATTTTAAGCTTCAAAAAAACCGCTGAGTTTAAAACTAAACGCCACAATTCAATCACAAAATTTCTTATCCCGGTACTGCGGATGAAAAATTTTATGTTTGATAGAAATACTTTTGAATACGAAAGTTTTCCCAATAACTGCCGTTTGGAAATGAAAAGAGTAACACAAATTTACATTTAAAACTAACAGTCTTTTTAAAAAACCCTCGGGGGGAACAACAAAACGAGTCGCTTGAATCACGAAATTTCTCATCATGGGACTGCGGCTGGAAAACTTTATGCTTTCAAAAAATACGTATAAATGATACCATTTTCTGAAAAAGGGGGGGTTTTGAATGGTAAAGAAAGACCAAATTTTCATTTGATGAATGAAAAGCTTTTAAAAAAGCACTTGGAAGAAAAACACGAAAATTGATTCGCGATATTTTTCATCCCGAGACTGCGGAGGAAAATTATTACGTTTAAAAAATAAGTATATAAACGAAACTTTCATATCAGCGACTGCCCTTAAAGGAAGAGAGGCGACCAAATATTCATTCAATGAATTTAAGCTTTAAAAAACCGCTGAGGTAAAAACTAAACGCCACAGTTGAATCACAAAAATTTCTCATCCCGGTACTGCGGATGAAAATTTCGTTTGCAAGAAATACGTATGAATACGAAAATTTTCTCAATAACTGCCGTTTGGAAGTGAAAAGAGTCACACAAATTTACAGTTAAAACTAATAGGCTTTCAAAAAAACCCTCGGGGGAACAACAAAACGAGTCGCTTGAATCACGAAATTTCTCATCCCGGGACTGCGGCTGGAAAACGTTATGCTTGCAAGAAATTCGTATAAATGATACCATTTTCTCAAAAACGACCGTTTGGAAAGGTAAAGAATGGAACAAATTTTCATTTGATGAATGAAGAGCCTTTAAAAAAGCACTTGGAAGAAAAACTTACACGAAAATTGATTCGCGAAATTACTCATCCGGGACTGCGGAGGAAAATTATTATGTTTAAAAAATACGTATATTAACGAAATTTTAATAATAGCGAGTGCTTTGAAAGGAAGAAAGGCGACCAAATATTCATTCAATGAATTTTAAGCTTCAAAAAAACCGCTGAGGTTAAAACTAAACGCCACAATTCAATCACAAAATTTCTCATCACGGTACTGCGGATGAAAAATTTTATGTTTGATAGATATACTTTTGAATACGAAAGTTTTCCCAATAACTGCCGTTTGAAAATGAAAAGAGTAACACAAATTTACAATTAAAACTAACAGTCTTTTTAAAAAACCCTCGGCGGAACAACAAAACGAGTCGCTTGAATCACGAAATTTCTCATCCCGGGACTGCGGCTGGAAAACTTTATGCTTTCAAAAAATACGTTTAATGATACCATTTCTCTCAAAAACGACCGTTTTGAATGGTAAAGAAAGAACAAATTTTCATTTGATGAATGAATAGCTTTTAAAAAAGCACTTGGAAGAAAAATTTAGACAAGAATTGATTCGCGAAATTTTTCATCCCGGGGACTGCGGAGGAAAATTATTATGTTTAAAAAATAAGTATATTAACGAAACTTTTATAACAGCGACTGCCTTTAAAGGAAGAGAGGCGACAAAATATTCATTCAATGAATTTTAAGCTTTAAAAAACCGCTGAGGTAAAAACTAAACGCCACAATTGAATCACAAAATTTCTCATCCCGGTACTGCGGATGAAAATTTTGTTTGCAAGAAATACGTATTGAATACGAAAATTTTCTCAATAACTGCCGTTTGGAAGTGAAAAGAGTCACACAAATTTACAGTTAAAACTAATAGGCTTTCAAAAAAACCCTCGGGGGAACAACAAAACGAGTCGCTTGAATCACGAAATTTCTCATCCCGGGAATGCGGCTGGAAAACGTTATGCTTGCAAGAAATACGTATAAATGATACCATTTTCTCAAAAACGACCGTTTTGAATGGTAAAGAAAGAACAAATTTTCATTTGATGAATGAAAAGCTTTTTGAAAAATACTTGGAAGAAAAACTTACACGAAAATTGATTTACGAAATTTCTCATCCCGGGACTGCGGAGGAAAATTATTATGTTTAAAAAGTACGTATATTAATGAAAATTTTATAACAGCGACTGCTTTGAAAGGAAGGGAGGGAACCAAATATTCATTCAATGAATTTTAAGATTTAAAAAACCGCTGAGGTAAAAACTAAACGCCACAATTCAATCACAAAATTTCTCATCCCGTTACTGCGGATGAAAAATTTTATGTTTGCAAGAAATACCTTTGAATACGAAAGTTTTCCCAATAACTGCCGTTTGGAAATGAAAAGAGTAACACAAATTTACAATTAAAACTAACAGTCTTTATAAAAAACCCTCGGGGGGACAACTAAAAGAGTCGCTTGAATCACGAAATTTCTCATCCCGGGGACTGCGGCTGGAAAACTTTATGCTTGCAAAAAATACGTATAAATGATACCATTTTCTCAAAAACGACCGTTTTGAATGGTATAGAGAGAAAAAATTTTCATTTGATGAATGAAAAGCTTTTATAAAAGCACTTCGAAGAAAAATTTAGACAAGAATTGATTCGCGAAAATTTTTCATCCCGGGACTGCGGAGGAAAATTATTATGTTTAAAAAATAAGTATATTAACGAAACTTTTATAACAGCGACTGCCTTTAAAGGAAGAGAGGCAACAAAATATTCATTCAATGAAATTTAAGCTTTAAAAAACCGCTGAGGTAAAACTAAACGCCACAATTGAATCACAAAATTTCTCATCCCTGTACTGCGGATTAAAAATTTTGTTTGCAAGAAATAAGTTTGAATACGAAAATTTTCTGAATAACTGCCGTTTGGAAATGAAAAGAGTCAAACAAATTTACAATTAAAATAACAGGCTTCCAAAAAAACCCTCGGGGGAATAACTAAACGAGTCGCTTGAATCACGAAATTTCTCATCCTGGGACTGCGGCTGGAAAACGTTATGCTTGCAAGAAATACGTATAAATGATACCATTTTCTCAAAAACGACCGTTTGGAAAGGTAAAGAAAGAACAAATTTTCATTTGATGAATGAAGAGCCTTTAAAAAAGCACTTGGAAGAAAAACTTACACGAAAATTGATTCGCGAAATTACTCATCCCGGGACTGCGGAGGAAAATTATTATGTTTAAAAAATACGTATATTAACGAAACTTTTATAATAGCGAGTGCTTTGAAAGGAAGAAAGGCGACCAAATATTCATTCAATGAATTTTAAGCTTCAAAAAAACCGCTGAGGTTAAAACTAAACGCCACAATTCAATCACAAAATTTCTCATCCCGGTACTGCGGATGAAAAATTTTATGTTTGATAGATATACTTTTGAATACGAAATTTTCCCAATAACTGCCGTTTGAAAATGAAAAGAGTAACACAAAATTTACAATTAAAACTAACAGTCTTTTTAAAAAACCCTCGGCGGAACAACAAAACGAGTCGCTTGAATCACGAAATTTCTCATCCCGGGACTGCGGCTGGAAAACTTTATGCTTTCAAAAAATACGTTTAATGATACCATTTTCTCA
>NW_027287270.1:0-85928 GCF_022747635.1 Hetaerina americana | reverse complement strand
TGAAGAATCTTTTATGCTCATTTCTTGCCTTTCAGGATTTATTCTGGGTTTAATTTTGTTTATTTAATGAAAATGAACAACAATACACACCATGGAAACATTTTTGTTTTTTTTTGTGTCGAGTGAGATTTTCACCTAGAACCCAAAGGGCACTTTTCATGGAATAATGTAAAAAAAAACATTTTCTAAAAATGAAATAAATGCCTTCTATACACCTCAAACATTCACTCTAAATCTGAAAATTGTTGTTTTTCGCAATATTTTTAGAATTTATGGCTCTTTTACTAACATTAACAGTTGCGCTGAAGCATCTTTTATGCTCATTTCTTGTCTTTCAGGATTTATTCTGGGTTTTATTTTGTTTATTTGATGAAAATGAAAAACAATACACACCATGGAAACATTTTTGTTTGATTTGTGTCGAGTGAGATTTTCACCTAGAACCCAAAGGGGGGGGTATTGGCACTTTTAATGGAAAAATGTGAAAAATTAAATTTTCTAAAATTGAAATAAATGCCTTTTATACACCTCAAACATTCCCTCTTAAAATGAAAATTGGTGTTTTTGCAATATTTTTAGAAATTTTGGCTCTTTTAGTAACATAAACACTTGCGCTGAAGCATCTTTAATGCTCATTTCTTGTCTTTCAGTATTTATTCTGGGTTTTATTTTGTTTATTTGATGAAAATGAACAACAATACACACCATGGAAACATTTTTGTTTGATTTGTGTCGAGTGAGATTTTCACCTAGAACCCAAAGGGGGGAATTTCATGGAAAAATGGGAAAAATTAAATTTTTAAAAAATGAAATAAATGCCTTCTATCACCTCAAACATTCACTCTAAAACAGAAGATTGTTGTTTTTCGCAATATTTTTAGAAATTATGGCCCTTTAAGTAACATTAACAACCCCGCTGATGCATCTTTTATGCTCATTTCTTGTCCTTAAGGATTTATTCTGGGTTTTATTTTGTTTATTTGATGAAAATGAACAACAATACACATCATGGAAACATTTTTGTTTGATTTGTTTCGAGTGAGATTTTCACCTAGAACCCAAAGGGGGGGTATTGGCACTTTTCATGGAAAAATGTGAAAAATTAAATTTTCTAAAAATGAAATAAATGCCTTCTATACAACTCAAACATTCACTCTTAAACTGAAAATTGTTGTTTTTCGCAATATTTTTAGAAATTTGGGCTCTTTTAGTACATTAACACTTCCGCAGAAGCATCTTTTATGCTCATTTTATGTCTTTCAGGATTTATTCTGGGTTTTATTTTGTTTATTTGATGAAAATGAACAACAATACACACCATGAAAACATTTTTGTTTGATTTGTGTCGAGTGAGATTTTCACCTAGAACCCAAAGGGGGGGGTATTGGCACTTTTCATGGAAAAATGTAAAAAAATTAAATTTTCTAAAATTGAAATAAATGCCTTCTATACACCTCAAACATTCACTCCTAAACAGAAGATTGTGGTTTTTCGCAATATTTTTAGAAATTTTTGCTCTTTTATTAACATTACCACTTCCGCTGAAGCATCTTTAATGCTCATTTCTTGCCTTTCAGGATTTATTCTGGGTTTAATTTTGTTTATTTAATGAAAATGAACAACAATACACACCATGGAAACCTTTTTTTTTTTTTTGTGTCGAGTGAGATTTTCACCTAGAACCCAAAGGGTGGGGTATTGGCACTTTTCATGGAAAAATGAAAAAAAAATTAAATTTTCTAAAATTGAAATAAATGCCTTCTATACACCTCAAACATTCACTCTTAAACAGAAGATTGTGGTTTTTCCCAAATTTTTTGGAAATTTGGGCTCTTTTAATAACATTAACACTTCCGGTTAAGCATCTTTTATGCTCATTTCTTGCCTTTCAGGATTTATTCTGGGTTTTATTTTGTTTATTTTATGAAAATGAACAACAATACACACCATGGAAACATTTTTGTTTGAATTGTGTCGTGTGAGATTTTCACCTAGAACCCAAAGGGGGGGGTTTTGGCACTTTTCATGGAAAAATGTGAAAAATTAAATTTTCTAAAATTGAAATAAATGCCTTCTATACACCTCAAACATGTACTCTTAAACTGAAAATTGTTGTTTTTCGCAATATTTTTAGAAATTTTGGCTCTTTTAGCAACATTAACACTTGCGCTGAAGCTTCTTTTATGCTTATTTCTTGTCTTTCAGTATTTATTCTGGGTTTTATTTTGTTTATTTGATGAAAATGAACAACAATACACACCATGGAAACATTTTTGTTTGATTTGTGTCGAGTGAGATTTTCACCTAGAACCCAAAGGGGGGGGGGTTTGTCACATTTCATGGAAAAATGTGAAAAATTAAATTTTCTAAAATTGAAATAAATGCCTTCCATACACCTCAAACATTCACTCTTAAACAGAAGATTGTGGTTTTTCGCAATATTTTTAGAAATTTGGGCTCTTTTAGTAACATTTACAACCCCGCTGAAGCATCTTTTATGCTCATTTCTTGCCTTTCACTATTTATTCTGGGTTTTATTTTGTTTATTTGATGAAAATGAACAACAATACACACCATGAAAACATTTTTGTTTGATATGTGTCGAGAGAGATTTTCACCTAGAACCCAAAGGGGTGGGTATTGGCACTTTTCATAGAGAAATGTGAAAAATTAAATTTCTGAATTGAAATAAATGCCTTCTATACATCTCAAACATTCACTCTCAAACAGAAGATTGTGGTTTTTCGCAATATTTTTAGAAATTTTGGCTCTTTAAGCAACATTTACACTTGCGCTGAAGCATCTTTTATGCTCATTTCTTGTCTTTCACTATTTATTCTGATTTTAATTTGTTTATTTGATGAAAATGAACAACAATACACACCATGGAAACATTTTTGTTTGATATGTGTCGAGTGAGATTTTCACCTAGAACCCAAAGGGGTGGGTATTGGCACTTTTCATAGAGAAATGTGAAAAATTAAATTTTCTAAACATGAAATAAATGCCTTCTTTACACCTCAAACATTCACTCTTAAACAGAAGATTGTGGTTTTTCGCAATATTTTTAGAAATTTTGGCTCTTTTAGTAAAATTAACAACCCCGCTGAAGCAACTTTTATGCTCATTTCTTGCCTTTCAGGATTTATTATGGGTTTAATTTTGTTTATTTAATGAAAATGAACAACAATACGCACCATGGAAACATTTTTTTTGATTTGTGTCGAGTGAGATTTTCACCTACAACCCAAAGGGGGGGGTATTGGCCAAATTCATGGAAAAATGGGAAAAAAAACAATTTCTAAAAATGAAATAAATGCCTTCTATACATCTCAAACATTCACTCTTAAACTGAAAATTGTTGTTTTTCGCAATATTTTTAGAAATTTGGGCTCTTTTAGTAACATTAACACTTGCGCTGAAGCACCTTTTATGCTCATTTCTTGTCTTTCAGGATTTATTCTTGGTTTTACTTTGTTTATTTGATGAAAATTAGCAAAAATACACTCCATGGAAACATTTTTGTTTGATTTGTGTCGAGTGAGATTTTCACCTAGAACCCAAAGGGGGGGCACTTTTCATGGGAAAATGTGAATAATTAAATTTTCTAAAAATGAAATAAATGCCTTCTATACACCTCAAACATTCCCTCTTAAAATGAAAATTGTGGTTTTTTCGCAATAATTTTAGAAATTTTGGCTTTTTTAGCAACATAAACACTTGCGCTGAAGCATCTTTTATGCTCATTTCTTGTCTTTCAGTATTTATTCTGGGTTTTATTTTGTTTATTTGATGAAAATGAACAACAATACACACCATGGAAACATTTTTGTTTGATTTGTGTCGATTAAGATTTTCACCTAGAACCAAAGGGTTGGCACTTTTCATGGAAAAATGGGAAAAATTAAATTTTCTAAAAATAAAATAAATGCCTTCTATACACCTCAAACATTCACTCTAAAACTGAAAATTGTTGTTTTTCGCAATATTTTTAGAAATTTGGGCTCTTTTAGTAACATTAACACTTGCGCTGAAGCATCTTTTATGCTCATTTCTTGTCTTTCACTATTTATTCTGGGTTTTATTTTGTTTATTTGATGAAAATGAACAACAATACACACCACGAAATTATTTTTGTTTCATAAATGTCGAGTGAGATTTTCACCTAGAACCCAAAGGGGGGGGTATTGGCACTTTTCATGGAAAAATGTGAAAAAAAACATTACTAAAAATAAAATAAATGCCTTTTATGCACCTCAAACATTCACTCTTAAACAGAAGATTGTTGTTTTTCGCAATATTTTTAGAAATTTGGGCTCATTTAGTAACATTAACAACCCCGCTGAAGCATCTTCCATGCTCATTTCTTGCCGTTCAGGATCTATTCTGGGTTTAATTTTTTTTATTGAATGAAAATGAACAACAATACACACTATGAAAACATTTTTGTTAGATTTGTGTCGAGTGAGATTTTCACCTAGAACCCAAAGGGGGGGGTATTGGCACTTTTCATGGAAAAATGTAAAAAAATTAAATTTTCTAAATTGAAATAAATGCCTTCTATACACCTCAAACATTCACTCCTAAACAGAAGATTGTGGTTTTTCGCAATATTTTTAGAAATTTTTGCTCTTTTATTAACATTACCACTTCCGCTGAAGCATCTTTAATGCTCATTTCTTGCCTTTCAGGATTTATTCTGGGTTTAATTTTGTTTATTTAATGAAAATGAACAACAATACACACCATGGAAACCTTTTTTTTTTTTTGTGTCGAGTGAGATTTTCACTAGAACCCAAAGGGTGGGGTATTGGCACTTTTCATGGAAAAATGTAAAAAAATTAAATTTTTCTAAAATTGAAATAAATGCCTTCTATACACCTCAAACATTCACTCTTAAACAGAAGATTGTGGTTTTTCCCAAATTTTTTGGAAATTTGGGCTCTTTTAATAACATTAACACTTCCGGTTAAGCATCTTTTATGCTCATTTCTTGCCTTTCAGGATTTATTCTGGGTTTTATTTTGTTTATTTTATGAAAATGAACAACAATACACACCATGGAAACATTTTTGTTGAATTGTGTCGTGTGAGATTTTCACCTAGAACCCAAAGGGGGGGGTTTTGGCACTTTTCATGGAAAAATGTGAAAAATTAAATTTTCTAAAATTGAAATAAATGCCTTCTATACACCTCAAACATTTACTCTTAAACTGAAAATTGTTGTTTTTTCGCAATATTTTTAGAAATTTTGGCTCTTTTAGCAACATTAACACTTGCGCTGAAGCTTCTTTTATGCTTATTTCTTGTCTTTCAGTATTTATTCTGGTTTTATTTTGTTTATTTGATGAAAATGAACAACAATACACACCATGGAAACATTTTTGTTTGATTTGTGTCGAGTGAGATTTTCACCTAGAACCCAAAGGTGGGGGGGGTTTGTCACTTTTCATGGAAAAATGTGAAAAATTAAATTTCTAAAATTGAAATAAATGCCTTCCATACACCTCAAACATTCACTCTTAAACAGAAGATTGTGGTTTTTCGCAATATTTTTAGAAATTTGGGCACTTTTAGTAACATTTACAACCCCGCTGAAGCATCTTTTATGCTCATTTCTTGTCTTTCAGGATTTATTATGGGTTTAATTTTGTTTATTTAATGAAAATGAACAACAATACACAAAATGGAAACATTTTTGTTTGATATGTTTCGAGTGAGATTTTCACCTAAAACCCAAAGGGGTGGGTTATTGGCACTTTTCATAGAAAAATGTGAAAAATTAAATTTTCTAAAATTGAAATAAATGCCTTCTTTACACCTCAAACATTCACTCTTAAACAGAAGATTGTGGTTTTTCGCAATATTTTTAGAAATTTGGGCTCTTTTAGTAACATTAACTACCTCGCTGAAGCAACTTTTATGCTCATTTCTTGCCTTTCAGTATTTATTATGGGTTTAATTTTGTTTATTTAATGAAAATGAACAACAATACGCACCATGGAAACATTTTTTTTGATTTGTGTCGAGTGAGATTTTCACCTACAACCCAAAGGGGGGGGTATTGGCCAAATTCATGGAAAAATGGGAAAAAAACAATTTCTAAAAATGAAATAAATGCCTTCTATACACCTCAAACATTCACTCTTAAACTGAAAATTGTTGTTTTTCGCAATATTTTTAGAAATTTGGGCTGTTTTAGTACATTAACACTTGCGCTGAAGCACCTTTTATGCTCATTTCTTGTCTTTCAGGATTTATTCTTGGTTTTACTTTGTTTATTTGATGAAAATGAGCAAAAATACACTCCATGGAAACATTGTTGTTTGATTTGTGTCGAGTGAGATTTTCACCTAGAACCCAAAGGGAGGGGTATTGGCACTTTTCATGGAAAAATGTGAAAAAAAAACATTTTCTAAAATGAAATAAATGCCTTTTATGCACCTCAAACATTCACTCTTAAACAGAAGATTGTTGTTTTTCGCAATATTTTTAGAAATTTGGGCTCATTTAGTAACATTAACAACCCCGCTGAAGCATCTTTCATGCTCATTTCTTGCCGTTCAGGATCTATTCTGGGTTTAATATTTTTTATTGAATGAAAATGAACAACAAGACACACTATGGAAACATTTTTGTTAGATTTGTGTCGAGTGAGATTTTCACCTAGAACCCAAAGGGGGGGGTATTGGCACTTTTTATGGAAAAATGTGAAAAAAACCATTTTCAAAAAATGAAATAAATGCCTTCTATACACCTCAAACATTCACTCTTAAACTGAAAATTGTTGTTTTTCGCAATATTTTTAGAAATTTGGGCTCTTTTAGCAACATTAACACTTGCGCTGAAGCTTCTTTTATGCTTATTTCTTGTCTTTCAGTATTTATTCTGGGTTTTATTTTGTTTATTTGATGAAAATAAACAACAATACACACCACGGAATTATTTTTTTTGATTAATGTCGAGTGAGATTTTCACCAGAACCCAAAGGGAGGGGTATTGGCACTTTTCATGGAAAAATGTGAAAAAAACATTTACTAAAAATGAAATAAATGCCTTTTATGCACCTCAAACATTCACTCTTAAACAGAAGATTGTTGTTTTTCGCAATATTTTTAGAAATTTGGGCTCATTTAGTAACATTAACAACCCCGCTGAAGCAATTTTTATGCTCATTTTCTGCTTTTCAGGATTTATTATGAGTTTAATTTTGTTTATTTAATGAAAATGAACAACAATACGCACCATTGAAACATTTTTATTTGATTTGTGTCGAGTGAGATTTTCACCTAGAACCTAAAGGGTGGTATTTGCACTTTTCATTGAAAAATGGGAAAAATTAAATTTTCTAAAAATAAAATAAATGCCTTCTATACACCTCAAACATTTACTCTAAAACTGAAAATTGTTGTTTTCGCAATATTTTAGAAATTTGGGCTCTTTTAGTAACATTAAAACCCGCTGAAGCTTCTTTTATGCTCATTTCTTGTATTTCAGTATTTATTCTGGGTTTTATTTTGTTTATTTGATGAAAATGAACAACAATACACATCATGGAAACATTTTTGTTTGATTTGTGTCGAGTTAGATTTTCACCTAGAACCCAAAGGGGGGGGTATTGGCACTTTTCATGGAAAAATGTGAAAAAAAATATTTCTAAAAATGAAATAAATGCCTTCTATACACCTCAAACATTCACTCTTAAACTGAAAATTGTTGTTTTTCGCAATACTTTTAGAAAATTTGGGCTCTTTTAGTAACATTAACACTTCCGCTGAAGCATCTTTAATGCTCATTTCTTGTATTTCTGTAATTATTCTGGGTTTTATTTTGTTTATTTGATGAAAATGAACAACAATACACACCATGGAAACATTTTTGTTTGATTATTAATCGAGTGAGATTTTCACCTAGAACACAAAGGGGGGGGCATTGGCACTTTTCATGGAAAAATGGGAAAAATTAAATTTTTTAAAAATGAAATAAATGCCTTCTATACACCTCAAACATTCACTCTTAAACAGAAGATTGTGGTTTTTCGCAATATTTTTAGAAATTTGGGCTGTTTTAGTAACATTAACAACCCCGCTTAAGCATCTTTTATGCTCATTTCTTGCATTTCAGAAATTATTCTGGGTTTAATTTTGTTTATTTAATGAAAATGAACAACAATACACACCATGGAAACATTTTGTTTGATTTGTGTCGAGTGAGATTTTGACCTAATACCCAAAGGGGGGGTATTGGCACTTTTCATGGAAAAATGTGAAAAAAAACCTTTTCTAAAAATGAAATAAATGCCTTCTATACACCTCAAACATTCACTCTTCAACTGAAAATTGTTGTTTTTCGCAATATTTTTAGAAATTTTGGCTCTTTAAGCAACATTAACACTAGCGCTGAAGCTTCTTTAATACTTATTTCTTGTCTTTCAGTATTTATTCTGGGTTTTATTTTGTTTATTTGATGAAAATAAACAACAATACACACCATGGAAACATTTTTGTTTGATTTGTGTCGAGTGAGATTTTCACCTAGAACCCAAAGGGCACTTTCATGGAAAAATGTAAATAATTAAATTTTCTAAAAATGAAATAAATGCCTTCTTTACACCTCAAACATACACTCTTGAACTGAAAATTGTTGTTTTTCGCAATATTTTTAGAATTTATGGCTCTTTTACTAACATTAACAGTTGCGCTGAAGCATCTTTTATGCTCATTTCTTGTCTTTCAGGATTTATTCTGGGTTTTATTTTGTTTATTTGATGAAAATGAAAAACAATACACACCATGGAAACATTTTTGTTTGATTTGTGTCGAGTGAGATTTCACCTAGAACCCAAAGGGGGGGTATTGGCACTTTTCATGGAAAAATGTGAAAAATTAAATTTTCTAAAAATGAAATAAATGCCTTCTATACACCTTAAACATACACTCTAAAACTGAAAATTGTTGTTTTTCGCAATATTTTTAGAAATTTGGGCTCTTTTAGTAACATTAACAACCCGGCTGAAGCAACTTTTATTCTCATTTCTTGCCTTTCAGGATTTATTATGGGTTTAATTTTGTTTTATTTAATGAAAATGAACAACAATACGCACCATGGAAACATTTTTGTTTGATTTGTGTCGAGTGAGATTTTCACCTACAACCCAAAGGGGGGGGGGTATTGGCCCAATTCATGGAAAAATGGGAAAAAAACATTTTCTAAAAATGAAATAAATGCCTTCTATACACCTCAAACATTCACTCTTAAACTGAAAATTGTTGTTTTTCGCAATTTTTTTAGAAATTTGGGCTCTTTTAGTAACATTAACACTTGCGCTGAAGCACCTTTTATGCTCATTTCTTGTCTTTCAGGATTTATTCTTGGTTTTACTTTGTTTATTTGATGAAAATGAGCAAAAATACACTCCATGGAAACATTTTTTTTTTATTTGTGTCGATTGAGATTTTCACCTAGAACCCAAAGGGGGGGGTATTGGAACTTTTCATGGAAAAATGTGAAAAATAACATTTTCTAAAAATGAAATAAAAGCCTTCTACACACCTCAAACATTCACTCTAAATAAGAAAATTTTGTTTTTCGCAATATTTTTGAAAATTTGGGCTCTTTAAGTAACATTAACAACCCCGCTGAAGCATCTTTTATGCTCATTTCTTGTCTTTCAGGATTTATTATGGGTTTAATTTTGTTTATTTAATGAAAATGAACAACAATACACACCATGGAAACATTTTTGTTAGATTTGTGACGAGCGAGATTTTCACCTAGAACCCAAAGGGGGGGGGTATTGGCACTTTTCATGGAAAAATGTGAAAAAAAATATTTTCTAAAAATGAAATAAATGCCTTCTATACACCTCAAACATTCACTCTTAAACTGAAAATTGTTGTTTTTCGCAATACTTTTAGAAATTTGGGCTCTTTTAGTAACATTAACACTTCCGCTGAAGCATCTTTAATGCTCATTTCTTGTATTTCTGTATTTATTCTGGGTTTTATTTTGTTTATTTGATGAAAATGAGTAACAATACACACCATGGAAACATTTTTGTTTGATTATTAATCGAGTGAGATTTTCACCTAGAACACAAAGGGGGGGGCATTGGCACTTTTCATGGAAAAATGGGAAAAATTAAATTTTTTAAAAATGAAATAAATACCTTCTATACACCTCAAACATTCACTCCTAAACAGAAGATTGTGGTTTTTCGCAATATTTTTAGAAATTTGGGCTGTTTTAGTAACATTAACAACCCGCTTAAGCATCTTTTATGCTCATTTCTTGCATTTCAGAAATTATTCTGGGTTTAATTATGTTTATTTAATGAAAATGAACAACAATACACACCATGGAAACATTTTTGTTTGATTTGTGTCGAGTGAGATTTTGACCTAGAACCCAAAGGGGGGGTATTGGCACTTTTCATGGAAAAATGTGAAAAAAAACCTTTTCTAAAAATGAAAATAAATGCCTTCTATACACCTCAAACATTCACTCTTCAACTGAAAATTGTTGTTTTTCGCAATATTTTTAGAAATTTTGGCTCTTTAAGCAACATTAACACTAGCGCTGAAGCTTCTTTAATACTTATTTCTTGTCTTTCAGTATTTATTCTGGGTTTTTTTTTGTTTATTTGATGAAAATAAACAACAATACACACCATGGAAACATTTTTGTTTGATTTGTGTCGAGTGAGATTTTCACCTAGAACCCAAAGGGCACTTTTCATGGAAAAATGTAAATAATTAAATTCTCTAAAAATGAAATAAATGCCTTCTTTACACCTCAAACATACACTCTTGAACTGAAAATTGTTGTTTTTCGCAATATTTTTAGAAATTTGGGCTGTTTTAGTAACATTAACACTTGCGCTGAAGCACCTTTTATGCTCATTTCTTGTCTTTCAGGATTTATTCTTGGTTTTACTTTGTTTATTTGATGAAAATGAGCAAAAATACACTCCATGGAAACATTTTTGTTTGATTTGTGTCGAGTGAGATTTTCACCTAGAACCCAAAGGGAGGGGTATTGGCACTTTTCATGGAAAAATGTGAAAAAAAAACATTTTCTAAAAATGAAATAAATGCCTTTTATGCACCTCAAACATTCACTCTTAAACAGAAGATTGTTGTTTTTCGCAATATTTTTAGAAATTTGGGCTCATTTAGTAACATTAACAACCCCGCTGAAGCATCTTTCATGCTCATTTCTTGCCGTTCAGGATCTATTCTGGTTTAATATTTTTTATTGAATGAAAATGAACAACAAGACACACTATGGAAACATTTTTGTTAGATTTGTGTCGAGTGAGATTTTCACCTAGAACCCAAAGGGGGGGGTATTGGCACTTTTTATGGAAAAATGTGAAAAAAACCATTTTCTAAAAATGAAATAAATGCCTTCTATACACCTCAAACATTCACTCTTAAACTGAAAATTGTTGTTTTTCGCAATATTTTTAGAAATTTGGGCTCTTTTAGCAACATTAACACTTGCGCTGAAGCTTCTTTTATGCTTATTTCTTGTCTTTCAGTATTTATTCTGGTTTTATTTTGTTTATTTGATGAAAATAAACAACAATACACACCACGGAATTATTTTTGTTTGATTAATGTCGAGTGAGATTTTCACCAGAACCCAAAGGGAGGGGTATTGGCACTTTTCATGGAAAAATGTGAAAAAAACATTTACTAAAAATGAAATAAATGCCTTTTATGCACCTCAAACATTCACTCTTAAACAGAAGATTGTTGTTTTTCGCAATATTTTTAGAAATTTGGGCTCATTTAGTAACATTAACAACCCCGCTGAAGCAATTTTTATGCTCATTTCTTGCTTTTCAGGATTTATTATGAGTTTAATTTTGTTTATTTAATGAAAATGAACAACAATACGCACCATTGAAACATTTTTATTTGATTTGTGTCGAGTGAGATTTTCACCTAGAACCTAAAGGGTGGTATTTGCACTTTTCATTGAAAAATGGGAAAAATTAAATTTTCTAAAAATAAAATAAATGCCTTCTATACACCTCAAACATTTACTCTAAAACTGAAAATTGTTGTTTTTCGCAATATTTTAGAAATTTGGGCTCTTTTAGTAACATTAAAACCCGCTGAAGCTTCTTTTATGCTCATTTCTTGCATTTCAGAAATTATTCTGGGTTTAATTTTGTTTATTTAATGAAAATGAACAACAATACACACCATGGAAACATTTTTGTTTGATTTGTGTCGAGTGAGATTTTGACCTAGAACCCAAAGGGGGGGAATTGGCACTTTTCATGGAAAAATGTGAAAAAAAACCTTTCTAAAAATGAAATAAATGCCTTCTATACACCTCAAACATTCACTCTTCAACTGAAAATTGTTGTTTTTCGCAATATTTTTAGAAATTTTGGCTCTTTAAGCAACATAAACACTAGCGCTGAAGCTTCTTTAATACTTATTTCTTGTCTTTCAGTATTTATTCTGGGTTTTATTTTGTTTATTTGATGAAAATAAACAACAATACACACCATGGAAACATTTTTGTTTGATTTGTGTCGAGTGAGATTTTCACCTAGAACCCAAAGGGCACTTTTCATGGAAAAATGTAAATAATTAAATTTTCTAAAAATGAAATAAATGCCTTCTTTACACCTCAAACATACACTCTTGAACTGAAAATTGTTGTTTTTCACAATATTTTTAGAATTTATGGCTCTTTTACTAACATTAACAGTTGCGCTGAAGCATCTTTTATGCTCATTTCTTGTCTTTCAGGATTTATTCTGGGTTTTATTTTGTTTATTTGATGAAAATGAAAAACAATACACACCATGGAAACATTTTTGTTTGATTTGTGTCGAGTGAGATTTTCACCTAGAACCCAAAGGGGGGGTATTGGCACTTTTCATGGAAAAATGTGAAAAATTAAATTTTCTAAAAATGAAATAAATGCCTTCTATACACCTTAAACATACACTCTAAAACTGAAAATTGTTGTTTTTCGCAATATTTTTAGAAATTTGGGCTGTTTTAGTAACATTAACAACCCCGCTTAAGCATCTTTTATGCTCATTTCTTGCATTTCAGAAATTATTCTGGGTTTAATTATGTTTATTTAATGAAAATGAACAACAATACACACCATGGAAACATTTTTGTTTGATTTGTGTCGAGTGAGATTTTGACCTAGAACCCAAAGGGGGGGTATTGGCACTTTTCATGGAAAAATGTGAAAAAAAACCTTTTCTAAAAATGAAATAAATGCCTTCTATACACCTCAAACATTCACTCTTCAACTGAAAATTGTTGTTTTTCGCAATATTTTTAGAAATTTTGGCTCTTTAAGCAACATTAACACTAGCGCTGAAGCTTCTTTAATACTTATTTCTTGTCTTTCAGTATTTATTCTGGGTTTTTTTTTTGTTTATTTGATGAAAATAAACAACAATACACACCATGGAAACATTTTTGTTTGATTTGTGTCGAGTGAGATTTCCACCTAGAACCCAAAGGGCACTTTTCATGGAAAAATGTAAATAATTAAATTTTCTAAAAATGAAATAAATGCCTTCTTTACACCTCAAACATACACTCTTGAACTGAAAATTGTTGTTTTTCGCAATATTTTTAGAAATTTGGGCTCTTTTAGTATTATTAACACATGCGCTGAAGCATCTTTTATGCTCATTTCTTGTCTTTCACTATTTATTCTGGGTTTTATTTGTTAATTTGATGAAAATGAACAACAATACACACCATGGAAACATTTTTGTTTGATATGTGTCGAGTGAGATTTTCACCTAGAACCCAAAGGGGTGGGTATTGGCACTTTTCAAAGAAAAATGTGAAAAATTAAATTTTCTTAAATTGAAATAAATGCCTTCTATACAACCTAAACATTCACTCTTAAACAGAAGATTGTGGTTTTTCGCAATATTTTTAGAAATTTGGGCTCTTTTAGTAACATTAACAACCCCGCTGAAGCAATTTTTATGCTCATTTCTTGCTTTTCAGGATTTATTATGGGTTTAATTTTGTTATTTAATGAAAATGAACAACAATACGCACCATGGAAACATTTTTATTTGATTTGTGTCGAGTGAGATTTTCACCTACAACCCAAAGGAGGGGGTATTGGCCCTATTCATGGAAAAATGGGAAAAATTAAATTTTTTAAAAATGAAATAAATGCCTTCTATACACCTCAAACATTCACTCTTAAACTGAAAATTGTTGTTTTTCGCAATACTTTTAGAAATTTGGGCTCTTTTAGTAACATTAACACTTCCGCTGAAGCATCTTTAATGCTCATTTCTTGTATATCTGTATTTATTCTGGGTTTTATTTTGTTTATTTGATGAAAATGAACATCAATACACACCATGGAAACATTTTTGTTTGATTATTAATCGAGTGAGATTTTCACCTAGAACACAAAGGGGGGGGCATTGGCACTTTTCATGGAAAAATGGGAAAAATTAAATTTTTTAAAAATGAAATAAATGCCTTCTATACACCTCAAACATTCACTCTTAAACAGAAGATTGTGGTTTTTCGCAATATTTTTAGAAATTTGGGCTGTTTTAGTAACATTAACAACCCCGCTTAAGCATCTTTTATGCTCATTTCTTGCATTTCAGAAATTATTCTGGGTTTAATTTTGTTTATTTAATGAAAATGAACAACAATACACACCATGGAAACATTTTTGTTTGATTTGTGTCGAGTGAGATTTTGACCTAGAACCCAAAGGGGGGGTATTGGCACTTTTCATGGAAAAATGTGAAAAAAAACCTTTTCTAAAAATGAAATAAATGCCTTCTATACACCTCAAACATTCACTCTTCAACTGAAAATTGTTGTTTTTCGCAATATTTTTAGAAATTTTGGCTCTTTAAGCAACATAAACACTAGCGCTGAAGCTTCTTTAATACTTATTTCTTGTCTTTCAGTATTTATTCTGGGTTTTATTTTGTTTATTTGATGAAAATAAACAACAATACACACCATGGAAACATTTTTGTTTGATTTGTGTCGAGTGAGATTTTCACCTAGAACCCAAAGGGCACTTTTCATGGAAAAATGTAAATAATTAAATTTTCTAAAAATGAAATAAATGCCTTCTTTACACCTCAAACATACACTCTTGAACTGAAAATTGTTGTTTTTCACAATATTTTTAGAATTTATGGCTCTTTTACTAACATTAACAGTTGCGCTGAAGCATCTTTTATGCTCATTTCTTGTCTTTCAGGATTTATTCTGGGTTTTATTTTGTTTATTTGATGAAAATGAAAAACAATACACACCATGGAAACATTTTTGTTTGATTTGTGTCGAGTGAGATTTTCACCTAGAACCCAAAGGGGGGGTATTGGCACTTTTCATGGAAAAATGTGAAAAATTAAATTTTCTAAAAATGAAATAAATGCCTTCTATACACCTTAAACATACACTCTAAAACTGAAAATTGTTGTTTTTCGCAATATTTTTAGAAATTTGGGCTCCTTTAGTAACATTAACAACCCGGCTGAAGCAACTTTTATTCTCATTTCTTGCCTTTCAGGATTTATTATGGGTTTAATTTTGTTTATTTAATGAAAATGAACAACATTACGCACCATGGAAACATTTTTGTTTGATTTGTGTCGAGTGAGATTTTCACCTACAACCCAAAGGGGGGGGTATTGGCCCAATTCATGGAAAAATGGGAAAAAAACATTTTCTAAAAATGAAATAAATGCCTTCTATACACCTCAAACATTCACTCTTAAACTGAAAATTGTTGTTTTTCGCAATTTTTTTAGAAATTTGGGCTCTTTTAGTAACATTAACACTTGCGCTGAAGCACCTTTTATGCTCATTTCTTGTCTTTCAGGATTTATTCTTGGTTTTACTTTGTTTATTTGATGAAAATGAGCAAAAATACACTCCATGGAAACATTTTTTTTTTATTTGTGTCGATTGAGATTTTCACCTAGAACCCAAAGGGGGAGGGGGTATTGGAACTTTTCATGGAAAAATGTGAAAAATAACATTTTCTAAAAATGAAATAAAAGCCTTCTACACACCTCAAACATTCACTCTTACACAGAAGACTTTTGTTTTTCGCAATATTTTCAGAAATTTGGGCTCTTTTAGTAACCTTAACGCTTGAGCTGAAGCATCTTTTTTGCTCATTTCTTATCTTTCAGGATTTATTCTGGGTTTTACTTTGTTTATTTGATGAAAATGAGTAACAATACACACCATGGAAACATTTTTGTTTGATTTGTGTCGAGTGAGATTTTCACCTAGAACCCAAAGGAGGGGGGTATTGGCCCTATTCATGGAAAAATGGGAAAAATTAAATTTTTTAAAAATGAAATAAATGCCTTCTATACACCTCAAACATTCACTCTTAAACAGAAGATTGTGGTTTTTCGCAATATTTTTAGAAATTTGGGCTCTCTTAGTAACATTTACACTTGCGCTGAAGCATCTTTTATGCTCATTTCTTGTCTTTCACTATTTATTCTGGGTTTTATTTTGTTTATTTGATGAAAATGAACAACAATACACACCATGGAAACATTTTGTTTGATATGTGTCGAGTGAGATTTTCACCTAGAACCCAAAGGGGGGGGTTTTGGCACTTTTCATGGAAAAATGTGAAAAATTAAATTTTCTAAAATTGAAATAAATGCCTTCTATACACCTCAAACATTTACTCTTAAACTGAAAATTGTTGTTTTTCGCAATATTTTTAGAAATTTTGGCTCTTTTAGCAACATTAACACTTGCGCTGAAGCTTCTTTTATGCTTATTTCTTGTCTTTCAGTATTTATTCTGGGTTTTATTTTGTTTATTTGATGAAAATGAACAACAATACACACCATGGAAACATTTTTGTTTGATTTGTGTCGAGTGAGATTTTCACCTAGAACCCAAAGGGGGGGGGGTTTGTCACTTTCATGGAAAAATGTGAAAAAAAACCTTTTCTAAAAATGAAATAAATGCCTTCTATACACCTCAAACATTCACTCTTCAACTGAAAATTGTTGTTTTTCGCAATATTTTTAGAAATTTTGGCTCTTTAAGCAACATTAACACTAGCGCTGAAGCTTCTTTAATACTTATTTCTTGTCTTTCAGTATTTATTCTGGGTTTTTTTTTGTTTATTTGATGAAAAAAAACAACAATACACACCATGGAAACATTTTTGTTTGATTTGTGTCGAGTGAGATTTTCACCTAGAACCCAAAGGGCACTTTTCATGGAAAAATGTAAATAATTAAATTTTCTAAAATGAAATAAATGCCTTCTTTACACCTCAAACATACACTCTTGAACTGAAAATTGTTGTTTTTCGCAATATTTTTAGAAAATTTGGGCTCTTTTAGTATTATTAACACATGCGCTGAAGCATCTTTTATGCTCATTTCTTGCCTTTCACTATTTATTCTGGGTTTTATTTTGTTAATTTGATGAAAATGAACAACAATACACATCATGGAAACATTTTTGTTTGATATGTGTCGTAGTGAGATTTTCACCTAGAACCCAAAGGGGTGGGTATTGGCACTTTTCAAAGAAAAATGTGAAAAATTAAATTTTCTTAAATTGAAATAAATGCCTTCTATACAACCTAAACATTCACGTCTTAAACAGAAGATTGTGGTTTTTCGCAATATTTTTAGAAATTTGGGCTCTTTTAGTAACATTAACAACCCCGCTGAAGCAATTTTTTATGCTCATTTCTTGCTTTTCAGGATTTATTATGGGTTTAATTTTGTTTATTTAATGAAAATGAACAACAATACGCACCATGGAAACATTTTTATTTGATTTGTGTCGAGTGAGATTTTCACCTACAACCCAAAGGAGGGGGTATTGGCCCTATTCATGGAAAAAATGGGAAATAAACATTTTCTAAAAATGAAATAAATGCCTTCTATACACCTCAAACATTCACTTCAAAACTGAAAATTGTTGTTTTTCCGCAATATTTTAGAAATTTGGGCTCTTTTAGTAACATGAACACTTCCGCTGAAGCTTGTTTTATGCTCATTTCTTGTATTTCAGTATTTATTCTGGGGTTTATTTTGTTTATTTGATGAAAATGAACAAACAATACACACCATGGAAACATTTTTGTTTGATTTGTGTCGAGTAAGATTTTCACCTAGAACCTAAAGGGTGTATTGGCACTTTTCATGGAAAAATGTGAAAAATTAAATTTTCTTAAAATGAAATAAATGCCTTCTATACACCTTAAACATACACTCTAAAACTGAAAATTGTTGTTTTTCGCAATATTTTTTAGAAATTTGGGCTCTTTTAGTAACATTAACAACCCCGCTGAAGCAACTTTTATGCTCATTTCTTGCCTTTCAGGATTTATTATGGGTTTAATTTTGTTTATTTAATGAAAATGAACAACAATACGCACCATGGAAACATTTTTGTTTGATTTGTGTCGAGTGAGATTTTCACCTACAACCCAAAGGGGGGGGTATTGGCCCAATTCATGGAAAAATGGGAAAAAAACATTTTCTAAAAATGAAATTAAATGCCTTCTATACACTCAAACATTCACTCTTAAACTGAAAATTGTTGTTTTTCGCAATTTTTTTAGAAATTTGGGCTCTTTTAGTACATTAACACTTGCGCTGAAGCACCTTTTATGCTCATTTCTTGTCTTTCAGGATTTATTCTGGGTTTTATTTTGTTTATTTGATGAAAATGAACAACAAAACACACCATGGAAACATTTTTGTTTGATTTGTGTCGAGTGAGATTTTCACCTAGAACCCAAAGGGTGGGGGTATTGGAACTTTTAATGGAAAAATGTGAAAAATAGCATTTTCTAAAAATGAAATAAATGCCTTCTATTCACCTCAAACATTCACTTTAAAACAGAAGATTGTTGTTTTTCGTAATATTTTCAGAAATTTGGGCTCTTTTAGTAACCTTAACACTTGAGCTGAAGCATCTTTAATGCTCATTTCTTATCTTTCAGGATTTATTCTTGGTTTTACTTTGTTTATTTTGATGAAAATGAGCAAAAATACACTCCATGGAAACATTTTTTTTTTGATTTGTGTCGAGTGAGATTTTCACCTAGAACCCAAAGGGGGGGGTATTGGCACTTTTCATGGAATAATGTGAATAATTAAATTTTCTAAAAATGAAATAAATGCCTTCTATACACCTCAAACATTCACTCTTAAACAGAACATTGTTTTTTTTTCGCATATTTTTAGAAATTTGGGCTCTTTTAGCAACATAAACACTTGCGCTGAAGCATCTTTTATGCTCATTTCTTGTCTTTCAGTATTTATTCTGGGTTTTATTTTGTTTATTTGATGAAAACGAACAACAATACACACCATGGAACCATTTTTGTTTGATTTGTTGTCGATTAAGATTTTCACCTAGAACCCAAAGGGTTGGCACTTTTCATGGAAAAATGGGAAAAATTAAATTTTCTAAAAATGAAATAAATGCCTTCTATACACCTCAAACATTCACTCTTAAACTGAACATTGTTTTTATTTCGCAATATTTTTAGAAATTTGGGCTCTTTTAGTAACATAAACACTTCCGCTGAAGCATCTTTTATGCTCATTTCTTGCCTTTCAGGATTTATTATGGTTTAATTTTGTTTTATTTAATGAAAATGACAAATATACACACCATGGAAACATTTTTGTTTGATTTGTGTCCGAGTGAGATTTTCACATAGAACCCAAAGGGGGGGGTTTTGGCACTTTTCATGGAAAAATGTGAAAAAAAAACATTCTCTAAAAATGAAATAAATGCCTTCTATACACCTCAAACATTCACTCTTAAACTGAAAATTGTTGTTTTTCGCAATACTTTTAGAAATTTTGGCTCTTTAGCAACATTAACACTTGCGCTGAAGGTTCTTTTATGCTTATTTCTTGTCTATCAGTATTTTATTCTGGGTTTTATTTTGTTTATTTGATGAAAATAAACAGCAATACACACCATTGAAACATTTTTGTTTGAATTGTGTCGAGTGAGATTTTCATCTAGAACCCAGAGGGGGGGGTATTGGCAATTTTCATAGAAAAATGTGAAAAATTAAATTTTCTAAATTGAATAAAATGCCTTCTATACACCTCAAAAATTCACTCTCAAACAGAAGATTGTGGTTTTTCGCAATATTTTTAGAAATTTGGGCTCTTTTAGTAACATTTACAACCCCGCTGAAGCATCTTTAATGCTCATTTCTTGTATTTCTGTATTTATTCTGGGTTTTATTTTGTTTATTTGATGAAAATGAACAACAATACACATCATGGAAACATTTTGTTTGATTTGTGTCGAGTGAGATTTTCACCTAGAACACAAAGGGGGGGGGTATTGGCCACTTTTCATGGAAAAATGGGAAAAATTAAATTTTTTAAAAATGAAATAAATGCCTTCTATACACCTCAAACATTCACTCTTAAACAGAAGATTGTGGTTTTTCGCAATATTTTTAGAAATTTGGGCTCTTTTAGTAACATTTACACTTGCGCTGATGCATCTTTTATGCTCATTTCTTGTCTTTCAGTATTTATTCTGGGTTTTATTTTGTTTATTTGATGAAAATGAACAACAATACACACCATGGAAACATTTTTGTTTGATATGTGTCGAGTGAGATTTTCACCTAGAACCCAAAGGGGTGGGTATTAGCACTTTTCATAGAGAAATGTGAAAAATTAAATTTTCTAAAATTGAAATAAATGCCTTCTATACATCTCAAACATTCACTCTCAAACAGAAGATTGTGGTTTTTCGCAATATTTTTAGAAATTTGGGCTGTTTTAGTAACATTAACGCCCCCGCTTAAGCATCTTTTATGCTCATTTCTTGCATTTCAGAAATTATTCTGGGTTTAATTTTGTTTATTTAATAAAAATGAACAACAATACACACCATGGAAACATTTTTGTTTGATTTGTGTCGAGTGAGATTTTGACCTAGAACCCAAAAGGGGGGGTATTGGCACTTTTCATGGAAAAATGTGAAAAAAAACATTTTCTAAAAATGAAATAAATGCCTTCTATACACCTCAAACATTCACTCTTCAACTGAAAATTGTTGTTTTTTGCAATATTTTTAGAAATTTTGGCTCTTTAAGCAACATTAACACTTGCGCTGAAGCTTCTCTAATACTTATTTCTTGTCTTTCAGTATTTATTCTGGGTTTTATTTTGTTTATTTGATGAAAATAAACAACAATACACACCATGGAAACATTTTTGTTTGATTTGTGTCGAGTGAGATTTTCACCTAGAACCCAAAGGGCACTTCTCATGGAAAAATGTAAATAATTAAATTTTCTAAAAATGAAATAAATGCCCTCTTTACACCTCAAACATACACTCTTAAACTGAAAATTGTTGTTTTTCGCAATATTATTAGAAATTTGGGCTCTTTTAGTAACATTTACACTTGCGCTGAAGCATCTTTTATGCTCATTTCTTGTCTTTCACTATTTATTCTGGATTTTATTTTGTATATTTGATGAAAATGAACAACAATACACATAATGGAAAAATTTTTGTTTGATATGTGCCGAGTGAGATTTTCACCTAGAACCCAATGGGGTGGGTATTGGAACTTTTCATAGAGAAATGTGAAAAATTAAATTTTCTAAAATTGAAATAAATGCCTTCTATACACCTCAAACATTCACTCTTAAACAGAAGATTGTGGATTTTCGCAATATTTTCAGAAATTTGGGCTCTTTTAGTAACATTAACAACCCCGCTGAAGCAACTTTTATGCTCATTTCTTGCCTTTCAGGATTTATTATGGGTTTAATTTTGTTTATTTAATGAAAATGAACAACAATACGCACCATGGAAACATTTTTTTTGATTTGTGTCGAGTGAGATTTTCACCTACAACCCAAAGGGGGGGGGGATTGGCCCAATTCATGGAAAAATGGGAAAAATTAAATTTTTTAAAAATGAAATAAATGCCTTCTATACACCTCAAACATTCACTCTTAAACTGAAAATTGTTGTTTTTCGCAATATTTTTAGAAATTTGGGCTCTTTTAGTAACATTAACACTTGCGCTGAGCACCTTTTATACTCATTTCTTGTCTTTCAGGATTTATTCTTGGTTTTACTTTGTTTATTTGATGAAAATGAGCAAAATTACACTCCATGGAAACATTTTTGTTTGATTTGTGTCGAGTGAGATATTCACCTAGAACCCAAAGGGGGGTATTGGCACTTTTAATCGAAAAATGTGAAAAATTAAATTTTCTAAAATTGAAATAAATGCCTTCTATACACCTCAAACATTCCCTCTTAAAATGAAAATTGTTGTTTTTCGCAATAATTTTAGAAATTTTGGCTCTTTTAGCAACATAAACACTTGCGCTGAAGCATCTTTTATGCTCATTTCTTGTCTTTCAGTATTTATTCTGGGTTTTATTTTGTTTATTTGATGAAAATTAACAACAGTACACACCATGGAAACATTTTTGTTTGATTTGTGTCGATTAAGATTTTCACCTAGAACCCAAGGGTTGGCACTTTTCATGGAAAAATGGGAAAAATTAAATTTTCTAAAAATAAAATAAATGCCTTCTATACACCTCAAACATTCACTCTAAAACTGAAAATTGTTGTTTTTTCGCAATATTCGTAGAAATTTGGGCTCTTTTAGTAACATTAACTACTTCGCTGAAGCTTCTTTTATGCTCATTTCTTGTATTTCAGTATTTATTCTTGGTTTTATTTTGTTTATTTGATGAAAATGAACAACAATAAACACCATGGAAACATTTTTGTTTGATTTGTGTCGAGTAAGATTTTCACCTAGAACCCAAAGGGGGGGGTATTGGCACTTTTAATGGAAAAATGGGAAAAATTAAATTTTCTAAAAATAAAATAAATGCCTTCTATACACCTCAAACATTCACTCTAAAACTGAAAATTGTTGTTTTTCGCAATATTTTTAGAAATTTATCCTCTTTTAGTAACATTAACACTTGCGCTGAAGCATCTTTTATGCTCATTTCTTGTCTTTCACTATTTATTCTGGGTTTTATTTTGTTTATTTGATGAAAATGAACAACAATACACACCATGGAATTATTTTTGTTTGATTTGTGTCGAGTGAGATTTTGACCTAGAACCCAAAGGGGGGGGTATTGGCACTTTTCATGGAAAAATGTGAAAAAAAACATTTTCTAAAAATGAAATAAATGCCTTCTATAAACCTCAAACATTCACTCTTCAACTGAAAATTGTTGTTTTTCGCAATATTTTTAGAAATTTTGGCTCTTTAAGCAACATTAACACTTGCGCTGAAGCTTCTCTAATACTTATTTCTTGTCTTTCAGTATTTATTCTGGGTTTTATTTTGTTTATTTGATGAAAATAAACAACAATACACACCATGGAAACATTTTTGTTTGATTTGTGTCGAGTGAGATTTTCACCTAGAACCCAAAGGGCACTTCTCATGGAAAAATGTAAATAATTAAATTTTCTAAAAATGAAATAAATGCCTTCTTTACACCTCAAACATACACTCTTAAACTGAAAATTGTTGTTTTTCGCAATATTTTTAGAAATTTGGGCTCTTTTAGTAACATTTACACTTGCGCTGAAGCATCTTTTATGCTCATTTCTTGTCTTTCACTATTTATTCTGGATTTTATTTTGTTTATTTGATGAAAATGAACAATAATACGCACCATGGAAACATTTTTGTTTGATTTGTGTCGAGTGAGATTTTCACCTACAACCCAAAGGGGGGGTATTGGCACTTTTCATGGAAAAATGTGAAAAATTAAATTTTCTAAAAATGATATAAATTCCTTCTATACACCTTAAACATACACTCTAAAACTGAAAATTGTTGTTTTTCGCAATATTTTTAGAAATTGGGGCTCTTTTAGTAACATTAACAACCCCGCTGAAGCAACTTTTATGCTCATTTCTTGCCTTTCAGGATTTATTATGGGTTTAATTTTGTTTATTTAATGAAAATGAACAACAATACGCACCATGGAAACATTTTTGTTTGATTTGTGTCGAGTGAGATTTTCACCTACAACCCAAAGGGGGGGTATTGGCACTTTTCATGGAAAAATGTGAAAAATTAAATTTTCTAAAAATGAAATAAATTCCTTCTATACACCTTAAACATACACTCTAAAACTGAAAATTGTTGTTTTTTCGCAATATTTTTAGAAATTGGGGCTCTTTTAGTAACATTAACAACCCCGCTGAAGCAACTTTTATGCTCATTTCTTGCCTTTCAGGATTTATTATGGGTTTAATTTTGTTTATTTAATGAAAATGAACAACAATACGCACCATGGAAACATTTTTGTTTGATTTGTGTCGAGTGAGATTTTCACCTACAACCCAAAGGGGGGGGTATTGGCCCAATTCATGGAAAAATGGGAAAAAAACATTTTCTAAAAATGAAAAAAATGCCTTCTATACACCTCAAACATTCACTCTTAAACTGAAAATTGTTGTTTTTCGCAATTTTTTTAGAAATTTGGGCTCTTTTATTAACATTAACACTTGTGCTGAAGCACCTTTTATGCTCATTTCTTGTCTTTCAGGATTTATTCTGGGTTTTATTTTGTTTATTTGATGAAAATGAACAACAAAACACACCATGGAAACATTTTTGTTTGATTTGTGTCGATTGAGATTTTCACTTAGAACCCAAAGGGTGGGGGTATTGGAACTTTTCATGGAAAAATGTGAAAAATAACATTTTCTAAAAATGAAATAAATGCCTTCTATTCACCTCAAACATTCACTCTAAAAAAGAAGATTGTTGTTTTTCGTAATATTTTCAGAAATTTGGGCTCTTATAGTAACCTTAACACTTTAGCTGAAGCATCTTTAATGCTCATTTATTATCTTTCAGGATTTATTCTTGGTTTTACTTTGTTTATTTGATGAAAATGAGCAAAAATACACTCCATGGAAACATTTTTTTTTGATTTGTGTCGAGTGAGATTTTCACCTAGAACCCAAAGGGGGGGTATTGGCACTTTTCATGGAATAATGTGAATAATTAAATATTCTAAAAATGAAATAAATGCCTTATATACACCTCAAACAATCACTCTTAAACAGAACATTGTTTTTTTTCGCAATATTTTTAGAAATTTGGGCTCTTTTAGCAACATAAACACTTGCGCTGAAGCATCTTTTATGCTCATTTCTTGTCTTTCAGTATTTATTCTGGGTTTTATTTTGTTTATTTGATGAAAACGACCAACAATACACACCATGGAAACATTTTTGTTTGATTTGTGTCGATTAAGATTTTCACCTAGAACCCAAAGGGTTGGCACTTTTCATGGAAAAATGGGAAAAATTAAATTTTCTAAAAATGAAATAAATGCCTTCTATACACCTCAAACATTCACTCTTAAACTGAACATTGTTTTTTTTCGCAATATTTTTGAAATTTGGGCTCTTTTAGCAACATTAACACTTGCGCTGAAGGTTCTTTTATGCTTATTTCTTGTCTATCAGTATTTATTCTGGGTTTTATTTTGTTTATTTAATGAAAATGAACAACAATACACACCATGGAAACATTTTTGTTTGATATGTGTCGAGTGAGATTTACACCTAGAACCCAAAGGGGTGGGTATTGGCACTTTTCATAGAGAAATGTGAAAAATTAAATTTTCTAAAATTGAAATAAATGCCTTCTATACATCTCAAACATTCACTCTCAAACAGAAGATTGTGGTTTTTCGCAATATTTTTAGAAATTTGGGCTCTTTTAGTAACATTAACAACCCCGCTTAAGCATCTTTTATGCTCATTTCTTGCATTTCAGAAATTATTCTGGGTTTAATTTTTTTTATTTAATGAAAATGAACAACAATACTTACCATGGAAACATTTTTGTTTGATTTGTGTCGAGTGAGATTTTCACCTAGAACCCAAAGGGGGGGGTATTGGCACTTTTCATGGAAAAATGAGAAAAAATACATTTTCTAAAAATGAAATAAATGCCTTCTACACACCTCAAACATTCACTCTAAATCTGAAAATTTTGTTTTTCGCAATATTTTTGAAAATTTGGGCTCTTTTAGTAACATTAACAACCCCGCTGAAGCATCTTTTATGCTCATTTCTTGTCTTTCAGGATTTATTATGGGTTTAATTTTGTTTATTTAATGAAAATGAACAACAATACACACCATGGAAACATTTTTGTTAGATTTGTGACGAGTGAGATTTTCACCTAGAACCCAAAGGGGTGGGTATTGGCACTTTTCATAGAAAAATGTGAAAAATTAAATTTTCTAAAATTGAAATAAATGCCTTCTATACAACCTCAAACATTCACTCTTAAACAGAAGATTGTGGTTTTTCGCAATATTTTTAGAAATTTGGGCTCTTTTAGTAACATTAACAACCCCGCTGAAGCATATTTTATGCTCATTTCTTGCTTTTCAGGATTTATTATGGGTTTAATTTTGTTTATTTAATGAAAATGAACAACAATACGCACCATGGAAACATTTTTATTTGATTTGTGTCGTGTGAGATTTTCACCTACAACCCAAAGGAGGGGGTATTGGCCCTATTCATGGAAAAATGGGAAAATAACATTTTCTAAAAATGAAATAAATGCCTTCTATACACCTCAAACAATCACTTCAAAACTGAAAATTGTTGTTTTTCGCAATATTTTTAGAAATTTGGGCTCTTTTAGTATCATGAACACTTCCGCTGAAGCTTCTTTTATGCTCATTTCTTGCATTTCAGAAATTATTCTGGGTTTAATTTTGTTTATTTGAAGAAAATGAACAACAATACACATCATGGAAATATTTTTGTTTGATTTGTGTCGAGTGAGATTTTCACCTAGAACACAGGGGGGGTATTGGCACTTTTCATGGAAAAATGGGAAAAATTAAATTTTTTAAAAATGAAATAAATGCCTTCTATACACCTCAAACATTCACTCTTAAACAGAAGATTGTGGTTTTTCGCAATATTTTTAGAAATTTGGGCTCTTTTAGTAACATTTACACTTGCGCTGAAGCATCTTTTATGCTCATTTCTTGTGTTTCACTATTTATTCTGGGTTTTATTTTGTTTATTTGATGAAAATGAACAACAATACACATCATGGAAACATTTTTGTTTGATTTGTGTCGAGTGAGATTTTCACCTAGAACACAAAGGGGGGGGTATTGGCACTTTTCATGGAAAAATGGGAAAAATTAAATTTTTTAAAAATGAAATAAATGCCTTCTATACACCTCAAACATTCACTCTTAAACAGAAGATTGTGGTTTTTCGCAATATTTTTAGAAATTTGGGCTCTTTTAGTAACATTTACACTTGCGCTGATGCATCTTTTATGCTCATTTCTTGTCTTTCACTATTTATTCTGGGTTTTATTTTGTTTATTTGATGAAAATGAACAACAATACACACCATGGAAACATTTTTGTTTGATATGTGTCGAGTGAGATTTTCACCTAGAACCCAAAGGGGTGGGTATTAGCACTTTTCATAGAGAAATGTGAAAAATTAAATTTTCTAAAATTGAAATAAATGCCTTCTATACATCTCAAACATTCACTCTCAAACAGAAGATTGTGGTTTTTCGCAATATTTTTAGAAATTTGGGCTCTTTTAGTAACATTAACAACCCCGCTTAAGCATCTTTTATGCTCATTTCTTGCATTTCAGAAATTATTCTGGGTTTAATTTTGTTTATTTAATGAAAATGAACAACAATACTTACCATGGAAACATTTTTGTTTGATTTGTGTCGAGTGAGATTTTCACCTAGAACCCAAAGGGGGGGGTATTGGCACTTTTCATGGAAAAATGAGAAAAAATACATTTTCTAAAAATGAAATAAATGCCTTCTACACACCTCAAACATTCACCCTAAATCTGAAAATTTTGTTTTTCGCAATATTTTTGAAAATTTGGGCTCTTTTAGTAACATTAACAACCCCGCTGAAGCATCTTTTATGCTCATTTCTTGTCTTTCAGGATTTATTATGGGTTTAATTTTGTTTATTTAATGAAAATGAACAACAATACACACCATGGAAACATTTTTGTTAGATTTGTGACGAGTGAGATTTTCACCTAGAACCCAAAGGGGTGGGTATTGGCACTTTTCATAGAAAAATGTGAAAAATTAAATTTTCTAAAATTGAAATAAATGCCTTCTATACAACCTCAAACATTCACTCTTAAACAGAAGATTGTGGTTTTTCGCAATATTTTTAGAAATTTGGGCTCTTTTAGTAACATTAACAACCCCGCTGAAGCAATTTTTATGCTCATTTCTTGCTTTTCAGGATTTATTATGGGTTTAATTTTGTTTATTTAATGAAAATGAACAACAATACGCACCATGGAAACATTTTTATTTGATTTGTGTCGAGTGAGATTTTCACCTACAACCCAAAGGAGGGGGTATTGGCCCTATTCATGGAAAAATGGGAAAATAACATTTTCTAAAAATGAAATAAATGCCTTCTATACACCTCAAACAATCACTTCAAAACTGAAAATTGTTGTTTTTCGCAATATTTTTAGAAATTTGGGCTCTTTTAGTAACATGAACACTTCCGCTGAAGCTTCTTTTATGCTCATTTCTTGCATTTTAGAAATTATTCTGGGTTTAATTTTGTTTATTTAATGAAAATGAACAACAATACACACCATGGAAACATTTTTGTTTGATTTGTGTCGAGTGAGATTTTGACCTAGAACCCAAAGGGAGGTATTGGCACTTTTCATGGAAAAATGTGAAAAAAAACATTTTCTAAAAATGAAATAAATGCCTTCTATACACCTCAAACATTCACTCTTCAACTGAAAATTGTTGTTTTTCGCAATATTTTTAGAAATTTTGGCTCTTTAAGCAACATTAACACTTGCGCTGAAGCTTCTCTAATACTTATTTCTTGTCTTTCAGTATTTATTCCGGGTTTTATTTTGTTTATTTGATGAAAATAAACAACAATACACACCATGGAAACATTTTTGTTTGATTTGTGTCGAGTGAGATTTTCACCTAGAACCCAAAGGGCACTTTTCATGGAAAAATGTAAATAATTAAATTTTCTAAACATGCCATAAATGCCTTCTTTACACCTCAAATATACACTCTAAAACTGAAAATTGTTGTTTTTCGCAATATTTTTAGAAATTTGGGCTCTTTTAGTAACATGAACACTTCCGCTGAAGCTTCTTTTATGCTCATTTCTTGCCTTTCAGGATTTATTATGGGTTTAATTTTGTTTATTTAATGAAAATGAACAACAATACGCACCATGGAAACATTTTTTTTGATTTGTGTCCAGTGAGATTTTCACCTACAACCCAAAGGGGGGGGGTATTGGCCCAATTCATGGAAAAATGGGAAAAAAACAATTTCTAAAAATGAAATAAATGCCTTCTATACACCTCAAACATTCACTCTTAAACTGAAAATTGTAGTTTTTCGCAATATTTTTAGAAATTTGGGCTCTTTTAGTAACATTAACACTTGCGCTGAAGCACCTTTTATGCTCATTTCTTGTCTTTCAGGATTTATTCTTGGTTTTACTGTTTATTTGATGAAAATGTGCAAAAATACACTCCATGGAAACATTTTTGTTTGATTTGTGTCGAGTGAGATTTTCACCTAGAACCCAAAGGGGGGTATTGGCACTTTTAATGGAAAAATGTAAAAAATTAAATTTTCTAAAATTGAAATAAATGCCTTCTATACACCTCAAACATTCCCTCTTAAAATGAAAATTGTTGTTTTTCGCAATAATTTTAGAAATTTGGCTCATTTAGCAACATAAACACTTGCGCTGAAGCATCTTTTATGCTCATTTCTTGTCTTTCAGTATTTATTCTGGGTTTTATTTTGTTTATTTGATGAAAATGAACAACAATACACACCATGGAAACATTTTTGTTTGATTTGTGTCGATTTAGATTTTCACCTAGAACCCAAAGTGTTGGCACTTTTCATGGAAAAATGGGAAAAATTAAATTTTCTAAAAATAAAATAAATGCCTTCTATACACCTCAAACATTCACTCTAAAACTGAAAATTGTAGTTTTTCGCAATATTCTTAGAAATTTGGGCTCTTTTAGTAACATTAACACTTCCGCTGAAGCTTCTTTAATGCACATTTCTTGTATTTCAGTATTTATTCTGGGTTTTATTTTGTTTATTTGATGAAAATGAACAACATTACACACCACGGAATTATTTTTTTTTGATTAATGTCGAGTGAGATTTTCACCTAGAACCCAAAGGGGTGGGTATTGGCACTTTTCAAAGAAAAATGTGAAAAATTAAATTTTCTTAAATTGAAATAAATGCCTTCTATACAACCTAAACATTCACTCTTAAACAGAAGATTGTGGTTTTTCGCAATATTTTTAGAAATTTGGGCTCTTTTAGTAACATTAACAACCCCGCTGAAGCATCTTTCATGCTCATTTCTTGCCGTTCAGGATCTATTCTGGGTTTAATTTTTTTTATTGAATGAAAATGAACAACAATACACACTATGGAAACATTTTTGTTAGATTTGTGTGGAGTGAGATTTTCACCTAGAACCCAAAGGGGGGGGTATTGGCACTTTTTATGGAAAAATGTGAAAAAAACCATTTTCTAAAAATGAAATAAATGCCTTCTATACACCTCAAACATTCACTCTTAAACTGAAAATTGTTGTTTTTTCGCAATATTTTTAGAAATTTGGGCTCTTTTAGCAACATTAACACTTGCGCTGAAGCTTCTTTAATGCTTATTTCTTGTCTTTCAGTATTTATTCTGGGTTTTATTTTGTTTATTTGATGAAAATAAACAACAATACACACCACGGAAACATTTTTGTTTGATTAATGTCGAGTGAGATTTTCACCTAGAACCCAAAGGGGGGGTATTGGCACTTATCATGGAAAAATGTGAATAATTAAATTTTCTAAAAATAAAATAAATGCCTTCTTTACACCTCAAACATACACTCTTGAACTGAAAATTGTTGTTTTTCGCAATATTTTTAGAAATATGGGCTCTTTTAGTATTATTAACACTTGCGCTGAAGCATCTTTTATGCTCATTTCTTGTCTTTCACTATTTATTCTGGGTTTTATTTTGTTAATTTGATGAAAATGAACAACAATACACACCATGGAAACATTTTTGTTTGATATGTGTCGAGTGAGATTTTCACCTAGAACCCAAAGGGGTGGGTATTGGCACTTTTCATAGAAAAATGTGAAAAATTAAATTTTCTAAAATTGAAATAAATGCCTTCTATACAACCTCAAACATTCACTCTTAAACAGAAGATTGTGGTTTTTCGCAATATTTTTAGAAATTTGGGCTCTTTTAGTAACATTAACAACCCCGCTGAAGCAATTTTTATGCTCATTTCTTGCTTTTCAGGATTTATTATGGGTTTAATTTTGTTTATTTAATGAAAATGAACAACAATACGCACCATTGAAACATTTTTATTTGATTTGTGTCGAGTGAGATTTTCACCTACAACCCAAAGGAGGGGGTATTGGCCCTATTCATGGAAAAATGGGAAAAAAACATTTTCTAAAAATGAAATAAATGCCTTCTATACACCTCAAACATTCACTCTTAAACTGAAAATTGTTGTTTTTCGCAATATTTTTAGAAATTTGGGCTCTTTTAGTAACATTAACAACCCCGCTGAAGCAACTTTTATGCTCATTTCTTGCCTTTCAGGATTTATTATGGGTTTAATTTTGTTTATTTAATGAAAATGAACAACAATACGCACCATGGAAACATTTTTGTTTGATTTGTGTCGAGTGAGATTTTCACCTACAACCCAAAGGGGGGGGTATTGGCCCAATTCATGGAAAAATGGAAAAAAAACATTTTCTAAAAATGAAAAAAATGCCTTCTATACACCTCAAACATTCACTCTTAAACTGAAAATTGTTGTTTTTCGCAATTTTTTTAGAAATTTGGGCTCTTTAATTAACATTAACACTTGTGCTGAAGCACCTTTTATGCTCATTTCTTGTCTTTTAGGATTTATTCTGGGTTTTATTTTGTTTATTTGATGAAAATGAACAACAAAACACACCATGGAAACATTTTTGTTTGATTTGTGTCGATTGAGATTTTCACTTAGAACCCAAAGGGTGGGGGTATTGGAACTTTTCATGGAAAAATGTGAAAAATAACAATTTCTAAAAATGAAATAAATGCCTTCTATTCACCTCAAACATTCACTCTAAAAAAGAAGATTGTTGTTTTTCGTAATATTTTCATAAATTTGGGCTCTTTAAGTAACCTTAACACTTTAGCTGAAGCATCTTTAATGCTCATTTCTTATCTTTCAGGATTTATTCTTGGTTTTACTTTGTTTATTTGATGAAAATGAGCAAAAATACACTCCATGGAAACATTTTTTTTTGATTTGTGTCGAGTGAGATTTTCACCTAGAACCCAAAGGGGGGGTATTGGCACTTTTCATGGAATAATGTGAATAATTAAATATTCTAAAAATGAAATAAATGCCTTATATACACCTCAAACATTCACTCTTAAACAGAACATTGTTTTTTTTCGCAATATTTTTAGAAATTTGGGCTCTTTTAGCAACATAAACACTTGCGCTGAAGCATCTTTTATGCTCATTTCTTGTCTTTCAGTATTTATTCTGGGTTTTATTTTGTTTATTTGATGAAAACGAACAACAATACACACCATGGAAACATTTTTGTTTGATTTGTGTCGATTAAGATTTTCACCTAGAGCCCAAAGGGTTGGCACTTTTCATGGAAAAATGGGAAAAATTAAATTTTCTAAAAATGAAATAAATGCCTTCTATACACCTCAAACATTCACTCTTAAACTGAACATTTTTTTTTTTCGCAATATTTTTAGAAATTTGGGCTCTTTTAGCAACATTACCACTTGCGCTGAAGGTTCTTTTATGCTTATTTCTTGTCTATCAGTATTTATTCTGGGTTTTATTTTGTTTATTTGATGAAAATGAACAACAATACACACCATGGAAACATTTTTGTTGATATGTGTCGAGTGAGATTTACACCTAGAACCCAAAGGGGTGGGTATTGGCACTTTTCATAGAGAAATGTGAAAAATTAAATTTTCTAAAATTGAAATAAATGCCTTCTATACATCTCAAACATTCACTCTCAAACAGAAGATTGTGGTTTTTCGCAATATTTTTAGAAATTTGGCCTCTTTTAGTAACATTAACAACCCCGCTTAAGCATCTTTTATGCTCATTTCTTGCATTTCAGAAATTATTCTGGGTTTAATTTTTTTTATTTAATGAAAATGAACAACAATACTTACCATGGAAACATTTTTGTTTGATTTGTGTCGAGTGAGATTTTCACCTAGAACCCAAAGGGGTGGGTATTGGCACTTTTCATAGAAAAATGTGAAAAATTAAATTTTCTAAAATTGAAATAAATGCCTTCTATACAACCTCAAACATTCACTCTTAAACAGAAGATTGTGGTTTTTTCGCAATATTTTTAGAAATTTGGGCTCTTTTAGTAACATTAACAACCCCGCTGAAGCATATTTTATGCTCATTTCTTCCTTTTCAGGATTTATTATGGGTTTAAATTTTGTTTATTTAATGAAAATGAACAACAATACGCACCATGGAAACATTTTTATTTGATTTGTGTCGTGTGAGATTTTCACCTACAACCCAAAGGAGGGGGTATTGGCCCTATTCATGGAAAAATGGGAAAATAACATTTTCTAAAAATGAAATAAATGCCTTCTATACACCTCAAACAATCACTTCAAAACTGAAAATTGTTGTTTTTCGCAATATTTTTAGAAATTTGGGCTCTTTTAGTAACATGAACACTTCCGCTGAAGCTTCTTTTATGCTCATTTCTTGCATTTCAGAAATTATTCTGGGTTTAATTTTGTTTATTTGATGAAAATGAACAACAATACACATCATGGAAATATTTTTTGTTTGATTTGTGTCGAGTGAGATTTTCACCTAAAACACAAAGGGGGGGTATTGGCACTTTTCATGGAAAAATGGGAAAAATTAAATTTTTTAAAAATGAAATAAATGCCTTCTATACACCTCAAACATTCACTCTTAAACAGAAGATTGTGGTTTTTCGCAATATTTTTAGAAATTTGGGCTCTTTTAGTAACATTTACACTTGCGCTGAAGCATCTTTTATGCTCATTTCTTGTGTTTCACTATTTATTCTGGTTTTATTTTGTTTATTTGATGAAAATGAACAACAATACACATCATGGAAACATTTTTGTTTGATTTGTGTCGAGTTAGATTTTCACCTAGAACACAAAGGGGGGGGTATTGGCACTTTTCATGGAAAAATGGGAAAAATTAAATTTTTAAAAATGAAATAAATGCCTTCTATACACCTCAAACATTCACTCTCAAACAGAAGATTGTGGTTTTTCGCAATATTTTTAGAAATTTGGGCTCTTTTAGTAACATTAACAACCCCGCTTAAGCATCTTTTATGCTCATTTCTTGCATTTCAGAAATTATTCAGGGTTTAATTTTTTTTATTTAATGAAAATGAACAACAATACTTACCATGGAAACATTTTTGTTTGATTTGTGTCGAGTGAGATTTTCACCTAGAACCCAAAGGGGTGGGTATTGGCACTTTTCATAGAAAAATGTGAAAAATTAAATTTTCTAAAATTGAAATAAATGCCTTCTATACAACCTCAAACATTCACTCTTAAACAGAAGATTGTGGTTTTTCGCAATATTTTTAGAAATTTGGGCTCTTTTAGTAACATTAACAACCCCGCTGAAGCATATTTTATGCTCATTTCTTGCTTTTCAGGATTTATTATGGGTTTAATTTTGTTTATTTAATGAAAATGAACAACAATACGCACCATGGAAACATTTTTATTTGATTTGTGTCGTGTGAGATTTTCACCTACAACCCAAAGGAGGGGGTATTGGCCCTATTCATGGAAAAATGGGAAAATAACATTTTCTAAAAATGAAATAAATGCCTTCTATACACCTCAAACAATCACTTCAAAACTGAAAATTGTTGTTTTTCGCAATATTTTTAGAAATTTGGGCTCTTTTAGTAACATGAACACTTCCGCTGAAGCTTCTTTTATGCTCATTTCTTGCATTTCAGAAATTATTCTGGGTTTAATTTTGTTTATTTGATGAAAATGAACAACAATACACATCATGGAAATATTTTTGTTTATTTGTGTCGAGTGAGATTTTCACCTAGAACACAAAGGGGGGGTATTGGCACTTTTCATGGAAAAATGGGAAAAATTAAATTTTTTAAAAATGAAATAAATGCCTTCTATACACCTCAAACATTCACTCTTAAACAGAAGATTGTGGTTTTTCGCAATATTTTTAGAAATTTGGGCTCTTTTAGTAACATTTACACTTGCGCTGAAGCATCTTTTATGCTCATTTCTTGTGTTTCACTATTTATTCTGGGTTTTATTTTGTTTATTTGATGAAAATGAACAACAATACACATCATGGAAACATTTTTGTTTGATTTGTGTCGAGTTAGATTTTCACCTAGAACACAAAGGGGGGGGTATTGGCACTTTTCATGGAAAAATGGGAAAAATTAAATTTTTTAAAAATGAAATAAATGCCTTCTATACACCTCAAACATTCACTCTTAAACAGAAGATTGTGGTTTTTCGCAATATTTTTAGAAATTTGGGCTCTTTTAGTAACATTTACACTTGCGCTGTAGCATCTTTTATGCTCATTTCTTGTCTTTCACTATTTATTCTGGGTTTTATTTTGTTTATTTGATGAAAATGAACAACAATACACACCATGGAAACATTTTTGTTTGATATGTGTCGAGTGAGATTTTCACCTAGAACCCAAAGGGGTGGGTATTAGCACTTTTCATAGAGAAATGTGAAAAATTAAATTTTCTAAAATTGAAATAAATGCCTTCTATACATCTCAAACATTCACTCTCAAACAGAAGATTGTGGTTTTTCGCAATATTTTTAGAAATTTGGGCTCTTTTAGTAACATTAACAACCCCGCTTAAGCATCTTTTATGCTCATTTCTTGCATTTCAGAAATTATTCTGGGTTTAATTTTGTTTATTTAATGAAAATGAACAACAATACTTACCATGGAAACATTTTTGTTTGATTTGTGTCGAGTGAGATTTTCACCTAGAACCCAAAGGGGGGGGTATTGGCACTTTTCATGGGAAAATGAGAAAAAATACATTTTCTAAAAATGAAATAAATGCCTTCTACACACCTCAAACATTCACTCTAAATCTGAAAATTTTGTTTTTCGCAATATTTTTGAAAATTTGGGCCCTTTAGTAACATTAACAACCCCGCTGAAGCATCTTTTATGCTCATTTCTTGTCTTTCAGGATTTATTATGGGTTTAATTTTGTTTATTTAATGAAAATGAACAACAATACACACCATGGAAACATTTTTGTTAGATTTGTGACGAGTGAGATTTTCACCTAGAACCCAAAGGGGTGGGTATTGGCACTTTTCATAGAAAAATGTGAAAAATTAAATTTTCTAAAATTGAAATAAATGCCTTCTATACAACCTCAAACATTCACTCTTAAACAGAAGATTGTGGTTTTTCGCAATATTTTTTGAAATTTGGGCTCTTTTAGTAACATTAACAACCCCGCTGAAGCAATTTTTATGCTCATTTCTTGCTTTTCAGGATTTATTATGGGTTTAATTTTGTTTATTTAATGAAAATGAACAACAATACGCACCATGGAAACATTTTTATTTGATTTGTGTCGAGTAAGATTTTCACCTACAACCCAAAGGAGGGGGTATTGGCCCTATTCATGGAAAAATGGGAAAATAACATTTTCTAAAAATGAAATAAATGCCTTCTATACACCTCAAACAATCACTTCAAAACTGAAAATTGTTGTTTTTCGCAATATTTTTAGAAATTTGGGCTCTTTTAGTAACATGAACACTTCCGCTGAAGCTTCTTTTATGCTCATTTCTTGCATTTCAGAAATTATTCTGGGTTTAATTTTGTTTATTTAATGAAAATGAACAACAATACACACCATGGAAACATTTTTGTTTGATTTGTGTCGAGTGAGATTTTGACCTAGAACCCAAAGGGAGGTATTGGCACTTTTCATGGAAAAATGTGAAAAAAAACATTTTCTAAAAATGAAATAAATGCCTTCTATACACCTCAAACATTCACTCTTCAACTGAAAATTGTTGTTTTTCGCAATATTTTTAGAAATTTCGGCTCTTTAAGCAACATAAACACTTGCGCTGAAGCTTCTCTAATACTTATTTCTTGTCTTTCAGTATTTATTCTGGGTTTTATTTTGTTTATTTGATGAAAATAAACAACAATACACACCATGGAAACATTTTTGTTTGATTTGTGTCGAGTGAGATTTTCACCTAGAACCCAAAGGGCACTTTTCATGGAAAAATGTAAATAATTAAATTTTCTAAACATGAAATAAATGCCTTCTTTACACCTCAAATATACACTAAAACTGAAAATTGTTGTTTTTCGCAATATTTTTAGAAATTTGGGCTCTTTTAGTAACATTTACACTTGCGCTGAAGCATCTTTTATGCTCATTTCTTGTCTTTCACTATTTATTCTGGATTTTATTTTGTTTATTTGATGAAAATGAACAACAATACACACCATGGAAAAATATTTGTTTGATATGTGCCGAGTGAGATTTTCACCTAGAACCCAATGGGGTGGGTATTGGCACTTTTCATGGAGAAATGTGAAAAATTAAATTTTCTAAAATTGAAATAAATGCCTTCTATACAACTCAAACATTCACTCTTAAACAGAAGATTGTGGATTTTCGCAATATTTTTAGAAATTTGGGCTCTTTTATTAACATTAACAACCCCGCTGAAGCAACTTTTATGCTCATTTCTTGCCTTTCAGGATTTATTATGGGTTTAATTTTGTTTATTTAATGAAAATGAACAACAATACGCACCATGGAAACATTTTTTTTGATTTGTGTCGAGTGAGATTTTCACCTACAACCCAAAGGGGGGGGGTATTGGCCCAATTCATGGAAAAATGGGAAAAAAACAATTTCTAAAAATGAAATAAATGCCTTCTATACACCTCAAACATTCACTCTTAAACTGAAAATTGTAGTTTTTCGCAATATTTTTAAAAGTTTGGGCTCTTTTAGTAACATTAACACTTGCGCTGAAGCACCTTTTATGCTCATTTCTTGTCTTTCAGGATTTATTCTGGGTTTTATTTTGTTTATTTGATGAAAATGAACAACAATACACACCATGGAAACATTTTTGTTTGATTTGTGTCGATTAAGATTTTCACCTAGAACCCAAAGTGTTGGCACTTTTCATGGAAAAATGGGAAAAATTAAATTTTCTAAAAATAAAATAAATGCCTTCTATACACCTCAAACATTCACTCTAAAACTGAAAATTGTAGTTTTTCGCAATATTCTTAGAAATTTGGGCTCTTTTAGTAACATTAACACTTCCGCTGAAGCTTCTTTAATGCTCATTTCTTGTATTTCAGTATTTATTCTGGGTTTTATTTTGTTTATTTGATGAAAATGAACAACATTACACACCACGGAATTATTTTTTTTTGATTAATGTCGAGTGTGATTTTCACCTAGAACCCAAAGGGGTGGGTATTGGCACTTTTCAAAGAAAAATGTGAAAAATTAAATGTTCTTAAATTGAAATAAATGCCTTCTATACAACCTAAACATTCACTCTTAAACAGAAGATTGTGGTTTTTCGCAATATTTTTAGAAATTTGGGCTCTTTTAGTAACATTAACAACCCCGCTGAAGCATCTTTCATGCTCATTTCTTGCCGTTCAGGATCTATTCTGGGTTTAATTTTTTTTATTGAATGAAAATGAACAACAATACACACTATGGAAACATTTTTGTTAGATTTGTGTCGAGTGAGATTTTCACCTAGAACCCAAAGGGGGGGGTATTGGCACTTTTTATGGAAAAATGTGAAAAAAACCATTTTCTAAAAATGAAATAAATGCCTTCTATACACCTCAAACATTCACTCTTAAACTGAAAATTGTTGTTTTTCGCAATATTTTTAGAAATTTGGGCTCTTTTAGCAACATTAACACTTGCGCTGAAGCTTCTTTAATGCTTATTTCTTGTCTTTCAGTATTTATTCTGGGTTTTATTTTGTTTATTTGATGAAAATAAACAACAATACACACCACGGAAACATTTTTGTTTGATTAATGTCGAGTGAGATTTTCACCTAGAACCCAAAGGGGGGGTATTGGCACTTATCATGGAAAAATGTGAATAATTAAATTTTCTAAAAATAAAATAAATGCCTTCTTTACACCTCAAACATACACTCTTGAACTGAAAATTGTTGTTTTTCGCAATATTTTTAGAAATTTGGGCTCTTTTAGTATTATTAACACTTGCGCTGAAGCATCTTTTATGCTCATTTCTTGTCTTTCACTATTTATTCTGGGTTTTATTTTGTTAATTTGATGAAAATGAACAACAATACACACCATGGAAACATTTTTGTTTGATATGTGTCGAGTGAGATTTTCACCTAGAACCCAAAGGGGTGGGTATTGGCACTTTTCATAAAAAAATGTGAAAAATTAAATTTTCTAAAATTGAAATAAATGCCTTCTATACAACCTCAAACATTCACTCTTAAACAGAAGATTGTGGTTTTTCGCAATATTTTTAGAAATTTGGGCTCTTTTAGTAACATTAACAACCCCGCTGAAGCAATTTTTATGCTCATTTCTTGCTTTTCAGGATTTATTATGGGTTTAATTTTGTTTATTTAATGAAAATGAACAACAATACGCACCATTGAAACATTTTTATTTGATTTGTGTCGAGTGAGATTTTCACCTACAACCCAAAGGAGGGGGTATTGGCCCTATTCATGGAAAAATGGGAAAAAAACATTTTCTAAAAATGAAATAAATGCCTTCTATACACCTCAAACATTCACTCTAAAACTGAAAATTGTTGTTTTTCGCAATATTTTTAGAAATTTGGGCTCTTTTAGTAACATGAACACTTCCGCTGAAGCTTCTTTTATGCCCATTTCTTGTATTTCAGTATTTATTCTGGGTTTTATTTTGTTTATTTGATGAAAATGAACAACAATACACAACATGGAAACATTTTTGTTTGATTTGTGTCGAGTAAGATTTTCACCTAGAACCTAAAGGGTGGTATTGGCACTTTTCATGGAAAAATGGGAAAATTTAATTTTCTAAAAATAAAATAAATGCCTTCTATACACCTCAAACATTCACTCTAAAACTGAAAATTGTTGTTTTTCGCAATATTTTTAGAAATTTGGGCTCTTTTAGTAACATTAACACCCGCTGAAGCTTCTTTTATGCTCATTTCTTGTATTTCAGTATTTATTCTGGGTTTTATTTTGTTTATTTGATGAAAATGAACAACAATACACATCATGGAAACATTTTTGTTTGATTTGTGTCGATTAAGATTTTCACCTAGAACCCAAAGGGTTGGCACTTTTCATGGAAAAATGGGAAAAATTAAATTTTCTAAAAATAAAATAAATGCCTTCTATACACCTCAAACATTCACTCTAAAACTGAAAATTGTTGTTTTTCGCAATATTTTTAGAAATTTGGGCTCTTTTAGTATTATTAACACTTGCGCTGAAGCATCTTTTATGCTCATTTCTTGTCTTTCACTATTTATTCTGGGTTTTATTTTGTTAATTTGATGAAAATGAACAACAATACACAACATGGAAACATTTTTGTTTGATATGTGTCGAGTGAGATTTTCACCTAGAACCCAAAGGGGTGGGTATTGGCACTTTTCATAGAAAAATGTGAAAAATTAAATTTTCTAAAATTGAAATAAATGCCTTCTATACAACCTCAAACATTTACTCTTAAACTGAAAATTGTTGTTTTTCGCAATATTTTTAGAAATTTGGGCTCTTTTAGTAACATGAACACTTCCGCTGAAGCTTCTTTTGTGCTCATTTCTTGTATTTCAGTATTTATTCTGGGTTTTATTTTGTTTATTTGATGAAAATGAACAACAATACACACCATGGAAACATTTTTGTTTGATTTGTGTCGAGTAAGATTTTCACCTAGAACCTAAAGGGTGGTATTGGCACTTTTCATGGAAAAATGGGAAAAATTAAATTTTCTAAAAATAAAATAAATGCCTTCTATACACCTCAAACATTCACTCTAAAACTGAAAATTGTTGTTTTTCGCAATATTTTTAGAAATTTGGGCTCTTTTAGTAACATTAACACCCGCTGAAGCTTCTTTTATGCTCATTTCTTGTATTTCAGTATTTATTCTAGGTTTTATTTTGTTTATTTGATGAAAATGAACAACAATACACATCATGGAAACATTTTTGTTTGATTTGTGCCGAGTTAGATGTTCACCTAGAACCCAAAGGGGGGGTATTGGCCCAATTCATGGAAAAATGGGAAAAAAACATTTTCTAAAAATGAAATAAATGCCTTCTATACACCTCAAACATTCACTCTTAAACTGAAAATTATTGTTTTTCGCAATAATTTTAGAAATTTTGGCTCTTTTAGTAACATTAACAACCCCGCTGAAGCATCTTTTATGCTCATTTCTTGCTTTTCAGGATTTATTATGGGTTTAATTTTGTTTATTTAATGAAAATGAACAACAATACGCACCATGGAAACATTTTTATTTGATTTGTGTCGAGTGAGATTTTCACCTACAACCCAAAGGAGGGGGGTATTGGCCCTATTCATGAAAAAATGGGAAAAAAACATTTTCTAAAAATGAAATAAATGCCTTCTATACACCTCAAACATTCACTCTAAAACTGAAAATTGTTGTTTTTCGCAATATTTTTAGAAATTTGGGCTCTTTTAGTAACATTATTACTTCCGCTGAAGCTTCTTTTATGCTCATTTCTTATCTTTCAGGATTTATTCTTGGTTTTACTTTGTTTATTTGATGAAAATGAGCAAAAATACACTCCATGGAAACATTTTTGTTTGATTTGTGTCGAGTGAGATTTTCACCTAGAACCCAAAGGGTTGACACTTTTCATGGAAAAATGGGAAAAATTAAATTTTCTAAAAATAAAATAAATGCCTTCTATACACCTCAAACATTCACTCTAAAACTGAAAATTGTTGTTTTTCGCAATATTTTTAGAAATTGGGGCTCTTTTAGTAACATTAACACATGCGCTGAAGCATCTTTTATGCTCATTTCTTGTCTTTCACTATTTATTCTGGGTTTTATTTTGTTTATTTGATGAAAATGAACAACAATACACACCACGGAAACATTTTTGTTTGATTAATGTCGAGTGAGATTTTCACCTAGAACACAAAGGGGGGGGTATTGGCACTTTTCATGGATAAATGGGAAAAATTAAATTTTCTAAAAATAAAATAAATGCCTTCTATACACCTCAAACATTCACTCTAAAACTGAAAATTGTTGTTTTTCGCAATATTTTTAGAAATTTGGGCTCTTTTAGTATTATTAACACCTTCGCTGAAGCATCTTTTATGCTCATTTCTTGTCTTTCACTATTTATTCTGGGTTTTATTTTGTTAATTTGATGAAAATGAACAACAATACACACCATGGAAACATTTTTGTTTGATATGTGTCGAGTGAGATTTTCACCTAGAACCCAAAGGGGTGGGTATTGGCACTTTTCATAGAAAAATGTGAAAAATTAAATTTTCTAAAATTGAAATAAATGCCTTCTATACAACCTCAAACATTCACTCTTAAACAGAAGGTTGTGGTTTTTCGCAATATTTTTAGAAATTTGGGCTCTTTTAGTAACATTAACAACCCCGCTGAAGCAATTTTTATGCTCATTTCTTGCTTTTCAGGATTTATTATGGGTTTAATTTTGTTTATTTAATGAAAATGAACAACAATACGCACCATGGAAACATTTTTGTTTGATTTGTGTCAAGTGAGATTTTCACCTACAACGCAAAGGAGGGGGTATTGGCCCTATTCATGGAAAAATGGGAAATATTAAATTTTCTAAAAATGAAATAAATGCCTTCTATACACCTCAAACATTCACTCTAAAACTGAAAATTGTTGTTTTTCGCAATATTTTTAGAAATTGGGGCTCTTTTAATAACATTAACACTTGCGCTGAAGCATCTTTTATGCTCATTTCTTGTCTTTCACTATTTATTCTGGGTTTTATTTTGTTTATTTGATGAAAATGAACAACAATACACACCACGGAAACATTTTTGTTTGATTAATGTCGAGTGAGATTTTCACCTAGAACCCAAAGGGGGGGGTATTGGCACTTTTCATGGATAAATGGGAAAAATTAAATTTTCTAAAATAAAATAAATGCCTTCTATACACCTCAAACATTCACTCTAAAACTGAAAATTGTTGTTTTTCGCAATATTTTTAGAAATTTGGGCTCTTTTAGTATTATTAACACCTTCGCTGAAGCATCTTTTATGCTCATTTCTTGTCTTTCACTATTTATTCTGGGTTTTATTTTGTTAATTTGATGAAAATGAACAACAATACACACCATGGAAACATTTTTGTTTGATATGTGTCGAGTGAGATTTTCACCTAGAACCCAAAGGGGTGGGTATTGGCACTTTTCATAGAAAAATGTGAAAAATTAAATTTTCTAAAATTGAAATAAATGCCTTCTATACAACCTCAAACATTCACTCTTAAACAGAAGGTTGTGGTTTTTCGCAATATTTTTAGAAATTTGGGCTCTTTTAGTAACATTAACAACCCCGCTGAAGCAATTTTTATGCTCATTTCTTGCTTTTCAGGATTTATTATGGGTTTAATTTTGTTTATTTAATGAAAATGAACAACAATACGCGCCATGGAAACATTTTTATTTGATTTGTGTCAAGTGAGATTTTCACCTACAACCCAAAGGAGGGGGTATTGGCCCTATTCATGGAAAAATGGGAAAAATTAAATTTTCTAAAAATGAAATAAATGCCTTCTATATGCCTCAAACATTCCCTCTTAAAATGAAAATTGTTGTTTTTCGCAATAATTTTAGAAATTTTGGCTCTTTTAGCAACATAAACACTTGCGCTGAAGCATTTTTTTTGCTCATTTCTTGTCTTTCAGTATTTATTCTGGGTTTTATTTTGTTTATTTGATGAAAACGAACAACAATACACACCATGGAAACATTTTTGTTTGATTTGTGTCGATTAAGATTTTCACCTAGAACCCAAAGGTTTGGCACTTTTCATGGATAAATGGGAAAAAATAAATTTTCTTAAAAATAAAATAAATGCCTTCTATACACCTCAAACATTCACTCTAAAACTGAAAATTGTTGTTTTTCGCAATATTTTTAGAAATTTGGGCTCTTTTAGTATTATTAACACTTGCGCTGAAGCATCTTTTATGCTCATTTCTTGTCTTTCACTATTTATTCTGGTTTTATTTTGTTAATTTGATGAAAATGAACAACAATACACAACATGGAAACATTTTTGTTTGATATGTGTCGAGTGAGATTTTCACCTAGAACCCAAAGGGGTGGGTATTGGCACTTTTCATAGAAAAATGTGAAAAATTAAATTTTCTAAAATTGAAATAAATGCCTTCTATACAACCTCAAACATTTACTCTTAAACTGAAAATTGTTGTTTTTCGCAATATTTTTAGAAATTTGGGCTCTTTTAGTAACATGAACACTTCCGCTGAAGCTTCTTTTGTGCTCATTTCTTGTATTTCAGTATTTATTCTGGTTTTATTTTGTTTATTTGATGAAAATGAACAACAATACACACCATGGAAACATTTTTGTTTGATTTGTGTCGAGTAAGATTTTCACCTAGAACCTAAAGGGTGGTATTGGCACTTTTCATGGAAAAATGGGAAAAATTAAATTTTCTAAAAATAAAATAAATGCCTTCTATACACCTCAAACATTCACTCTAAAACTGAAAATTGTTGTTTTTCGCAATATTTTTAGAAATTTGGGCTCTTTTAGTAACATTAACACCCGCTGAAGCTTCTTTTATGCTCATTTCTTGTATTTCAGTATTTATTCTGGGTTTTATTTTGTTTATTTGATGAAAATGAACAACAATACACATCATGGAAACATTTTTGTTTGATTTGTGCCGAGTTAGATGTTCACCTAGAACCCAAAGGGGGGGTATTGGCCCAATTCATGGAAAAATGGGCAAAAAAACATTTTCTAAAAATGAAATAAATGCCTTCTATACACCTCAAACATTCACTCTTAAACTGAAAATTATTGTTTTTCGCAATAATTTTAGAAATTTTGGCTCTTTTAGTAACATTAACAACCCCGCTGAAGCATCTTTTATGCTCATTTCTTGCTTTTCAGGATTTATTATGGGTTTAATTTTGTTTATTTAATGAAAATGAACAACAATACGCACCATGGAAACATTTTTATTTGATTTGTGTCGAGTGAGATTTTCACCTACAACCCAAGGGAGGGGGTATTGGCCCTATTCATGGAAAATGGGAAAAAAACATTTTCTAAAAATGAAATAAATGCCTTCTATACACCTCAAACATTCACTCTAAAACTGAAAATTGTTGTTTTTCGCAATATTTTTAGAAATTTGGGCTCTTTTAGTAACATTATCACTTCCGCTGAAGCTTCTTTTATGCTCATTTCTTATCTTTCAGGATTTATTCTTGGTTTTATTTTGTTTATTTGATGAAAATGAACAACAATACACACCATGGAAACATTTTTGTTTGATTTGTGTCGAGTAAGATTTTCACCTAGAACCTAAAGGGTGGTATTGGCACTTTTCATGGAATAATGTGAATAATTAAATTTTCTAAAAATGAAATAAATGCCTTCTATACGCCTCAAACATTCCCTCTTAAAATGAAAATTGTTGTTTTTCGCAATAATTTTAGAAATTTTGGCTCTTTTAGCAACATAAACACTTGCGCTGAAGCATCTTTTATGCTCATTTCTTGTCTTTCAGTATTTATTCTGGGTTTTATTTTGTGTATTTGATGAAAACGAACAACAATACACACCATGGAAACATTTTTGTTTGATTTGTGTCGATTAAGATTTTCACCTAGGGTTAGCCCAACCCTAGCAACACCTAGGTTAACCCAAAGGGTTGACACTTTTCATGGAAAAATGGGAAAAATTAAATTTTCTAAAAATGAAATAAATGCCTTCTATACACCTCAAACATTCACTCTTAAACTGAAAATTGTTGCTTTGCGCAATAATTTTAGAAATTTTGGCTCTTTTAGCAACATTAACACTTGCGCTGAAGCATCTTTTATGCTCATTTCTTGTCTTTCACTATTTATTCTGGGTTTTATTTTGTTTATTTGATGAAAATGAACAACAATACACACCACGGAAACATTTTTGTTTGATTAATGTCGAGTGAGATTTTCACCTAGAACCCAAAGGGGGGGGTATTGGCACTTTTCATGGATAAATGGGAAAAATTAAATTTTCTAAAAATAAAATAAATGCCTTCTATACACCTCAAACATTCACTCTAAAACTGAAAATTGTTGTTTTTCGCAATATTTTTAGAAATTTGGGCTCTTTTAGTATTATTAACACCTCCGCTGAAGCATCTTTTATGCTCATTTCTTGTCTTTCACTATTTATTCTGGGTTTTATTTTGTTAATTTGATGAAAATGAACAACAATACACACCATGGAAACATTTTTGTTTGATATGTGTCGAGTGAGATTTTCACCTAGAACCCAAAGGGGTGGGTATTGGCACTTTTCATAGAAAAATGTGAAAAATTAAATTTTCTAAAATTGAAATAAATGCCTTCTATACAACCTCAAACATTCACTCTTAAACAGAAGGTTGTGGTTTTTCGCAATATTTTTAGAAATTTGGGCTCTTTTAGTAACATTAACAACCCCGCTGAAGCAATTTTTATGCTCATTTCTTGCTTTTCAGGATTTATTATGGGTTTAATTTTGTTTATTTAATGAAAATGAACAACAATACGCACCATGGAAACATTTTTATTTGATTTGTGTCAAGTGAGATTTTCACCTACAACGCAAAGGAGGGGGTATTGGCCCTATTCATGGAAAAATGGGAAAAATTAAATTTTCTAAAAATGAAATAAATGCCTTCTATACACCTCAAACATTCACTCTAAAACTGAAAATTGTTGTTTTTCGCAATATTTTTAGAAATTTGGGCTCTTTTAGTAACATTAACACTTCCGCTGAAGCTTCTTTTATGCTCATTTCTTGTATTTCAGTATTTATTCTGGGTTTTATTTTGTTTATTTGATAAAAATGAACAACAATACACCCCATGGAAACATTTTTGTTTCAATTGTGTCGAGTAAGATTTTCACCTAAAACCCAAAGGGGGGGGTATTGGCACTTTTCATGGAAAAATGGGAAAAATTAAATTTTCTAAAATAAAATAAATGCCTTCTATACACCTCAAACATTCACTCTTAAACAGAAGATTGTGGTTTTTCGCAATATTTTTAGAAATTTGGGCTCTTTTAGTAATCTAACACTTGAGCTGAAGCATCTTTAATGCTCATTTCTTATCTTTCAGGATTTATTCTTGGTTTTACTTTGTTTATTTGATGAAAATGAGCAAAAATACACTCCATGGAAACATTTTTGTTTGATTTGTGTCGAGTGAGATTTTCACCTAGAACCCAAAGGGGGGGGTATTGGCACTTTTCATGGAATAATGCGAATAATTAAATTTTCTAAAAATGAAATAAATGCCTTCTATACGCCTCAAACATTCCCTCTTAAAATGAAAATTGTTGTTTTTCGCAATAATTTTAGAAATTTTGGCTCTTTTAGCAACATAAACACTTGCGCTGAAGCATCTTATATGCTCATTTCTTGTCTTTCAGTATTTATTCTGGGTTTTATTTTGTTTATTTGATGAAAACGAACAACAATACACACCATGGAAACATTTTTGTTTGATTTGTGTCGATTAAGATTTTCACCTAGAACCCAAAGGGTTGGCACTTTTCATGGAAAAATGGGAAAAATTAAATTTTCTAAAAATAAAATAAATGCCTTCTATACACCTCAAACATTCCCTCTAAAACTGAAAATTGTTGTTTTTCGCAATATTTTTAGAAATTTGGGCTCTTTTAGTAACATTAACACTTGCGCTGAAGCATCTTTTATGCTCATTTCTTGTCTTTCACTATTTATTCTGGGTTTTATTTTGTTTATTTGATGAAAACGAACAACAATACACACCATGGAAACATTTTTGTTGATTTGTCTCGATTAAGATTTTCACCTAGAACCCAAAGGGTTGGCACTTTTCATGGAAAAATGGGAAAAATTAAATTTTCTAAAAATAGAATAAATGCCTTCTATAAACCTCAAACATTCACTCTAAAACTGAAAATTGTTGTTTTTCGCAATATTTTTAGAAATTTGGGCTCTTTTAGTAACATTAACACTTGCGCTGAAGCATCTTTTATGCTCATTTCTTGTCTTTCACTATTTATTCTGGGTTTTATTTTGTTAATTTGATGAAAATGAACAACAATACACACCATGGAAACATTTTTGTTTGATATGTGTCGAGTGAGATTTTCACCTTGAACCCAAAGGGGTGGGTATTGGCAATTTTCATAGAAAAATGTGAAAAATTAAATTTTCTAAAATTGAAATAAATGCCTTCTATACAACCTCAAACATTCACTCTTAAACAGAAGATTGTGGTTTTTCGCAATATTTTTAGAAATTTGGGCTCTTTTAGTAACATTAACAACCCCGCTGAAGCAATTTTTATGCTCATTTCTTGCTTTTCAGGATTTATTATGGGTTTAATTTTGTTTATTTAATGAAAATGAACAACAATACGCACCATGGAAACATTTTTATTTGATTTGTGTCAAGAGAGATTTTCACCTACAACCCAAAGGAGGGGGTATTGGCCCTATTCATGGAAAAATGGGAAAAAAACATTTTCTAAAAATGAAATAAATGCCTTCTATACAACTCAAACATTCACTCTAAAACTGAAAATTGGTGTTTTTCGCAATATTTATAGAAATTTGGGCTCTTTTTGTAACATTAACACTTCCGCTGAAGCTTCTTTTATGCTCATTTCTTGTATTTCAATATTTATTCTGGGTTTTATTTTGTTTATTTGATGAAAATGAACAACAATACACACCATGGAAACATTTTTGTTTGATTTGTGTCGAGTAAGATTTTCACCTAGAACCCAAAGGGGGGGGTATTGGCACTTTTCATTGAAAAATGGGAAAAATTAAATTTTCTAAAAATAAAATAAATGCCTTCTATTCACCTCAAACATTCACTCTAAAACTGAAAATTGTTGTTTTTCGCAATATTTTTAGAAATTTGGGCTCTTTTAGTAACATTAACACCCGCTGAAGCTTCTTTTATGCTCATTTCTTGTATTTCAGTATTTATTCTGGGTTTTATTTTGTTTATTTGATGAAAATGAACAACAATACACATCATGGAAACATTTTTGTTTGATTTGTGTCGAGTTAGATTTTCACCTAGAACCCAAAGGGGGGGTATTGGCACTTTTCATGGAAAAATGTGAAAAATTAAATTTTCTAAAAATGAAATAAATGCCTTCTATACACCTTAAAAATACACTCTAAAACTGAAAATTGTTGTTTTTCGCAATATTTTTAGAAATTTGGGCTCTTTTAGTAACATTAACAACCCCGCTGAAGCAACTTTTATGCTCATTTCTTGCCTTTCAGGATTTATTATGGGTTTAATTTTGTTTATTTAATGAAAATGAACAACAATCCGCACCATGGAAACATTTTTGTTTGATTTGTGGCGAGTGAGATTTTCACCTACAACCCAAAGGGGGGGGTATTGGCCCAATTCATGGAAAAATGGGAAAAAAACATTTTCTAAAAATGAAATAAATGCCTTCTATACACCTCAAACATTCACTCTTAAACTGAAAATTGTTGTTTTTCGCAATTTTTTTAGAAATTTGGGCTCTTTTAGTAACATTAACACTTGTGCTGAAGCACCTTTTATGCTCATTTCTTGTCTTTCAGGATTTAATCTGGGTTTTATTTTGTTTATTTGATGAAAATGAACAACAAAACACACCATGGAAACATTTTTGTTTGATTTGTGTCGAGTGAGATTTTCACTTAGAACCCAAAGGGTGGGGGTATTGGAACTTTTCATGGAAAAATGTGAAAAATAACATTTTCTAAAAATGAAATAAATGCCTGATATTCACCTCAAACATTCACTCTAAAACAGAAGATTGTTGTTTTTCGTAATATTTTCAGAAATTTGGGCTCTTTTAGTAACCTTAACACTTGAGCTGAAGCATCTTTAATGCTCATTTCTTATCTTTCAGGATTTATTCTTGGTTTTACTTTGTTTATTTGATGAAAATGAGCAAAAATACACTCCATGGAAACATTTTTTTTTGATTTGTTTCGAGTGAGATTTTCACCTAGAACCCAAAGGGGGGGTATTGGCACTTTTCATGGTATAATGTGAATAATTAAATTTTCTAAAAATGAAATAAATGCCTTCTATACACCTCAAACATTCACTCTTAAACAGAACATTGTTTTTTTTCGCAATTTTTTTAGAAATTTGGGCTCTTTTAGCAACATAAACACTTGCGCTGAAGCATCTTTTATGCTCATTTCTTGTCTTTCAGTATTTATTCTGGGTTTTATTTTGTTTATTTGATGAAAACGAACAACAATACACACCATGGAAACATTTTTGTTTGATTTGTGTCGATTAAGATTTTCACCTAGAACCCAAAGGGTTGGCACTTTTCATGGATAAACGGGAAAAATTAAATTTTCTAAAAATAAAATAAATGCCTTCTATACACCTCAAACATTCACTCTTAAACTGAACATTGTTTTTTTTCGCAATATTTTTAGAAATTTGGGCTCTTTTAGTAACATAAACACTTCCGCTGAAGCATCTTTTATGCTCATTTCTTGCATTTCAGGATTTATTATGGGTTTAATTTTGTTTATTTAATGAAAATGACAAATATACACACCATGGAAACATTTTTGTTTGATTTGTGTCGAGTGAGATTTTCACCTAGAACCCAAAGGGGGGGGTATTGGCACTTTTCATGGAAAAATGAGAAAAAATACATTTTCTAAAAATGAAATAAATGCCTTCTACACACCTCAAACATTCACTCTAAATCTGAAAATTTTGTTTTTCGCAATATTTTTGAAAATTTGGGCTCTTTTTTTAACATTAACAACCCCGCTGAAGCATCTTTTATGCTCATTTCTTGTCTTTCAGGATTTATTATGGGTTTAATTTTGTTTATTTAATGAAAATGAACAACAATACACACCATGGAAACATTTTTGTTAGATTTTTGACGAGTGAGATTTTCACCTAGAACCCAAAGGGGGGGGTATTGGCACTTTTCATGGAAAAATGTGAAAAAAAACATTTTCTAAAAATGAAATAAATGCCTTATTTACACCTCAAACATTCACTCTTAAACTGAAAATTGTTGTTTTTCGCAATACTTTTAGAAATTTTGGCTCTTTTAGCAACATTAACACTTGCGCTGAAGGTTCTTTTATGCTTATTTCTTGTCTATCAGTATTTATTCTGGGTTTTATTTTGTTTTATTTGATGAAAATAAACAGCAATACACACCATGGAAACATTTTTGTTTGATTTGTGTCGAGTGAGATTTTCACCTAGAACCCAAAGGGGGGGGTATTGGCAATTTTCATAGAAAAATGTGAAAAATTAAATTTTCTAAAATTGAAATAAATGCCTTCTATACACCTCAAAAATTCACTCTCAAACAGAAGATTGTGGTTTTTCGCAATATTTTTAAAAATTTGGGCTCTTTTAGTAACATTAACACTTCCGCTGAAGCATCTTTAATGCTCATTTCTTGTATTTCTGTATTTATTCTGGGTTTTATTTTGTTTATTTGATGAAAATGAACAACAATACACATCATGGAAACATTTTTGTTTGATTTGTGTCGAGTGAGATTTTCACCTAGAACACAAAGGGGGGGGTATTGGCACTTTTCATGGAAAAATGGGAAAAATTAAATTTTTTAAAAATGAAATAAATGCCTTCTATACACCTCAAACATTCACTCTTAAACAGAAGATTGTGGTTTTTCGCAATATTTTTAGAAATTTGGGCTCTTTTAGTAACATTTACACTTGCGCTGATGCATCTTTTATGCTCATTTCTTGTCTTTCACTATTTATTCTGGGTTTTATTTTTTTTGATGAAAATGAACAACAATACACACCATGGAAACATTTTTGTTTGATATGTGTCGAGTGAGATTTTCACCTAGAACCCAAAGGGGTGGGTATTGGCACTTTTCATAGAGAAATGTGAAAAATTAAATTTTCTAAAATTGAAATAAATGCCTTCTATACATCTCAAACATTCACTCTCAAACAGAAGATTGTGGTTTTTCGCAATATTTTTAGAAATTTGGGCTGTTTTAGTAACATTAACAACCCCGCTTAAGCATCTTTTATGCTCATTTCTTGCATTTCAGAAATTATTCTGTGTTTAATTTTGTTTATTTAATGAAAATGAACAACAATACACACCATGGAAACATTTTTGTTTGATTTGTGTCGAGTGAGATTTTGACCTAGAACCCAAAGGGGGGGGTATTGGCACTTTTCATGGAAAAATGTGAAAAAAAACATTTTCTAAAAATGAAATAAATGCCTTCTATACACCTCAAACATTAACTCTTCAACTGAAAATTGCTGTTTTTCGCAATATTTTTAGAAATTTTGGCTCTTTAAGCAACATTAACACTTGCGCTGAAGCTTCTCTAATACTTATTTCTTGTCTTTCAGTATTTATTCTGGGTTTTATTTTGTTTATTTGATGAAAATAAACAACAATACACACCATGGAAACATTTTTGTTTGATTTGTGTCGAGTGAGATTTTCACCTAGAACCCAAAGGGCACTTTTCATGGAAAAATGTAAATAATTAAATTTTCTAAAAATGAAATAAATGCCTTCTTTACACCTCAAACATACACTCTAAAACTGAAAATTGTTGTTTTTCGCAATATTTTTAGAAATTTGGGCTCTTTTAGTAACATTTACACTTGCGCTGAAGCATCTTTTATGCTCATTTCTTGTCTTTCACTATTTATTCTGGATTTTATTTTGTTTATTTGATGAAAATGAACAACAATACACACCATGGAAAAATTTTTGTTTGATATGTGCCGAGTGAGATTTTCACCTAGAACCCAATTGGGTGGGTATTGGAACTTTTCATAGAGAAATGTGAAAAATTAAATTTTCTAAAATTGAAATAAATGCCTTCTATACACCTCAAACATTCACTCTTAAACAGAAGATTGTGGATTTTCGCAATATTTTCAGAAATTTGGGCTCTTTTAGTAACATTAACAACCCCGCTGAAGCAACTTTTATGCTCATTTCTTGCCTTTCAGGATTTATTATGGGTTTAATTTTGTTTATTTAATGAAAATGAACAACAATACACACCATGGAAACATTTTTGTTTGATTTGTGTCGATTAAGATTTTCACCTAGAACCCAAAGGGTTGGCACTTTTAATGGAAAAATGTGAAAAATTAAATTTTCTAAAATTGAAATAAATGCCTTCTATACACCTCAAACATTCCCTCTTAAAATGAAAATTGTTGTTTTTCGCAATAATTTTAGAAATTTTGGCTCTTTTAGCAACATAAACACTTGCGCTGAAGCATCTTTTATGCTCATTTCTTGTCTTTCAGTATTTATTCTGGGTTTTATTTTGTTTATTTGATGAAAATGAACAACAATACACACCATGGAAACATTTTTGTTTGATTTTTGTCGATTAAGATTTTCACCTAGAACCCAAAGGGTTGGCACTTTTCATGGAAAAATAGGAAATATTAAATTTTCTAAAAATAAAATAAATGCCTTCTATACACCTCAAACGTTCACTCTAAAACTGAAAATTGTGGTTTTTCGCAATATTCTTAGAAATTTGGGCTCTTTTAGTAACATTAACACTTCCGCTGAAGCTTCTTTTATGCTCATTTCTTGTATTTCAGTATTTATTCTTGGTTTTATTTTGTTTATTTGATGAAAATGAATACAAAAAAAAAACACCATGGAAACATTTTTGTTTGATTTGTGTCGAGTAAGATTTTCACCTAGAACCTAAAGGGGGGGGTATTGGCACTTTTAATGGAAAAATGGGAAAAATTAAATTTTCTAAAAATAAAATAAATGCCTTCTATACACCTCAAACATTCACTCTAAAACTGAAAATTGTTGTTTTTCGCAATATTTTTAGAAATTTGGGCTCTTTTAGTAACATTAACACTTGCGCTGAAGCATCTTTTATGCTCATTTCTTGTCTTTCACTATTTATTCTGGGTTTTATTTTGTTTATTTGATGAAAATGAACAACAATACACACCACGGAATTATTTTTTTTTGATTAATGTCGAGTGAGATTTTCACCTAGAACCCAAAGCGGGGGGGTATTGGCACTTTTCATGGAAAAATGTGAAAAAAAACATTTACTAAAAATGAAATAAATGCCTTCTATACATCTCAAACATTCACTCTCAAACAGAAGATTGTGGTTTTTCGCAATATTTTTAGAAATTTGGGCTCTTTTAGTAACATTAACAACCCCGCTGAAGCATCTTTCATGCTCATTTCTTGTCGTTCAGGATCTATTCTGGGTTTAATTTTTTTTATTTAATTAAATGAACAACAATACACACCATGGAAACATTTTTGTTTGATATGTGTCGATTAACATTTTCACCTAGAACCCAAAGGGTTGGCCCTTTTCATGGAAAAATGGGAAAAATTAAATTTTCTAAAAATAAAATAAATGCCTTCTATACACCTCAAACGTTCACTCTAAAACTGAAAATTGTTGTTTTTCGCAATATTCTTAGAAATTTGGGCTCTTTTAGTAACATTAACACTTCCGCTGAAGCTTCTTTTATGCTCATTTCTTGTATTTCAGTATTTATTCTTGGTTTTATTTTGTTTATTTGATGAAAATGAACAACAATAAACACCATGGAAACATTTTTGTTTGATTTGTGTCGAGTAAGATTTTCACCTAGAACCCAAAGGGGGGGGTATTGGCACTTTTCATGGAAAAATGTGAAAAAAAACATTTACTAAAAATGAAATAAATGCCTTTTATGCACCTCAAACATTCACTCTTAAACAGAAGATTGTGGTTTTTCGCAATATTTTTAGAAATTTGGGCTCTTTTAGTAACATTTACACTTGCGCTGAAGCATCTTTTATGCTCATTTCTTGTCTTTCACTATTTATTCTGGATTTTATTTTGTTTATTTGATGAAAATGAACAACAATACACACCATGGAAAAATTTTTGTTTGATATGTGCCGAGTGAGATTATCACCTAGAACCCAATTGGGTGGGTATTGGAACTTTTCATAGAGAAATGTGAAAAATTAAATTTTCTAAAATTGAAATAAATGCCTTCTATACACCTCAAACATTCACTCTTAAACAGAAGATTGTGGATTTTCGCAATATTTTTAGAAATTTGGGCTCTTTTAGTAACATTAACAACCCCGCTGAAGCAACTTTTATGCTCATTTCTTGCCTTTCAGGATATATTATGGGTTTAATTTTGTTTATTTAATGAAAATGAACAACAATACGCACCATGGAAACATTTTTTTTGATTTGTGTCGAGTGAGATTTTCACCTACAACCCAAAGGGGGGGGGGGGTATTGGCCCAATTCATGGAAAAATGGGAAAAAAACAGTTTCTAAAAATGAAATAAATGCCTTCTATACACCTCAAACATTCACTCTTAAACTGAAAATTGTTGTTTTTCGCAATATTTTTAGAAATTTGGGCTCTTTTAGTAAAATTAACACTTGCGCTGAAGCACCTTTTATGCTCATTTCTTGTCTTTCAGGATTTATTCTTGGTTTTACTTTGTTTATTTGATGAAAATGAGCAAAAATACACTCCATGGAAACATTTTTGTTTGATTTGTGTCGAGTGAGATTTTCACCTAGAACCCAAAGGGGGGTATTGGCACTTTTAATGGAAAAATGTGAAAAATTAAATTTTCTAAAATTGAAATAAATGCCTTCTATACACCTCAAACATTCCCTCTTAAAATGAAAATTGTTGTTTTTCGCAATAATTTTAGAAATTTTGGCTCTTTTAGCAACATAAACACTTGCGCTGAAGCATCTTTTATGCTCATTTCTTGTCTTTCAGTATTTATTCTGGGTTTTATTTTGTTTATTTGATGAAAATGAACAACAATACACACCATGGAAACATTTTTGTTTGATATGTGTCGATTAACATTTTCACCTAGAACCCAAAGGGTTGGCCCTTTTCATGGAAAAATGGGAAAAATTAAATTTTCTAAAAATAAAATAAATGCCTTCTATACACCTCAAACGTTCACTCTAAAACTGAAAATTGTTGTTTTTCGCAATATTCTTAGAAATTTGGGCTCTTTTAGTAACATTAACACTTCCGCTGAAGCTTCTTTTATGCTCATTTCTTGTATTTCAGTATTTATTCTTGGTTTTATTTTGTTTATTTGATGAAAATGAACAACAATAAACACCATGGAAACATTTTTGTTTGATTTGTGTCGAGTAAGATTTTCACCTAGAACCCAAAGGGGGGGGTATTGGCACTTTTCATGGAAAAATGTGAAAAAAAACATTTACTAAAAATGAAATAAATGCCTTTTATGCACCTCAAACATTCACTCTTAAACAGAAGATTGTGGTTTTTCGCAATATTTTTAGAAATTTGGGCTCTTTTAGTAACATTAACAACCCCGCTGAAGCATCTTTCATGCTCATTTCTTGCCGTTCAGGATCTATTCTGGGTTTAATTTTTTTTATTTAATTAAATGAACAACAATACACACTATGGAAACATTTTTGTTAGATTTGTGTCGAGTGAGATTTTCACCTAGAACCCAAAGGGTGGGGTATTGGCACTTTTAATGGAATAATGTAAAAAAAAACATTTTCTAAAAATGAAATAAATGCCTTCTATACACCTCAACCATTCACTCTTAAACTGAAAATTGTTGTTTTTCGCAATATTTTTAGAAATTTTGGCTCTTTTAGGAACATAAACACTTGCGCTGAAGCATCTTTAATGCTCATTTCTTGTCTTTCAGTATTTATTCTGGGTTTTATTTTGTTTATTTGATGAAAATGAACAACAATACACACCATGGAAACATTTTTGTTTGATTTGTGTCGAGTGAGATTTTCACCTAGAACCCAAAGGGGGGGCACTTTTCATGGAAAAATGGGAAAAATTAAATTTTTAAAAAATGAAATAAATGCCTTCTATACACCTCAAACATTCACTCTAAAACTGAAAATTGTTGTTTTTCGCAATATTTTTAGAAATTTGGGCTCTTTTAATAACATTAACACTTCCGCTGAAGCATCTTTTATGCTCATTTCTTGCCTTTCAGGATTTATTCTGGGTTTTATTTTGTTTATTTTATGAAAATGAACAACAATACACACCATGGAAACATTTTTGTTTGATTTGTGTCGAGTGAGATTTTCACCTAGAACCCCAAGGGGGGGGTATTGGCACTTTTCATGGAAAAATGTGAAAAATTAAATTTTCTAAATATGAAATAAATGCCCTCTATACACCTCAAACATTCACTCTAAAACAGAAGATTGTTGTTTTTCGCAATATTTTTAGAAATTTTGGCCCTTTAATTAACATTAACAACCCCGCTGATGCATCTTTTATGCTCATTTCTTGTCTTTCAGGATTTATTCTGGGTTTTATTTTGTTTATTTGATGAAAATGAACAACAATACACATCATGGAAACATTTTTGTTTGATTTGTTTCGATTGAGATTTTCACCTAGAACCCAAAGGGGGCATTGTCACTTTTCATGGAAAAATGTGAAAAATTAAATTTTCTAAAAATGAAATAAATGCCTTCTATACACCTCAAACATTCACTCTTCAACTGAAAATTGCTGTTTTTCGCAATATTTTTAGAAATTTTGGCTCTTTAAGCAACATTAACACTTGCGCTGAAGCTTCTCTAATACTTATTTCTTGTCTTTCAGTATTTATTCTGGGTTTTATTTTGTTTATTTGATGAAAATAAACAACAATACACACCATGGAAACATTTTTGTTTGATTTGTGTCGAGTGAGATTTTCACCTAGAACCCAAAGGGCACTTTTCATGGAAAAATGTAAATAATTAAATTTTCTAAAAATGAAATAAATGCCTTCTTTACACCTCAAACATACACTCTAAAACTGAAAATTGTTGTTTTTCGCAATATTTTTAGAAATTTGGGCTCTTTTAGTAACATTTACACTTGCGCTGAAGCATCTTTTATGCTCATTTCTTGTCTTTCAGTATTTATTCTTGGTTTTATTTTGTTTATTTGATGAAAATGAACAACAATAAACACCATGGAAACATTTTTGTTTGATTTGTGTCGAGTAAGATTTTCACCTAGAACCCAAAGGGGGGGGTATTGGCACTTTTAATGGAAAAATGTGAAAAATTAAATTTTCTAAAATTGAAATAAATGCCTTTTATACACCTCAAACATTCCCTCTTAAAATGAAAATTGTTGTTTTTCGCAATAATTTTAGAAATTTTGGCTCTTTTAGCAACATAAACACTTGCGCTGAAGCATCTTTATGCTCATTTCTTGTCTTTCACTATTTATTCTGGGTTTTATTTTGTTAATTTGATGAAAATGAACAACAATACACACCATGGAAACATTTTTGTTTGATATGTGTCGAGTGAGATTTTCACCTAGAACCCAAAGGGGTGGGTATTGGCACTTTTCATAGAAAAATGTGAAAAATTAAATTTTCTAAAATTGAAATAAATGCCTTCTATACAACCTCAAACATTCACTCTTAAACAGAAGGTTGTGGTTTTTCGCAATATTTTTAGAAATTTGGGCTCTTTTAGTAACATTAACAACCCCGCTGAAGCAATTTTTAAGCTCATTTCTTGTCTTTCAGGATTTATTATGGGTTTAATTTTGTTTATTTAATGAAAATGAACAACAATACGCACCATGGAAACATTTTTATTTGATTTGTGTCAAGTGAGATTTTCACCTACAACGCAAAGGAGGGGGTATTGGCCCTATTCATGGAAAAATGGGAAAAATTAAATTTTCTAAAAATGAAATAAATGCCTTCTATACACCTCAAACATTCACTCTAAAACTGAAAATTGTTGTTTTTCGCAATATTTTTAGAAATTTGGGCTCTTTTAGTAACATTAACACTTCCGCTGAAGCTTCTTTTATGCTCATTTCTTGTATTTCAGTATTTATTCTGGGTTTTATTTTGTTTATTTGATAAAAATGAACAACAATACACCCCATGGAAACATTTTTGTTTCATTTGTGTCGAGTAAGATTTTCACCTAAAACCCAAAGGGGGGGGTATTGGCACTTTTCATGGAAAAATGGGAAAAATTAAATTTTCTAAAATAAAATAAATGCCTTTTATACACCTCAAACATTCACTCTTAAACAGAAGATTGTGGTTTTTCGCAATATTTTTAGAAATTTGGGCTCTTTTAGTAATCTAACACTTGAGCTGAAGCATCTTTAATGCTCATTTCTTATCTTTCAGGATTTATTCTTGGTTTTACTTTGTTTATTTGATGAAAATGAGCAAAAATACACTCCATGGAAACATTTTTGTTTGATTTGTGTCGAGTGAGATTTTCACCTAGAACCCAAAGGGGGGGGTATTGGCACTTTTCATGGAATAATGTGAATAATTAAATTTTCTAAAAATGAAATAAATGCCTTCTATACGCCTCAAACATTCCCTCTTAAAATGAAAATTGTTGTTTTTCGCAATAATTTTAGAAATTTTGGCTCTTTTAGCAACATAAACACTTGCGCTGAAGCATCTTTTATGCTCATTTCTTGTCTTTCAGTATTTATTCTGGGTTTTATTTTGTTTATTTGATGAAAACGAACAACAATACACACCATGGAAACATTTTTGTTTGATTTGTGTCGATTAAGATTTTCACCTAGAACCCAAAGGGTTGGCACTTTTCATGGAAAAATGGGAAAAATTAAATTTTCTAAAAATAAAATAAATGCCTTCTATACACCTCAAACATTCCCTCTAAAACTGAAAATTGTTGTTTTTCGCAATATTTTTAGAAATTTGGGCTCTTTTAGTAACATTAACACTTGCGCTGAAGCATCTTTTATGCTCATTTCTTGTCTTTCACTATTTATTCTGGGTTTTATTTTGTTTATTTGATGAAAACGAACAACAATACACACCATGGAAACATTTTTGTTTGATTTGTCTCGATTAAGATTTTCACCTAGAACCCAAAGGGTTGGCACTTTTCATGGAAAAATGGGAAAAATTAAATTTTCTAAAAATAGAATAAATGCCTTCTATAAACCTCAAACATTCACTCTAAAACTGAAAATTGTTGTTTTTCGCAATATTTTTAGAAATTTGGGCTCTTTAAGTAACATTACCACTTGCGCTGAAGCATCTTTTATGCTCATTTCTTGTCTTTCACTATTTATTCTGGGTTTTATTTTGTTAATTTGATGAAAATGAACAACAATACACACCATGGAAACATTTTTGTTTGATATGTGTCGAGTGAGATTTTCACCTAGAACCCAAAGGGGTGGGTATTGGCAATTTTCATAGAAAAATGTGAAAAATTAAATTTTCTAAAATTGAAATAAATGCCTTCTATACAACCTCAAACATTCACTCTTAAACAGAAGATTGTGGTTTTTCGCAATATTTTTAAAAATTTGGGCTCTTTTAGTAACATTAACAACCCCGCTGAAGCAATTTTCATGCTCATTTCTTGCTTTTCAGGATTTATTATGGGTTTAATTTTGTTTATTTAATGAAAATGAACAACAATACGCACCATGGAAACATTTTTATTTGATTTGTGTCAAGAGAGATTTTCACCTACAACCCAAAGGAGGGGGTATTGGCCCTATTCATGGAAAAATGGGAAAAAAACATTTTCTAAAAATGAAATAAATGCCTTCTATACACCTCAAACATTCACTCTAAAACTGAAAATTGGTGTTTTTCGCAATATTTTTAGAAATTTGGGCTCTTTTAGTAACATTAACACTTCCGCTGAAGCTTCTTTTATGCTCATTTCTTGTATTTCAGTATTTATTCTGGGTTTTATTTTGTTTATTTGATGAAAATGAACAACAATACACACCATGGAAACATTTTTGTTTGATTTGTGTCGAGTAAGATTTTCACCTAGAACCCAAAGGGGGGGGTATTGGCACTTTTCATGGAAAAATGTGAAAAATTAAATTTTCTAAAAATGAAATAAATGCCTTCTATACACCTTAAAAATACACTCTAAAACTGAAAATTGTTGTTTTTCGCAATATTTTTAGAAATTTGGGCTCTTTTAGTAACATTAACAACCCCGCTGAAGCAACTTTTATGCTCATTTCTTGCCTTTCAGGATTTATTATGGGTTTAATTTTGTTTATTTAATGAAAATGAACAACAATCCGCACCATGGAAACATTTTTGTTTGATTTGTGGCGAGTGAGATTTTCACCTACAACCCAAAGGGGGGGGTATTGGCCCAATTCATGGAAAAATGGGAAAAAAACATCTTCTAAAAATGAAATAAATGCCTTCTATACACCTCAAACATTCACTCTTAAACTGAAAATTGTTGTTTTTCGCAATTTTTTTAGAAATTTGGGCTCTTTTAGTAACATTAACACTTGTGCTGAAGCACCTTTTATGCTCATTTCTTGTCTTTCAGGATTTATTCTGGGTTTTATTTTGTTTATTTGATGAAAATGAACAACAAAACACACCATGGAAACATTTTTGTTTGATTTGTGTCGAGTGAGATTTTCACTTAGAACCCAAAGGGTGGGGGTATTGGAACTTTTCATGGAAAAATGTGAAAAATAACATTTTCTAAAAATGAAATAAATGCCTGATATTCACCTCAAACATTCACTCTAAAACAGAAGATTGTTGTTTTTCGTAATATTTTCAGAAATTTGGGCTCTTTTAGTAACCTTAACACTTGAGCTGAAGCATCTTTAATGCTCATTTCTTATCTTTCAGGATTTATTCTTGGTTTTACTTTGTTTATTTGATGAAAATGAGCAAAAATACACTCCATGGAAACATTTTTTTTTGATTTGTTTCGAGTGAGATTTTCACCTAGAACCCAAAGGGGGGGTATTGGCACTTTTCATGGAATAATGTGAATAATTAAATTTTCTAAAAATGAAATAAATGCCTTCTATACACCTCAAACATTCACTCTTAAACAGAACATTGTTTTTTTTCGCAATTTTTTTAGAAATTTGGGCTCTTTTAGCAACATAAACACTTGCGCTGAAGCATCTTTTATGCTCATTTCTTGTCTTTCAGTATTTATTCTGGGTTTTATTTTGTTTATTTGATGAAAACGAACAACAATACACACCATGGAAACATTTTTGTTTGATTTGTGTCGATTAAGATTTTCACCTAGAACCCAAAGGGTTGGCACTTTTCATGGAAAAATGGGAAAAATTAAATTTTCTAAAAATGAAATAAATGCCTTCTATACACCTCAAACATTCACTCTTAAACTGAACATTGTTTTTTTTCGCAATATTTTTAGAAATTTGGGCTCTTTTAGTAACATAAACACTTCCGCTGAAGCATCTTTTATGCTCATTTCTTGCATTTCAGGATTTATTATGGGTTTAATTTTGTTTATTTAATGAAAATGACAAATATACACACCATGGAAACATTTTTGTTTGATTTGTGTCGAGTGAGATTTTCACCTAGAACCCAAAGGGGGGGGTATTGGCACTTTTCATGGAAAAATGAGAAAAAATACATTTTCTAAAAATGAAATAAATGCCTTCTACACACCTCAAACATTCACTCTAAATCTGAAAATTTTGTTTTTCGCAATATTTTTGAAAATTTGGGCTCTTTTTTTAACATTAACAACCCCGCTGAAGCATCTTTTATGCTCATTTCTTGTCTTTCAGGATTTATTATGGGTTTAATTTTGTTTATTTAATGAAAATGAACAACAATACACACCATGGAAACATTTTTGTTAGATTTTTGACGAGTGAGATTTTCACCTAGAACCCAAAGGGGGGGAAATTTTTCATGGAAAAATGTGAAAAAAAACATTTTCTAAAAATGAAATAAATGCCTTATTTACACCTCAAACATTCACTCTTAAACTGAAAATTGTTGTTTTTCGCAATACTTTTAGAAATTTTGGCTCTTTTAGCAACATTAACACTTGCGCTGAAGGTTCTTTTATGCTTATTTCTTGTCTATCAGTATTTATTCTGGGTTTTATTTTGTTTATTTGATGAAAATAAACAGCAATACACACCATGGAACCATTTTTGTTTGATTTGTGTCGAGTGAGATTTTCACCTAGAACCCAAAGGGGGGGGTATTGGCAATTTTCATAGAAAAATGTGAAAAATTAAATTTTCTAAAATTGAAATAAATGCCTTCTATACACCTCAAAAATTCACTCTCAAACAGAAGATTGTGGTTTTTCGCAATATTTTTAAAAATTTGGGCTCTTTTAGTAACATTAACACTTCCGCTGAAGCATCTTTAATGCTCATTTCTTGTATTTCTGTATTTATTCTGGGTTTTATTTTGTTTATTTGATGAAAATGAACAACAATACACATCATGGAAACATTTTTGTTTGATTTGTGTCGAGTGAGATTTTCACCTAGAACACAAAGGGGGGGGTATTGGCACTTTTCATGGAAAAATGGGAAAAATTAAATTTTTTAAAAATGAAATAAATGCCTTCTATACACCTCAAACATTCACTCTTAAACAGAAGATTGTGGTTTTTCGCAATATTTTTAGAAATTTGGGCTCTTTTAGTAACATTTACACTTGCGCTGATGCATCTTTTATGCTCATTTCTTGTCTTTCACTATTTATTCTGGGTTTTATTTTTTTTTTTTTGATGAAAATGAACAACAATACACACCATGGAAACATTTTTGTTTGATATGTGTCGAGTGAGATTTTCACCTAGAACCCAAAGGGGTGGGTATTGGCACTTTTCATAGAGAAATGTGAAAAATTAAATTTTCTAAAATTGAAATAAATGCCTTCTATACATCTCAAACATTCACTCTCAAACAGAAGATTGTGGTTTTTCGCAATATTTTTAGAAATTTGGGCTGTTTTAGTAACATTAACAACCCCGCTTAAGCATCTTTTATGCTCATTTCTTGCATTTCAGAAATTATTCTGTGTTTAATTTTGTTTATTTAATAAAAATGAACAACAATACACACCATGGAAACATTTTTGTTTGATTTGTGTCGAGTGAGATTTTGACCTAGAACCCAAAGGGGGGGGGTATTGGCACTTTTCATGGAAAAATGTGAAAAAAAACATTTTCTAAAAATGAAATAAATGCCTTCTATACACCTCAAACATTAACTCTTCAACTGAAAATTGTTGTTTTTCGCAATATTTTTAGAAATTTTGGCTCTTTAAGCAACATTAACACTTGCGCTGAAGCTTCTCTAATACTTATTTCTTGCCTTTCAGTATTTATTCTGGGTTTTATTTTGTTTATTTGATGAAAATAAACAACAATACACACCATGGAAACATTTTTGTTTGATTTGTGTCGAGTGAGATTTTCACCTAGAACCCAAAGGGCACTTTTCATGGAAAAATGTAAATAATTAAATTTTCTAAAAATGAAATAAATGCCTTCTTTACACCTCAAACATACACTCTAAATCTGAAAATTGTTGTTTTTCGCAATATTTTTAGAAATTTGGGCTCTTTTAGTAACATTTACACTTGCGCTGAAGCATCTTTTATGCTCATTTCTTGTCTTTCACTATTTATTCTGGATTTTATTTTGTTTATTTGATGAAAATGAACAACAATACACACCATGGAAAAATTTTTGTTTGATATGTGCCGAGTGAGATTTTCACCTAGAACCCAATTGGGTGGGTATTGGAACTTTTCATAGAGAAATGTGAAAAATTAAATTTTCTAAAATTGAAATAAATGCCTTCTATACACCTCAAACATTCACTCTTAAACAGAAGATTGTGGATTTTCGCAATATTTTCAGAAATTTGGGCTCTTTTAGTAACATTAACAACCCCGCTGAAGCAACTTTTATGCTCATTTCTTGCCTTTCAGGATTTATTATGGGTTTAATTTTGTTTATTTAATGAAAATGAACAACAATACACACCATGGAAACATTTTTGTTTGATTTGTGTCGATTAAGATTTTCACCTAGAACCCAAAGGGTTGGCACTTTTAATGGAAAAATGTGAAAAATTAAATTTTCTAAAATTGAAATAAATGCCTTCTATACACCTCAAACATTCCCTCTTAAAATGAAAATTGTTGTTTTTCGCAATAATTTTAGAAATTTTGGCTCTTTTAGCAACATAAACACTTGCGCTGAAGCATCTTTTATGCTCATTTCTTGTCTTTCAGTATTTATTCTGGGTTTTATTTTGTTTATTTGATGAAAATGAACAACAATACACACCATGGAAACATTTTTGTTTGATTTTTGTCGATTAAGATTTTCACCTAGAACCCAAAGGGTTGGCACTTTTCATGGAAAAATAGGAAAAATTAAATTTTCTAAAAATAAAATAAATGCCTTCTATACACCTCAAACGTTCACTCTAAAACTGAAAATTGTTGTTTTTCGCAATATTCTTAGAAATTTGGGCTCTTTTAGTAACATTAACACTTCCGCTGAAGCTTCTTTTATGCTCATTTCTTGTATTTCAGTATTTATTCTTGGTTTTATTTTGTTTATTTGATGAAAATGAACAACAATAAACACCATGGAAACATTTTTGTTTGATTTGTGTCGAGTAAGATTTTCACCTAGAACCCAAAGGGGGGGGTATTGGCACTTTTAATGGAAAAATGTTAAAAATTAAATTTTCTAAAATTGAAATAAATGCCTTTTATACACCTCAAACATTCCCTCTTAAAATGAAAATTGTTGTTTTTCGCAATAATTTTAGAAATTTTGGCTCTTTTAGCAACATAAACACTTGCGCTGAAGCATCTTTTATGCTCATTTCTTGTCTTTCAGTATTTATTCTGGGTTTTATTTTGTTTATTTGATGAAAATGAACAACAATACACACCATGGAAACATTTTTGTTTGATTTGTGTCGATTAAGATTTTCACCTAGAACCCAAAGGGTTGGCACTTTTCATGGAAAAATGGGAAAAATTAAATTTTCTAAAAATAAAATAAAAGCCTTCTATACACCTCAAACGTTCACTCTAAAACTGAAAATTGTTGTTTTTCGCAATATTCTTAGAAATTTGGGCTCTTTTAGTAACATTAACACTTCCGCTGAAGCTTCTTTTATGCTCATTTCTTGTATTTCAGTATTTATTCTTGGTTTTATTTTGTTTATTTGATGAAAATGAATACAAAAAAAAAACACCATGGAAACATTTTTGTTTGATTTGTGTCGAGTAAGATTTTCACCTAGAACCCAAAGGGGAGGGTATTGGCACTTTTAATGGAAAAATGGGAAAAATTAAATTTTCTAAAAATAAAATAAATGCCTTCTATACACCTCAAACATTCACTCTAAAACTGAAAATTGTTGTTTTTCGCAATATTTTTAGAAATTTGGGCTCTTTTAGTAACATTAACACTTGCGCTGAAGCATCTTTTATGCTCATTTCTTGTCTTTCACTATTTATTCTGGGTTTTATTTTGTTTATTTGATGAAAATGAACAACAATACACACCACGGAATTATTTTTTTTTGATTAATGTCGAGTGAGATTTTCACCTAGAACCCAAAGCGGGGGGGTATTGGCACTTTTCATGGAAAAATGTGAAAAAAAACATTTACTAAAAATGAAATAAATGCCTTTTATGCACCTCAAACATTCACTCTTAAACAGAAGATTGTGGTTTTTCGCAATATTTTTAGAAATTTGGGCTCTTTTAGTAACATTAACAACCCCGCTGAAGCATCTTTCATGCTCATTTCTTGTCGTTCAGGATCTATTCTGGGTTTAATTTTTTTTATTTAATTAAATGAACAACAATACACACTATGGAAACATTTTTGTTAGATTTGTGTCGAGTGAGATTTTCACCTAGAACCCAAAGGGGGGGTATTGGCACTTTTTATGGACAAATGTGGAAAAAACCATTTTCTAAAAATGAAATAAATGCCTTCTATACACCTCAAACATTAACTCTTCAACTGAAAATTGCTGTTTTTCGCAATATTTTTAGAAATTTTGGCTCTTTAAGCAACATTAACACTTGCGCTGAAGCTTCTCTAATACTTATTTCTTGTCTTTCAGTATTTATTCTGGGTTTTATTTTGTTTATTTGATGGAAATAAACAACAATACACACCATGGAAACATTTTTGTTTGATTTGTGTCGAGTGAGATTTTCACCTAGAACCCAAAGGGCACTTTTCATGGAAAAATGTAAATAATTAAATTTTCTAAAAATGAAATAAATGCCTTCTTTACACCTCAAACATACACTCTTAAACTGAAAATTGTTGTTTTTCGCAATATTTTTAGAAATTTGGGCTCTTTTAGTAACATTTACACTTGCGCTGAAGCATCTTTTATGCTCATTTCTTGTCTTTCACTATTTATTCTGGGTTTTATTTTGTTTATTTGATGAAAATGAACAACAATACACACCATGGAAACATTTTTGTTTGATTTGTGTCGAGTAAGATTTTCACCTAGAACCCAAAGGGGGGGGTATTGGCACTTTTCATGGAAAAATGGGAAAAATTAAATTTTCTAAAAATAAAATAAATGCCTTCTATTCACCTCAAACATTCACTCTAAAACTGAAAATTGTTGTTTTTCGCAATATTTTTAGAAATTTGGGCTCTTTTAGTAACATTAACACTTGCGCTGAAGCATCTTTTATGCTCATTTCTTGTCTTTCACTATTTATTCTGGGTTTTATTTTGTTAATTTGATGAAAATGAACAACAATACACACCATGGAAACATTTTTGTTTGATATGTGTCGAGTGAGATTTTCACCTAGAACCCAAAGGGGTGGGTATTGGCAATTTTCATAGAAAAATGTGAAAAATTAAATTTTCTAAAATTGAAATAAATGCCTTCTATACAACCTCAAACATTCACTCTTAAACAGAAGATTGTGGTTTTTCGCAATATTTTTAGAAATTTGGGCTCTTTTAGTAACATTAACAACCCCGCTGAAGCAATTTTTATGCTCATTTCTTGCTTTTCAGGATTTATTATGGGTTTAATTTTGTTTATTTAATGAAAATGAACAACAATACGCACCATGGAAACATTTTTATTTGATTTGTGTCAAGAGAGATTTTCACCTACAACCCAAAGGAGGGGGTATTGGCCCTATTCATGGAAAAATGGGAAAAAAACATTTTCTAAAAATGAAATAAATGCCTTCTATACACCTCAAACATTCACTCTAAAACTGAAAATTGGTGTTTTTCGCAATATTTTTAGAAATTTGGGCTCTTTTAGTAACATTAACACTTCCGCTGAAGCTTCTTTTATGCTCATTTCTTGTATTTCAGTATTTATTCTGGGTTTTATTTTGTTTATTTGATGAAAATGAACAACAATACACACCATGGAAAAATTTTTGTTTGATTTGTGTCGAGTAAGATTTTCACCTAGAACCCAAAGGGGGGGGTATTGGCACTTTTCATAGAGAAATGGGAAAAATTAAATTTTCTAAAATTGAAATAAATGCCTTCTATACACCTCAAACATTCACTCTTAAACAGAAGATTGTGGATTTTCGCAATATTTTCAGAAATTTGGGCTCTTTAAGTAACATTAACAACCCCGCTGAAGCAACTTTTATGCTCATTTCTTGCCTTTCAGGATTTATTATGGGTTTAATTTTGTTTATTTAATGAAAATGAACAACAATACACACCATGGAAACATTTTTGTTTGATTTGTGTCGATTAAGATTTTCACCTAGAACCCAAAGGGTTGGCACTTTTAATGGAAAAATGTGAAAAATTAAATTTTCTAAAATTGAAATAAATGCCTTCTATACACCTCAAACATTCCCTCTTAAAATGAAAATTGTTGTTTTTCGCAATAATTTTAGAAATTTTGGCTCTTTTAGCAACATAAACACTTGCGCTGAAGCATCTTTTATGCTCATTTCTTGTCTTTCAGTATTTATTCTGGGTTTTATTTTGTTTATTTGATGAAAATGAACAACAATACACACCATGGAAACATTTTTGTTTGATTTTTGTCGATTAAGATTTTAACCTAGAACCCAAAGGGTTGGCACTTTTCATGGAAAAATAGGAAAAATTAAATTTTCTAAAAATAAAATAAATGCCTTCTATACACCTCAAACGTTCACTCTAAAACTGAAAATTGTTGTTTTTCGCAATATTCTTAGAAATTTGGGCTCTTTTAGTAACATTAACACTTCCGCTGAAGCTTCTTTTATGCTCATTACTTGTATTTCAGTATTTATTCTTGGTTTTATTTTGTTTATTTGATGAAAATGAACAACAATAAACACCATGGAAACATTTTTGTTTGATTTGTGTCGAGTAAGATTTTCACCTAGAACCCAAAGGGGGGGGTATTGGCACTTTTAATGGAAAAATGTTAAAAATTAAATTTTCTAAAATTGAAATAAATGCCTTTTATACACCTCAACCATTCCCTCTTAAAATGAAAATTGTTGTTTTTCGCAATAATTTTAGAAATTTTGGCTCTTTTAGCAACATAAACACTTGCGCTGAAGCATCTTTTATGCTCATTTCTTGTCTTTCAGTATTTATTCTGGGTTTTATTTTGTTTATTTGATGAAAATGAACAACAATACACACCATGGAAACATTTTTGTTTGATTTGTGTCGATTAAGATTTTCACCTAGAACCCAAAGGGTTGGCACTTTTCATGGAAAAATGGGAAAAATTAAATTTTCTAAAAATAAAATAAATGCCTTCTATACACCTCAAACGTTCACTCTAAAACTGAAAATTGTTGTTTTTCGCAATATTCTTAGAAATTTGGGCTCTTTTAGTAACATTAACACTTCCGCTGAAGCTTCTTTTATGCTCATTTCTTGTATTTCAGTATTTATTCTTGGTTTTATTTTGTTTATTTGATGAAAATGAATACAAAAAAAAAACACCATGGAAACATTTTTGTTTGATTTGTGTCGAGTAAGATTTTCACCTAGAACCCAAAGGGGGGGGTATTGGCACTTTTAATGGAAAAATGGGAAAAATTAAATTTTCTAAAAATAAAATAAATGCCTTCTATACACCTCAAACATTCACTCTTAAACTGAAAATTGTTGTTTTTCGCAATATTTTTAGAAATTTGGGCTCTTTTAGTAACATTAACACTTGCGCTGAAGCATCTTTTATGCTCATTTCTTGTCTTTCACTATTTATTCTGGGTTTTATTTTGTTTATTTGATGAAAATGAACAACAATACACACCACGGAATTATTTTTTTTTGATTAATGTCGAGTGAGATTTTCACCTAGAACCCAAAGCGGGGGGGTATTGGCACTTTTCATGGAAAAATGTGAAAAAAAACATTTACTAAAAATGAAATAAATGCCTTTTATGCACCTCAAACATTCACTCTTAAACAGAAGATTGTGGTTTTTCGCAATATTTTTAGAAATTTGGGCTCTTTTAGTAACATTAACAACCCCGCTGAAGCATCTTTCATGCTCATTTCTTGTCGTTCAGGATCTATTCTGGGTTTAATTTTTTTTATTTAATTAAATGAACAACAATACACACTATGGAAACATTTTTGTTAGATTTGTGTCGAGTGAGATTTTCACCTAGAACCCAAAGGGGGGGTATTGGCACTTTTTATGGACAAATGTGAAAAAAACCATTTTCTAAAAATGAAATAAATGCCTTCTATACACCTCAAACATTAACTCTTCAACTGAAAATTGCTGTTTTTCGCAATATTTTTAGAAATTTTGGCTCTTTAAGCAACATTAACACTTGCGCTGAAGCTTCTCTAATACTTATTTCTTGTCTTTCAGTATTTATTCTGGGTTTTATTTTGTTTATTTGATGAAAATAAACAACAATACACACCATGGAAACATTTTTGTTTGATTTGTGTCGAGTGAGATTTTCACCTAGAACCCAAAGGGCACTTTTCATGGAAAAATGTAAATAATTAAATTTTCTAAAAATGAAATAAATGCCTTCTTTACACCTCAAACATACACTCTAAAACTGAAAATTGTTGTTTTTCGCAATATTTTTAGAAATTTGGGCTCTTTTAGTAACATTTACACTTGCGCTGAAGCATCTTTTATGCTCATTTCTTGTCTTTCACTATTTATTCTGGATTTTATTTTGTTTATTTGATGAAAATGAACAACAATACACACCATGGAAAAATTTTTGTTTGATATGTGCCGAGTGAGATTATCACCTAGAACCCAATTGGGTGGGTATTGGAACTTTTCATAGAGAAATGTGAAAAATTAAATTTTCTAAAATTGAAATAAATGCCTTCTATACACCTCAAACATTCACTCTTAAACAGAAGATTGTGGATTTTCGCAATATTTTTAGAAATTTGGGCTCTTTTAGTAACATTAACAACCCCGCTGAAGCAACTTTTATGCTCATTTCTTGCCTTTCAGGATATATTATGGGTTTAATTTTGTTTATTTAATGAAAATGAACAACAATACGCACCATGGAAACATTTTTTTTGATTTGTGTCGAGTGAGATTTTCACCTACAACCCAAAGGGGGGGGGTATAGGCCCAATTCATGGAAAAATGGGAAAAAAACAATTTCTAAAAATGAAATAAATGCCTTCTATACACCTCAAACATTCACTCTTAAACTGAAAATTGTTGTTTTTCGCAATATTTTTAGAAATTTGGGCTCTTTTAGTAACATTAACACTTGCGCTGAAGCACCTTTTATGCTCATTTCTTGTCTTTCAGGATTATTTCTTGGTTTTACTTTGTTTATTTGATGAAAATGAGCAAAAATACACTCCATGGAAACATTTTTGTTTGATTTGTGTCGAGTGAGATTTTCACCTAGAACCCAAAGGGGGGTATTGGCACTTTTAATGGAAAAATGTGAAAAATTAAATTTTCTAAAATTGAAATAAATGCCTTCTATACACCTCAAACATTCCCTCTTAAAATGAAAATTGTTGTTTTTCGCAATAATTTTAGAAATTTTGGCTCTTTTAGCAACATAAACACTTGCGCTGAAGCATCTTTTATGCTCATTTCTTGTCTTTCAGTATTTATTCTGGGTTTTATTTTGTTTATTTGATGAAAATGAACAACAATACACACCATGGAAACATTTTTGTTTGATATGTGTCGATTAACATTTTCACCTAGAACCCAAAGGGTTGGCCCTTTTCATGGAAAAATGGGAAAAATTAAATTTTCTAAAAATAAAATAAATGCCTTCTATACACCTCAAACGTTCACTCTAAAACTGAAAATTGTTGTTTTTCGCAATATTCTTAGAAATTTGGGCTCTTTTAGTAACATTAACACTTCCGCTGAAGCTTCTTTTATGCTCATTTCTTGTATTTCAGTATTTATTCTTGGTTTTATTTTGTTTATTTGATGAAAATGAACAACAATAAACACCATGGAAACATTTTTGTTTGATTTGTGTCGAGTAAGATTTTCACCTAGAACCCAAAGGGGGGGGTATTGGCACTTTTCATGGAAAAATGTGAAAAAAAACATTTACTAAAAATGAAATAAATGCCTTTTATGCACCTCAAACATTCACTCTTAAACAGAAGATTGTGGTTTTTCGCAATATTTTTAGAAATTTGGGCTCTTTTAGTAACATTAACAACCCCGCTGAAGCATCTTTCATGCTCATTTCTTGCCGTTCAGGATCTATTCTGGGTTTAATTTTTTTTATTTAATTAAATGAACAACAATACACACTATGGAAACATTTTTGTTAGATTTGTGTCGAGTGAGATTTTCACCTAGAACCCAAAGGGGGGGTATTGGCACTTTTTATGGACAAATGTGAAAAAAACCATTTTCTAAAAATGAAATAAATGCCTTCTATACACCTCAAACATTAACTCTTCAACTGAAAATTGCTGTTTTTCGCAATATTTTTAGAAATTTTGGCTCTTTAAGCAACATTAACACTTGCGCTGAAGCTTCTCTAATACTTATTTCTTGTCTTTCAGTATTTATTCTGGGTTTTATTTTGTTTATTTGATGAAAATAAACAACAATACACACCATGGAAACATTTTTGTTTGATTTGTGTCGAGTGAGATTTTCACCTAGAACCCAAAGGGCACTTTTCATGGAAAAATGTAAATAATTAAATTTTCTAAAAATGAAATAAATGCCTTCTTTACACCTCAAACATACACTCTAAAACTGAAAATTGTTGTTTTTCGCAATATTTTTAGAAATTTGGGCTCTTTTAGTAACATTTACACTTGCGCTGAAGCATCTTTTATGCTCATTTCTTGTCTTTCACTATTTATTCTGGATTTTATTTTGTTTATTTGATGAAAATGAACAACAATACACACCATGGAAAAATTTTTGTTTGATATGTGCCGAGTGAGATTATCACCTAGAACCCAATTGGGTGGGTATTGGAACTTTTCATAGAGAAATGTGAAAAATTAAATTTTCTAAAATTGAAATAAATGCCTTCTATACACCTCAAACATTCACTCTTAAACAGAAGATTGTGGATTTTCGCAATATTTTTAGAAATTTGGGCTCTTTTAGTAACATTAACAACCCCGCTGAAGCAACTTTTATGCTCATTTCTTGCCTTTCAGGATATATTATGGGTTTAATTTTGTTTATTTAATGAAAATGAACAACAATACGCACCATGGAAACATTTTTTTTGATTTGTGTCGAGTGAGATTTTCACCTACAACCCAAAGGGGGGGGGTATTGGCCCAATTCATGGAAAAATGGGAAAAAAACAATTTCTAAAAATGAAATAAATGCCTTCTATACACCTCAAACATTCACTCTTAAACTGAAAATTGTTGTTTTTCGCAATATTTTTAGAAATTTGGGCTCTTTTAGTAACATTAACACTTGCGCTGAAGCACCTTTTATGCTCATTTCTTGTCTTTCAGGATTTATTCTTGGTTTTACTTTGTTTATTTGATGAAAATGAGCAAAAATACACTCCATGGAAACATTTTTGTTTGATTTGTGTCGAGTGAGATTTTCACCTAGAACCCAAAGGGGGGTATTGGCACTTTTAATGGAAAAATGTGAAAAATTAAATTTTCTAAAATTGAAATAAATGCCTTCTATACACCTCAAACATTCCCTCTTAAAATGAAAATTGTTGTTTTTCGCAATAATTTTAGAAATTTTGGCTCTTTTAGCAACATAAACACTTGCGCTGAAGCATCTTTTATGCTCATTTCTTGTCTTTCAGTATTTATTCTGGGTTTTATTTTGTTTATTTGATGAAAATGAACAACAATACACACCATGGAAAAATTTTTGTTTGATATGTGTCGATTAACATTTTTACCTAGAACCCAAAGGGTTGGCCCTTTTCATGGAAAAATGGGAAAAATTAAATTTTCTAAAAATAAAATAAATGCCTTCTATACACCTCAAACGTTCACTCTAAAACTGAAAATTGTTGTTTTTCGCAATATTCTTAGAAATTTGGGCTCTTTTAGTAACATTAACACTTCCGCTGAAGCTTCTTTTATGCTCATTTCTTGTATTTCAGTATTTATTCTTGGTTTTATTTTGTTTATTTGATGAAAATGAACAACAATAAACACCATGGAAACATTTTTGTTTGATTTGTGTCGATTAAGATTTTCACCTAGAACCCAAAGGGGGGGGTATTGGCACTTTTAATGGAAAAATGTGAAAAATTAAATTTTCTAAAATTGAAATAAATGCCTTTTATACACCTCAAACATTCCCTCTTAAAATGAAAATTGTTGTTTTTCGCAATAATTTTAGAAATTTTGGCTCTTTTAGCAACATAAACACTTGCGCTGAAGCATCTTTTATGCTCATTTCTTGTCTTTCAGTATTTATTCTGGGTTTTATATTAATTTATTTGATGAAAATGAACAATACACACCATGGAAACATTTTTGTTTGATTTGTGTCGATTAAGATTTTCACCTAGAACCCAAAGGGTTGGCACTTTTCATGGAAAAATGGGAAAAATTAAATTTTCTAAAAATAAAATAAATGCCTTCTATACACCTCAAACGTTCACTCTAAAACTGAAAATTGTTGTTTTTCGCAATATTCTTAGAAATTTGGGCTCTTTTAGTAACATTAACACTTCCGTTGAAGCTTCTTTTATGCTCATTTCTTGTATTTCAGTATTTATTCTTGGTTTTATTTTGTTTATTTGATGAAAATGAACAACAATAAACACCATGGAAACATTTTTGTTTGATTTGTGTCGAGTAAGATTTTCACCTAGAACCCAAAGGGGGGGGTATTGGCACTTTTAATGGAAAAATGTGAAAAATTAAATTTTCTAAAATTGAAATAAATGCCTTTTATACACCTCAAATATTCCCTCTTAAAATGAAAATTGTTGTTTTTCGCAATAATTTTAGAAATTTTGGCTCTTTTAGCAACATAAACACTTGCGCTGAAGCATCTTTTATGCTCATTTCTTGTCTTTCAGTATTTATTCTGGGTTTTATATTAATTTATTTGATGAAAATGAACAATACACACCATGGAAACATTTTTGTTTGATTTGTGTCGATTAAGATTTTCACCTAGAACCCAAAGGGTTGGCACTTTTCATGGAAAAATGGGAAAAATTAAATTTTCTAAAAATAAAATAAATGCCTTCTATACACCTCAAAAGTTCACTCTAAAACTGAAAATTGTTGTTTTTCGCAATATTCTTAGAAATTTGGGCTCTTTTAGTAACATTAACACTTCCGCTGAAGCTTCTTTTATGCTCATTTCTTGTATTTCAGTATTTATTCTTGGTTTTATTTTGTTTATTTGATGAAAATGAACAACAATAAACACCATGGAAACATTTTTGTTTGATTTGTGTCGAGTAAGATTTTCACCTAGAACCCAAAGGGGGGGTGTTGGCACTTTTAATGGAAAAATGGGAAAAATTAAATTTTCTAAAAATAAAATAAATGCCTTCTATACACCTCAAACATTCACTCTAAAACTGAAAATTGTTGTTTTTCGCAATATTTTTAGAAATTTGGGCTCTTTTAGTAACATTAACACTTGCGCTGAAGCATCTTTTATGCTCATTTCTTGTCTTTCACTATTTATTCTGGGTTTTATTTTGTTTATTTGATGAAAATGAACAACAAAACACACCATGGAAACATTTTTGTTTGATTTGTGTCGAGTGAGATTTTCACCTAGAACCCAAAGGGTGGGGGTATTGGCACTTTTCATGGAAAAATGTGAAAAAAAACATTTACTAAAAATGAAATAAATGCCTTTTATGCACCTCAAACATTCACTCTTAAACAGAAGATTGTGGTTTTTCGCATTATTTTTAGAAATTTGGGCTCTTTTAGTAACATTAACAACCCCGCTGAAGCATCTTTCATGCTCATTTCTTGCCGTTCAGGATCTATTCTGGGTTTAATTTTTTTATTTAATGAAAATGAACAACAATACACACTATGGAAACATTTTTGTTAGATTTGTGTCGAGTGAGATTTTCACCTAGAACCCAAAGGGGGGGTATTGGCACTTTTTATGGACAAATGTGAAAAAAACCATTTTCTAAAAATGAAATAAATGCCTTCTATACACCTCATACATTCACTCTTAAACGGAAAATTGTTGTTTTTCGCAATATTTTTAGAAATTTGGGCTCTTTTAGCAACATTAACACTTGCGCTGAAGCTTCTTTAATGCTTATTTCTTGTCTTTCAGTATTTATTCTGGGTTTTATTTTGTTTATTTGATGAAAATAAACAACAATACACACCACGGAAACATTTTTGTTTGATTAATGTCGAGTGAGATTTTCATATAGAACCCAAAGGGGGGGTATTGGCACTTATCATGGAAAAATGTGAATAATTAAATTTTCTAAAAATAAAATAAATGCCTTCTTTACACCTCAAACATACACTCTTGAACTGAAAATTGTGTTTTTCGCAATATTTTTAGAAATTTGGGCTCTTTTAGTATTATTAACACTTGCGCTGAAGCATCTTTTATGCTCATTTCTTGTCTTTCACTATTTATTCTGGATTTTATTTTGTTTATTTGATGAAAATGAACAACAATACACACCATGGAAAAATTTTTGTTTGATATGTGCCGAGTGAGATTATCACCTAGAACCCAATTGGGTGGGTATTGGAACTTTTCATAGAGAAATGTGAAAAATTAAATTTTCTAAAATTGAAATAAATGCCTTCTATACACCTCAAACATTCACTCTTAAACAGAAGATTGTGGATTTTCGCAATATTTTTAGAAATTTGGGCTCTTTTAGTAACATTAACAACCCCGCTGAAGCAACTTTTATGCTCATTTCTTGCCTTTCAGGATATATTATGGGTTTAATTTTGTTTATTTAATGAAAATGAACAACAATACGCACCATGGAAACATTTTTTTTGATTTGTGTCGAGTGAGATTTTCACCTACAACCCAAAGGGGGGGGGTATTGGCCCAATTCATGGAAAAATGGGAAAAAAACAATTTCTAAAAATGAAATAAATGCCTTCTATACACCTCAAACATTCACTCTTAAACTGAAAATTGTTGTTTTTCGCAATATTTTTAGAAATTTGGGCTCTTTTAGTAACATTAACACTTGCGCTGAAGCACCTTTTATGCTCATTTCTTGTCTTTCAGGATTTATTCTTGGTTTTACTTTGTTTATTTGATGAAAATGAGCAAAAATACACTCCATGGAAACATTTTTGTTTGATTTGTGTCGAGTGAGATTTTCACCTAGAACCCAAAGGGGGGTATTGGCACTTTTAATGGAAAAATGTGAAAAATTAAATTTTCTAAAATTGAAATAAATGCCTTCTATACACCTCAAACATTCCCTCTTAAAATGAAAATTGTTGTTTTTCGCAATAATTTTAGAAATTTTGGCTCTTTTAGCAACATAAACACTTGCGCTGAAGCATCTTTTATGCTCATTTCTTGTCTTTCAGTATTTATTCTGGGTTTTATTTTGTTTATTTGATGAAAATGAACAACAATACACACCATGGAAACATTTTTGTTTGATATGTGTCGATTAACATTTTCACCTAGAACCCAAAGGGTTGGCCCTTTTCATGAAAAAATGGGAAAAATTAAATTTTCTAAAAATAAAATAAATGCCTTCTATACACCTCAAACGTTCACTCTAAAACTGAAAATTGTTGTTTTTCGCAATATTCTTAGAAATTTGGGCTCTTTTAGTAACATTAACACTTCCGCTGAAGCTTCTTTTATGCTCATTTCTTGTATTTCAGTATTTATTCTTGGTTTTATTTTGTTTATTTGATGAAAATGAACAACAATAAACACCATGGAAACATTTTTGTTTGATTTGTGTCGAGTAAGATTTTCACCTAGAACCCAAAGGGGGGGGTATTGGCACTTTTAATGGAAAAATGTGAAAAATTAAATTTTCTAAAATTGAAATAAATGCCTTTTATACACCTCAAACATTCCCTCTTAAAATGAAAATTGTTGTTTTTCGCAATAATTTTAGAAATTTTGGCTCTTTTAGCAACATAAACACTTGCGCTGAAGCATCTTTTATGCTCATTTCTTGTCTTTCAGTATTTATTCTGGGTTTTATATTAATTTATTTGATGAAAATGAACAATACACACCATGGAAACATTTTTGTTTGATTTGTGTCGATTAAGATTTTCACCTAGAACCCAAAGGGTTGGCACTTTTCATGGAAAAATGGGAAAAATTAAATTTTCTAAAAATAAAATAAATGCCTTCTATACACCTCAAACGTTCACTCTAAAACTGAAAATTGTTGTTTTTCGCAATATTCTTAGAAATTTGGGCTCTTTTAGTAACATTAACACTTCCGCTGAAGCTTCTTTTATGCTCATTTCTTGTATTTCAGTATTTATTCTTGGTTTTATTTTGTTTATTTGATGAAAATGAACAACAATAAACACCATGGAAACATTTTTGTTTGATTTGTGTCGAGTAAGATTTTCACCTAGAACCCAAAGGGGGGGGTGTTGGCACTTTTAATGGAAAAATGGGAAAAATTAAATTTTCTAAAAATAAAATAAATGCCTTCTATACACCTCAAACATTCACTCTAAAACTGAAAATTGTTGTTTTTCGCAATATTTTTAGAAATTTGGGCTCTTTTAGTAACATTAACACTTGCGCTGAAGCATCTTTTATGCTCATTTCTTGTCTTTCACTATTTATTCTGGGTTTTATTTTGTTTATTTGATGAAAATGAAAAACAATACACACCACGGAATTATTTTTTTTTGATTAATGTCGAGTGAGATTTTCACCTAGAACCCAAAGCGGGGGGGTATTGGCACTTTTCATGGAAAAATGTGAAAAAAAACATTTACTAAAAATGAAATAAATGCCTTTTATGCACCTCAAACATTCACTCTTAAACAGAAGATTGTGGTTTTTCGCATTATTTTTAGAAATTTGGGCTCTTTTAGTAACATTAACAACCCCGCTGAAGCATCTTTCATGCTCATTTCTTGCCGTTCAGGATCTATTCTGGGTTTAATTTTTTTATTTAATGAAAATGAACAACAATACACACTATGGAAACATTTTTGTTAGATTTGTGTCGAGTGAGATTTTCACCTAGAACCCAAAGGGGGGGTATTGGCACTTTTTATGGACAAATGTGAAAAAAACCATTTTCTAAAAATGAAATAAATGCCTTCTATACACCTCATACATTCACTCTTAAACGGAAAATTGTTGTTTTTCGCAATATTTTTAGAAATTTGGTCTCTTTTAGCAACATTAACACTTGCGCTGAAGCTTCTTTAATGCTTATTTCTTGTCTTTCAGTATTTATTCTGGGTTTTATTTTGTTAATTTGATGAAAATGAACAACAATACACACAATGGAAACATTTTTGTTTGAAATGTGTTGAGTGAGATTTTCACCTAGAACCCAAAGGGGTGGGTATTGGCACTTTTCATAGAAAAATGTGAAAAATTAAATTTTCTAAAATTGAAATAAATGCCTTCTATACAACTTCAAACATTCACTCTTAAACAGAAGATTGTGGTTTTTCGCAATATTTTTAGAAATTTGGGCTCTTTTAGTAACATTAACAACCCCGCTGAAGCAATTTTTATGCTCATTTCTTGCTTTTCAGGATTTATTATGGGTTTAATTTTGTTTATTTAATGAAAATGAACAACAATACGCACCATGGAAACATTTTTATTTGATTTGTGTCGAGTGAGATTTTCACCTACAACCCAAAGGAGGGGGTATTGGCCCTATTCATGGAAAAATGGGGAAAAAAACATTTTCTAAAAAAGAAATAAATGCCTTCTATACACCTCAAACATTCACTCTAAAACTGAAAATTGTTGTTTTTCGCATATATTTTTAGAAATTTGGGCTCTTTTAGTAACATGAACACTTCCGCTGAAGCTTCTTTTATGCTCATTTCTTGTATTTCAGTATTTATTCTGGGTTTTATTTTGTTTTTTTGATGAAAATGAACAACAATACACACCATGGAAACATTTTTGTTTGATTTGTGTCGAGTAAGATTTTCACCTAGAACCTAAAGGGTGGTATTGGCACTTTTCATGGAAAAATGGGAAAAATTAAATTTTCTAAAAATAAAATAAATGCCTTCTATACACCTCAAACATTCACTCTAAAACTGAAAATTGTTGTTTTTCGCAATATTTTTAGAAATTTTGGCTCTTTTAGTAACATTAACACTTGCGCTGAAGCACCTATTATGCTCATTTCTTGTCTTTCAGGATTTATTCTGGGTTTTATTTTGTTTATTTGATGAAAATGAACAACAAAACACACCATGGAAACATTTTTGTTTGATTTGTGTCGAGTGAGATTTTCACCTAGAACCCAAAGGGTGGGGGTATTGGAACTTTTCATGGAAAAATGTGAAAAATAACATTTTCTAAAAATGAAATAAATGCCTTTAATTCACCTCAAACATTCACTCTAAAACAGAAGATTGTTGTTTTTCGTAATATTTTCAGAAATTTGGGCTCTTTTAGTAACCTTAACACTTGAGCTGAAGCATCTTTAATGCTCATTTCTTATCTTTCAGGATTTATTCTTGGTTTTACTTTGTTTATTTGATGAAAATGAGCAAAAATACACTCCATGGAAACATTTTTGTTTGATTTGTGTCGAGTGAGATTTTCACCTAGAACCCAAAGGGGGGGGTATTGGCACTTTTCATGGAATAATGTGAATAATTAAATTTTCTAAAAATGAAATAAATGCCTTCTATACGCCTCAAACATTCCCTCTTAAAATGAAAATTGTTGTTTTTCGCAATAATTTTAGAAATTTTGGCTCTTTTAGCAACATAAACACTTGCGCTGAAGCATCTTTTATGCTCATTTCTTGTCTTTCAGTATTTATTCTGGGTTTTATTTTGTTTATTTGATGAAAACGAACAACAGTACACACCATGGAAACATTTTTGTTTGATTTGTGTCGATTAAGATTTTCACCTAGAACCCAAAGGGTTGGCACTTTTCATGGAAAAATGGGAAAAATTAAATTTTCTAAAATTGAAATAAATGCCTTCTATACACCTCAAACATTCACTCTTAAACAGAAGATTGTGGATTTTCGCAATATTTTTAGAAATTTGGGCTCTTTTATTAACATAAACAACCCCGCTGAAGCAACTTTTATGCTCATTTCTTGCCTTTCAGGATTTATTATGGGTTTAATTTTGTTTATTTAATGAAAATGAACAACAAAACGCACCATGGAAACATTTTTTTTGATTTGTGTCGAGTGAGATTTTCACCTACAACCCAAAGGGGGGGGGGTATTGGCCAATTTCATGGAAAAATGGGAAAAAAACAATTTCTAAAAATGAAATAAATGCCTTCTATACACCTCAAACATTCACTCTTAAACTGAAAATTGTTGTTTTTCGCAATATTTTTAGAAATTTGGGCTCTTTTAGTAACCTTAACACTTGCGCTGAAGCACCTTTTATGCTCATTTCTTATCGTTCAGGATTTATTCTTGGTTTTACTTTGTTTATTTGATGAAAATGAGCAAAAATACACTCCATGGAAACATTTTTGTTTGATTTGTGTCGAGTGAGATTTTCACCTAGAACCCAAAGGGGGGTATTGGCACTTTTAATGGAAAAATGTGAAAAATTAAATTTTCTAAAATTGAAATAAATGCCTTCTATACACCTCAAACATTCCCTCTTAAAATGAAAATTGTTGTTTTTCGCAATAATTTTAGAAATTTTGGCTCTTTTAGCAACATAAACACTTGCGCTGAAGCATCTTTTATGCTCATTTCTTGTCTTTCAGTATTTATTCTGGGTTTTATTTTGTTTATTTGATGAAAATGAACAACAATACACACCATGGAAACATTTTTGTTTGATTTGTGTCGATTAAGATTTTCACCTAGAACCCAAAGGGTTGGCACTTTTCATGGAAAAATGGGAAAAATTAAATTTTCTAAAAATAAAATAAATGCCTTCTATACACCTCAAACGTTCACTCTAAAACTGAAAATTGTTGTTTTTCGCAATATTCTTAGAAATTTGGGCTCTTTTAGTAACATTAACACTTCCGCTGAAGCTTCTTTTATGCTCATTTCTTGTATTTCAGTATTTATTCTTGGTTTTATTTTGTTTATTTGATGAAAATGAACAACAATAAACACCATGGAAACATTTTTGTTTGATTTGTGTCGAGTAAGATTTTCACCTAGAACCCAAAGGGGGGGGTATTGGCACTTTTAATGGAAAAATGTGAAAAATTAAATTTTCTAAAATTGAAATAAATGCCTTTTATACACCTCAAACATTCCCTCTTAAAATGAAAATTGTTGTTTTTCGCAATAATTTTAGAAATTTTGGCTCTTTTAGCAACATAAACACTTGCGCTGAAGCATCTTTTATGCTCATTTCTTGTCTTTCAGTATTTATTCTGGGTTTTATTTTGTTTATTTGATGAAAATGAACAACAATACACACCATGGAAACATTTTTGTTTGATTTGTGTCGATTAAGATTTTCACCTAGAACCCAAAGGGTTGGCACTTTTCATGGAAAAATGGGAAAAATTAAATTTTCTAAAAATAAAATAAATGCCTTCTATACACCTCAAACGTTCACTCTAAAACTGAAAATTGTTGTTTTTCGCAATATTCTTAGAAATTTGGGCTCTTTTAGTAACATTAACACTTCCGCTGAAGCTTCTTTTATGCTCATTTCTTGTATATCAGTATTTATTCTTGGTTTTATTTTGTTTATTTGATGAAAATGAACAACAATAAACAATATGGAAACATTTTTGTTTGATTTGTGTCGAGTAAGATTTTCACCTAGAACCCAAAGGGGGGGGTGTTGGCACTTTTAATGGAAAAATGGGAAAAATTAAATTTTCTAAAAATAAAATAAATGCCTTCTATACACCTCAAACATTCACTCTAAAACTGAAAATTGTTGTTTTTCGCAATATTTTTAGAAATTTGGGCTCTTTTAGTAACATTAACACTTGCGCTGAAGCATCTTTTATGCTCATTTCTTGTCTTTCACTATTTATTCTGGGTTTTATTTTGTTTATTTGATGAAAATGAAAAACAATACACACCACGGAATTATTTTTTTTTGATTAATGTCGAGTGAGATTTTCACCTAGAACCCAAAGCGGGGGGGTATTGGCACTTTTCATGGAAAAATGTGAAAAAAAACATTTACTAAAAATGAAATAAATGCCTTTTATGCACCTCAAACATTCACTCTTAAACAGAAGATTGTGGTTTTTCGCATTATTTTTAGAAATTTGGGCTCTTTTAGTAACATTAACAACCCCGCTGAAGCATCTTTCATGCTCATTTCTTGCCGTTCAGGATCTATTCTGGGTTTAATTTTTTTTATTTAATGAAAATGAACAACAATGCACACTATGGAAACATTTTTGTTAGATTTGTGTCGAGTGAGATTTTCACCTAGAACCCAAAGGGGGGGTATTGGCACTTTTTATGGACAAATGTGAAAAAAACCATTTTCTAAAAATGAAATAAATGCCTTCTATACACCTCATACATTCACTCTTAAACGGAAAATTGTTGTTTTTCGCAATATTTTTAGAAATTTGGGCTCTTTTAGCAACATTAACACTTGCGCTGAAGCTTCTTTAATGCTTATTTCTTGTCTTTCAGTATTTATTCTGGGTTTTATTTTGTTTATTTGATGAAAACGAACAACAATACACACCATGGAAACATTTTTGTTTGAATTGTGTCGATTAAGATTTTCACCTAGAACCCAAAGGGGGGGTATTGGCACTTATCATGGAAAAATGTGAATAATTAAATTTTCTAAAAATAAAATAAATGCCTTCTTTACACCTCAAACATACACTCTTGAACTGAAAATTGTTGTTTTTCGCAATATTTTTAGAAATTTGGGCTCTTTTAGTATTATTAACACTTGCGCTGAAGCATCTTTTATGCTCATTTCTTGTCTTTCACTATTTATTCTGGGTTTTATTTTGTTAATTTGATGAAAATGAACAACAATACACACCATGGAAACATTTTTGTTTGAAATGTGTCGAGTGAGATTTTCACCTAGAACCCAAAGGGGTGGGTATTGGCACTTTTCATAGAAAAATGTGAAAAATTAAATTTTCTAAAATTGAAATAAATGCCTTCTATACAACTTCAAACATTCACTCTTAAACAGAAGATTGTGGTTTTTCGCAATATTTTTAGAAATTTGGGCTCTTTTAGTAACATTAACAACCCCGCTGAAGCAATTTTTATGCTCATTTCTTGCTTTTCAGGATTTATTATGGGTTTAATTTTGTTTATTTAATGAAAATGAACAACAATACGCACCATGGAAACATTTTTATTTGATTTTTGTCGAGTGAGATTTTCACCTACAACCCAAAGGGCACTTTTCATGGAAAATGTAAATAATTAAATTTTCTAAACATGAAATAAATGCCTTCTTTACACCTCAAATATACACTCTAAAACTGAAAATTGTTGTTTTTCGCAATATTTTTAGAAATTTGGGCTCTTTTAGTAACATGAACACTTCCGCTGAAGCTTCTTTTATGCTCATTTCTTGTATTTCAGTATTTATTCTGGGTTTTATTTTGTTTATTTGATGAAAATGAACAACAATACACACCATGGAAACATTTTTGTTTGATTTGTGTCGAGTAAGATTTTCACCTAGAACCTAAAGGGTGGTATTGGCACTTTTCATGGAAAAATGGGAAAAATTAAATTTTCTAAAAATAAAATAAATGCCTTCTATACACCTCAAACATTCACTCTAAAACTGAAAATTGTTGTTTTTCGCAATATTTTTAGAAATTTGGGCTCTTTTAGTAACATTAACACTTGCGCTGAAGCACCTATTATGCTCATTTCTTGTCTTTCAGGATTTATTCTGGGTTTTATTTTGTTTATTTGATGAAAATGAACAACAAAACACACCATGGAAAC
>NW_027287269.1:0-86195 GCF_022747635.1 Hetaerina americana | reverse complement strand
AAAATGTGAAAAATTACATTTTCTAAAAATGAATGAAATTCCTTCTAAACACCTCAAACATTCACTCTAAAACAGAAGATTGTTGTTTTTCGCAATATTTTTAGAAATTTGGGCTCTTTTAATAACGTTAACACTTGGGCTGAAGCATCTTTTATGATCTTTTATTGTCTTTCAGGATTCATTCTGGGTTTTGTTTTGTTTATTTGATGAAAATGATCAACAATACACACCTTGGATACATTTTTGTTTGATTTGTGTCGAGTGAGATTTTCACCTAGAACCCAAAGGGGGGGTATTGGTACTTTTCATGGAAAAATGTGAAAAATTACATTTTCTAAAAATGAAATAAATGCCTTCTAAACACCTCAAACGTTAACTCTAAAACAGATGATTGTTGTTTTTCGCAATATTTTTAGAAATTTGGGCTCTTTTAATAACATAAACACTTGGGCTGAAGCATCTTTTATGATCTTTTATTGTCTTTCAGGATTCATTCTGGGTTTTATTTTGATTATTTGATGAAAATGAACAACAATACACACCTTGGATACATTTTTGTTTGATTTGTGTCGAGTGAGATTTTCACCTAGAACCCAAAGGGGGGGTATTGGCACTTTTCATTGAAAAATGTGAAAAATTAAATTTTCTAAAAATGAAATAAATGCCTTCTAAACACCTCAAACATTCACTCTAAAACGGAAGATTGTTGTTTTTTCGCAATATTTTTAGAAATTTGGGCTCTTTTAGTAACATTAACACTTGCGCTGAAGCAACTTTTATGCTCATGTCTTGTCTTTCAGGATTAATTCTGGGTTTTATTTTGTTTATTTGATGAAGATGAACAACAATACATACCATGGAAACATTTTTGTTTGATTTGCGTCAAGTGAGATTTTCACCTAGAACCCTAAGGGGGGGGTATTGGCACTTTTCATGGAAAAATATGAAAAATTAAATTTTCTAAAAATGAAATAAATGCCTTCTAATCACCTCAAACATTCACTCTAAAACAGAAGATTGTTGTTTTTCGAAATATTTTTAGAAATGTGGGCTCTTTTAGTAACATTAACACCTGGGCTGAAGCGTCTTTAATGATCATTTATTGTCTTTCAGGATACATTCTGGGTTTTATTTTGTTTATTTGATGAAAATGAACAACAATACACACCTTGGATGCATTTTTGTTTGATTTGTGTCGAGTGAGATTTTCACCTAGAACCCAAAGGGGGGGGCATTGGCACTTTTCATGGAAAAATGTGAAAAATTAAATTTTCTTAAAATGAAATATAGCCTTCTAAACCACCTCAAACATTCACTCTAAAACAGAAAATTGTTGTTTTTCGCAATATTTTTAGAAATTTGGGCTCTTTTAGTAACATTAACACCTGGGCTGAAGCATCTTTTATGATCATTTATTGTCTTTCAGGATACATTCTGGGGTTTTATTTTGTTTATTTGATGAAAATGAACAACAATACACACCTTGGATACATTTTTGTTTGCATTTGTGTCGAGTGAGATTTTCACCTAGAACCCAAAGGTGGGGGTATTGGCACTTTTCATGGAAAAATGTGAAAAATTAAATTTTCTAAAAATGAAATAAATGCCTTCTAAACACCTCAAACATTCACTCTAAAACCGAAGATTGTTGTTTTTCGCAATATTTTTAGAAATTTGGGCTCTTTTAGTAACATTTACACTTTCTCTGAAGCAACTTTTATGCTCATTTCTTGTCCTTCAAGATTAATTCTGGGTTTTATTTTGTTTATTTGATATAAATGAAAAACAATACACACCATGGAAACATTTTTGTTTGATTTGTGTCGAGTGAGATTTTCACCTAGAACCCAAAGGGGGGGGGTAATTGGCACTTTTCATGGAAAAATGTGAAAAATTAAATTTTCTAAAAATGAAATAAATGCCTTCTAAACACCTCAAACATTCACTCTAAAACAGAAGATTGTTTTTTTTCGCAATATTTTTAGAAATTTGGGCTCTTTTAGTAACATTTACACTTCTCTGAAGCAACTTTTATGCTCATTTCTTGTCCTTCAAGATTAATTCTGGGTTTTATTTTGTTTATTTGATGAAAATGGACAACAATACACACCATGGAAACATTTTTGTTTGATTTGTGTCGAGTGAGATTTTCACATAGAACCCAAAGGGGGTAAAGGCACTTTTCATGGAAAAATGTAAAAAATTAAATTTTCTAAAAATGAAACAAATGCCTTCTAAACACCTCAAACATTCCACTCTAAAACAGAAGATTGTTATTTTTCGCAATATTTTTAGAAATTTGGGCTCTTTTAGTAAACATTAACACTTGCGCTGAAGTATCTTTTATGCTTATTTCTTGTATTTCAGGATTAATTCTGGGTTTTATTTTGTTTATTTGATGAAAATGAACAACAATACTCACCATGGAAACATTTTTGTTAGATTTGTGTCAAGTGAGATTTTCACCTAGAACCCAAAGGGGGGGGTATTGGCACTTTTCATGGAAAAATGTGAAAATTACATTTTCTAAAAATGAATGAAATTCCTTCTAAACACCTCAAACATTCACTCTAAAACAGAAGATGTTGTTTTTCGCAATATTTTTAGAAATTTGGGCTCTTTTAATAACGTTAACACTTGGGCTGAAGCATCTTTTATGATCTTTTATTGTCTTTCAGGATTCATTCTGGGTTTTGTTTTGTTTATTTGATGAAAATGATCAACAATACACACCTTGGATACATTTTTGTTGATTTGTGTCGAGTGAGATTTTCACCTAGAACCCAAAGGGGGGGTATTGGCACTTTTCATGGAAAAATGTGAAAATTAAATTTTCTAAAAATGAAATAAATGCTTTCTAAACACCTCAAACATTCACTCTAAAACAGAAGATTGTTGTTTTTCGCAATATTTTTAGAAATTTTGGCTCTTTTAGTAACATTAACACTTGCGCTGAAGCATTTTTTTTATGCTCATTTCATGTCTTTCAGGATTAATTCTGGGTTTTATTTTGTTTATTTGATGAAAATGAATAACAATACTCACCATGAAAACATTTTTGTTTGATTTGTTTCAAGTGAGATTTTCACCTAGAACCCCAAAGGGGGGGGTATTGGCACTTTTCATGGAAAAATGTGAAAAATTACATTTTCTAAAAATGAAATAAATGCCTTCTAAACACCTCAAACATTAACTCTAAAACAGAAGATTGTTGTTTTTCGCAATATTTTTAGAAATTTGGGCTCTTTTAATAACATAAACACTGGGGCTGAAGCATCTTTTATGATCTTTTATTGTCTTTCAGGATTCATTCTGGGTTTTATTTTGATTATTTGATGAAAATGAACAACAATACACACCTTGGATACATTTTTGTTTGATTTGTGTCGAGTAAGATTTTCACCTAGAACCCAAAGGGGGGGTATTGGCACTTTTCATGGAAAAATGTGAAAAATTAAATTTTCTAAAAATGAAATAAATGCCTTCTAAACCACCTCAAACATTCACTCTAAAACAGAAGATTGTTGTTTTTCGCAATATTTTTAGAAATTTGGGCTACAATAGTAACATTAACACCTGGGCTGAAGCATATTTTATGATCATTTATTGTCTTTCAGGATACATTCTGGGTTTTATTTTGTTTATTTGATGAAAATGAACAACAATACACACCTTGGATGCATTTTTGTTTGATTTGTGTTGAGTGAGATTTTCACCTAGAACCCAAAGGGTGGGGCATTGGCACTCTTCATGGAAAAATGTGAAAAATTAAATTTTCTTAAAATGAAATAAATGCCTTCTAAACACCTCAAACATTCACTCTAAAAAGAAGATTGTTGTTTTTCGCAATATTTTTAGAAATTTGGGCTCTTTTAGTAACATTAACACTTTCTCTAAAGCAACTTTTATGCTCATTTCTTGTCGTTCAAGATTAATTCTGGGTTTTATTTTGTTTATTTGATGAAAATGAACAACAATACACACCATGGAAACGTTTTTGTTTGATTTGTGTCGAGTTAGATTTTCACCTAGAACCCAAAGGGGGGGGGGTATTGGCACTTTTCATGGAAAAATGTCAAAAATTAAATTTTCTAAAAATGAAAAATATGCCTTCTAAACACCTCAAACATTCACTCTAAAACAGAAGATTGTTGTTTTTCGCAATATTTTTAGAAATTTGGGCTCTTTTAGTAACATTAACACTTGCGCTGAAGCAACTTTTCTTGTCTTTCAGGATTAATTCTGGGTTTTATTTTGTTTATTTGATGAAGATGAACAACAATACATACCATGGAAACATTTTTGTTTGATTTGCGTCAAGTGAGATTTTCACCTAGAATCCAAAGGGGGGGGTATTGGCACTTTTCATGGAAAAATGTGAAAAATTACATTTTCTAAAAATGAATGAAATTCCTTCTAAACACCTTAAACATTCACTCTAAAACAGAAGATTGTTTTTTTCGCAATATTTTTAGAAATTTGGGCTCTTTTAATAACATTAACACTTGGGCTGAAGCATCTTTTATGATCTTTTATTGTCTTTCAGGATTCATTCTGGGTTTTGTTTTGTTTATTCGATGAAAATGATCAACAATACACACCTGGATACATTTTTGTTTGATTTGTGTTGAGTGAGATTTTCACCTAGAACCCAAAGGGGGGGGTATTGGCACTTTTCATGGAAAAATGTGAAAAATTAAATTTTCTAAAAATGAAATAAATGCTTTCTAAACACCTCAAACATTCACTCTAAAACAGAAGATTGTTGTTTTTCGCAATATTTTTAGAAATTTTGGCTCTTTTAGTAACATTAACACTTTCTCTGAAGCAACTTTTATGCTCATTTCTTGTCCTTCAAGATAATTCTGGGTTTTATTTTGTTTATTTGATGAAAATGTAAAACAATACACACCATGGAAACATTTTTGTTTGATTTGTGTCGAGTGAGATTTTCACCTAGAACCCAAAGGGGGGGTATTGGCACTTTTCATGGAAAATGTGAAAAATTTAATTTTCTAAAAATGAAATAAATGCCTTCTAAACACCACAAACATTCACTCTAAAACAGAAGATTGTTGTTTTTCGCAATATTTTTAGAAATTTGGGCTCTTTTAGTAACATTAAAGCTTTCGCTGAAGCAACTTTTATGCTCATTTCTTGTCTTTCAAGATTAATTCTTGGTTTTAATTTGTTTATTTGATGAAAATGAACAACAATACACACCATGGAAACATTTTTGTTTGATTTTTGACGAGTGAGATTTTCACCTAGAACCCAAAGGGGGGGGTATTTGCACTTTTCATGGAAAAATGTAGAAAATTAAATTTTCTAAAAATGAAATAAATGCTTTCTAAACACCTCAAACATTCACTCTAAAACAGAAGATTGTTGTTTTTCGCAATATTTTTAGAAATTTGGGCTCTTTTAGTAACATTAACATCTGGGCTGAAGCATCTTTTATGATCATTTATTTCTTTCAGGATTCATTCTAGGTTTTATTTGTTTATTTGATGAAAATGAACAACAATACACACCTTGGATACATTTTTGTTTGATTTGTGTCGATTGGGATTTTCACCTAGAACCCAAAGGGGGGGGTATTGGCACTTTTCATGGAAAAATGTGAAAAATAAATTATCTAAAAATGAAATAAATACCTTCTAAACACCTCAAACATTCACTCTAAAACAGAAGATATTGTTTTTCGCAATATTTTTAGAAATTTGGGCTCTTTTAGTAACATAACACTTGCGCTGAACCATCTTTTATGATCTTTTATTGTCTTTCAGGATTCATTCTGGGTTTTATTTTGTTTATTTGATGAAAATGAACAACAATACTCACCATGGAAACATTTTTGTTTGATTTGTGTCAAGTAAGATTTTCACCTAGAACCCAAAGGGGGGGGTATTGGCACTTTTCATGGAAAAATGTGAAAAATTAAATTTTCTAAAAATGAAATAAATGCCTTTTAACACCTCAAACATTCACTCTAAAACAGAAGATTGTTGTTTTTCGTAATATTTTTAGAAATTTTGGCTCTTTTATAACATTAACACTTGCGCTGAAGCATTTTTTTATGCTCATTTCATGTCTTTCAGGATTAATTCTGGGTTTTATTTTGTTTATTTGATGAAAATGAACAACAATACTCACCATGGAAACATTTTTGTTTGATTTGTTTTAAGTGAGATTTTCACCTAGAACCCAAAGGGGGGGGTATTGGTACTTTTCATGGAAAAATGTGAAAAATTACATTTTCTAAAAATGAAATAAATGCCTTCTAAACACCTCAAACGTTAACTCTAAAACAGATGATTGTTGTTTTTCGCAATATTTTTAGAAATTTGGGCTCTTTTAATAACATAAACACTTGGGCTGAAGCATCTTTTATGATCTTTTATTGTCTTTCAGGATTCATTCTGGGTTTTATTTTGATTATTTGATGAAAATGAACAACAATACACACCTTGGATACATTTTTGTTTGATTTGTGTCGATTGGGATTTTCACCTAGAACCCAAAGGGGGGGGTATTGGCACTTTTCATGGAAAAATGTGAAAAATAAATTATCTAAAAATGAAATAAATACCTTCTAAACACCTCAAACATTCACTCTAAAACAGAAGATATTGTTTTTCGCAATATTTTTAGAAATTTGGGCTCTTTTAGTAACATTAACACTTGCGCTGAACCATCTTTTATGATCTTTTATTGTCTTTCAGGATTCATTCTGGGTTTTATTTTGTTTATTTGATGAAAATGAACAACAATACTCACCATGGAAACATTTTTGTTTGATTTGCGTCAAGTGAGATTTTCACCTAGAACCCAAAGGGGGGGGTATTGGCACTTTTCATGGAAAAATGTGAAAAATTAAATTTTCTAAAAATGAAATAAATGCCTTCTAAACACCTCAAACATTCACTCTAAAACAGAAGATTGTTGTTTTTCGAAATATTTTTAGAAATGTGGGCTCTTTTAGTAACATTAACACCTGGGCTGAAGCGTCTTTAATGATCATTTATTGTCTTTCAGGATACATTCTGGGTTTTATTTTGTTTATTTGATGAAAATGAACAACAATACACACCTTGGATGCATTTTTGTTTGATTTGTGTCGAGTGAGATTTTCACCTAGAACCCAAAGGGGGGGGCATTGGCACTTTTCATGGAAAAATGTGAAAAATTAAATTTTCTTAAAATGAAATATATGCCTTCTAAACACCTCAAACATTCACTCTAAAACAGAAAATTGTTGTTTTTCGCAATATTTTTAGAAATTTGGGCTCTTTTAGTAACATTAACACCTGGGCTGAAGCATCTTTTATGATCATTTATTGTCTTTCAGGATACATTCTGGGTTTTATTTTGTTTATTTGATGAAAATGAACAACAATACACACCTTGGATACATTTTTGTTTGATTTGTGTCGAGTGAGATTTTCACCTAGAACCCAAAGGTGGGGGTATTGGCACTTTTCATGGAAAAATGTGAAAAATTAAATTTTCTAAAAATGAAATAAATGCCTTCTAAACACCTCAAACATTCACTCTAAAACCGAAGATTGTTGTTTTTCGCAATATTTTTAGAAATTTGGGCTCTTTTAGTAACATTTACACTTTCTCTGAAAAAACTTTTATGCTCATTTCTTGTCCTTGAAGATTAATTCTTGGTTTTATTTTGTTTATTTGATGAAAATGAACAACAATACACACCTTGGATACATTTTTGTTTGATTTGTAACGAATGAGATTTTCACCTAGAACCCAAAGGGGGGGTATTGGCACTTTTCATGGAAAAATGTGAAAAATTAAATTTTCTAAAAATGAAATAAATGCCTTCTAAACACCACAAACATTCACTCTAAAACAGAAGATTGTTGTTTTTCGCAATATTTTTAGAAATTTGGGCTCTTTTAGTAACATTAACACTTGCGCTGAAGCATCTTTAATGCTCATTTCATGTCTTTCCGCATTAATTCTGGGTTTTATTTTGTTTATTTGATGAAAATGGACAACAATACACACCATGGAAACATTTTTGTTTGATTTGTGTCGAGTGAGATTTTCACATAGAACCCAAAGGGGGTAAAGGCACTTTTCATGGAAAAATGTAAAAAATTAAATTTTCTAAAAATGAAACAAATGCCTTCTAAACACCTCAAACATTCACTCTAAAACAGAAGATTGTTATTTTTCGCAATATTTTTAGAAATTTGGGCTCTTTTAGTAACATTAACACTTGCGCTGAAGTATCTTTTATGCTTATTTCTTGTATTTCAGGATTAATTCTGGGTTTTATTTTGTTTATTTGATGAAAATGAACAACAATACTCACCATGGAAACATTTTTGTTAGATTTGTGTCAAGTGAGATTTTCACCTAGAACCCAAAGGGGGGGGTATTGGCACTTTTCATGGAAAAATGTGAAAAATTACATTTTCTAAAAATGAATGAAATTCCTTCTAAACACCTCAAACATTCACTCTAAAACAGAAGATTGTTGTTTTTCGCAATATTTTTAGAAATTTGGGCTCTTTTAATAACGTTAACACTTGGGCTGAAGCATCTTTTATGATCTTTTATTGTCTTTCAGGATTCATTCTGGGTTTTGTTTTGTTTATTTGATGAAAATGATCAACAATACACACCTTGGATACATTTTTGTTTGATTTGTGTCGAGTGAGATTTTCACCTAGAACCCAAAGGGGGGTATTGGCACTTTTCATGGAAAAATGTGAAAAATTAAATTTTCTAAAAATGAAATAAATGCTTTCTAAACACCTCAAACATTCACTCTAAAACAGAAGATTGTTGTTTTTCGCAATATTTTTAGAAATTTTGGCTCTTTTAGTAACATTAACACTTGCGCTGAAGCATTTTTTTATGCTCATTTCATGTCTTTCAGGATTAATTCTGGGTTTTATTTTGTTTATTTGATGAAAATGAATAACAATACTCACCATGAAAACATTTTTGTTTGATTTGTTTCAAGTGAGATTTTCACCTAGAACCCAAAGGGGGGGGTATTGGCACTTTTCATGGAAAAATGTGAAAAATTACATTTTCTAAAAATGAAATAAATGCCTTCTAAACACCTCAAACATTAACTCTAAAACAGAAGATTGTTGTTTTTCGCAATATTTTTAGAAATTTGGGCTCTTTTAATAACATAAACACTGGGGCTGAAGCATCTTTTATGATCTTTTATTGTCTTTCAGGATTCATTCTGGGTTTTATTCTGATTATTTGATGAAAATGAACAACAATACACACCTTGGATACATTTTTGTTTGATTTGTGTCGAGTAAGATTTTCACCTAGAACCCAAAGGGGGGGTATTGGCACTTTTCATGGAAAAATGTGAAAAATTAAATTTTCTAAAAATGAAATAAATGCCTTCTAAACACCTCAAACATTCACTCTAAAACAGAAGATTGTTGTTTTTCGCAATATTTTTAGAAATTTGGGCTACAATAGTAACATTAACACCTGGGCTGAAGCATATTTTATGATCATTTATTGTCTTTCAGGATACATTCTGGGTTTTATTTTGTTTATTTGATGAAAATGAACAACAGTACACACCTTGGATGCATTTTTGTTTGATTTGTGTTGAGTGAGATTTTCACCTAGAACCCAAAGGGGGGGGCATTGGCACTCTTCATGGAAAAATGTGAAAAATTAAATTTTCTTAAAATGAAATAAATGCCTTCTAAACATCTCAAACATTCACTCTAAAAAAGAAGATTGTTGTTTTTCGCAATATTTTTAGAAATTTGGGCTCTTTTAGTAACATTAACACTTTCTCTAAAGCAACTTTTATGCTCATTTCTTGTCCTTCAAGATTAATTCTGGGTTTTATTTTGTTTATTTGATGAAAATGAACAACAATACACACCATGGAAACGTTTTTGTTTGATTTGTGTCGAGTGGGATTTTCACCTAGAACCCAAAGGGGGGGGGTTATTGGCACTTTTCATGGAAAAATGTCAAAAATTAAATTTTCTAAAAATGAAATAAATGCCTTCTAAACACCTCAAACATTCACTCTAAAACAGAAGATTGTTGTTTTTCGCAATATTTTTAGAAATTTGGGCTCTTTTAGTAACATTAACACTTGCGCTGAAGCAACTTTTCTTGTCTTTCAGGATTAATTCTGGGTTTTATTTTGTTTATTTGATGAAGATGAACAACAATACATACCATGGAAACATTTTTGTTTGATTTGCGTCAAGTGAGATTTTCACCTAGAACCCAAAGGGGGGGGTATTGGCACTTTTCATGGAAAAATGTGAAAAATTACATTTTCTAAAAATGAATGAAATTCCTTCTAAACACCTTAAACATTCACTCTAAAACAGAAGATTGTTTTTTTCGCAATATTTTTAGAAATTTGGGCTCTTTTAATAACATTAACACTTGGGCTGAAGCATCTTTTATGATCTTTTATTGTCTTTCAGGATTCATTCTGGGTTTTGTTTTGTTTATTCGATGAAAATGATCAACAATACACACCTTGGATACATTTTTGTTTGATTTGTGTTGAGTGAGATTTTCACCTAGAACCCAAAGGGGGGGTATTGGCACTTTTCATGGAAAAATGTGAAAAATTAAATTTTCTAAAAATGAAATAAATGCTTTCTAAACACCTCAAACATTCACTCTAAAACAGAAGATTGTTGTTTTTCGCAATATTTTTAGAAATTTTGGCTCTTTTAGTAACATTAACACTTTCTCTGAAGCAACTTTTATGCTCATTTCTTGTCCTTCAAGATAATTCTGGGTTTTATTTTGTTTATTTGATGAAAATGTAAAACAATACACACCATGGAAACATTTTTGTTTGATTTGTGTCGAGTGAGATTTTCACCTAGAACCCAAAGGGGGGGTATTGGCACTTTTCATGGAAAAATGTGAAAAATTTAATTTTCTAAAAATGTAATAAATGCCTTCTAAACACCACAAACATTCACTCTAAAACAGAAGATTGTTGTTTTTCGCAATATTTTTAGAAATTTGGGCTCTTTTAGTAACATTAAAGCTTTCGCTGAAGCAACTTTTATGCTCATTTCTTGTCTTTCAAGATTAATTCTTGGTTTTAATTTGTTTATTTGATGAAAATGAACAACAATACACACCATGGAAACATTTTTGTTTGATTTTTGACGAGTGAGATTTTCACCTAGAACCCAAAGGGGGGGGTATTTGCACTTTTCATGGAAAAATGTAGAAAATTAAATTTTCTAAAAATGAAATAAATGCTTTCTAAACACCTCAAACATTCACTCTAAAACAGAAGATTGTTGTTTTTCGCAATATTTTTAGAAATTTGGGCTCTTTTAGTAACATTAACATCTGGGCTGAAGCATCTTTTATGATCATTTATTTTCTTTCAGGATTCATTCTAGGTTTTATTTTGTTTATTTGATGAAAATGAACAACAATACACACCTTGGATACATTTTTGTTTGATATGTGTCGAGTGAGATTTTCACCTAGAACCGAAAGGGGGGGGTATTGGCACTTTTCATGGAAAAATGTGAAAAATTAAATTTTCTAAAAATGAAATAAATGCCTTCTAAACACCTCAAACATTCACTCTAAAACAGAAGATATTGTTTTTCGCAATATTTTTAGAAATTTGGGCTCTTTTAGTAACATTAACACTTGCGCTGAACCATCTTTTATGATCTTTTATTGTCTTTCAGGATTCATTCTGGGTTTTATTTTGTTTATTTGATGAAAATGAACAACAATACTCACCATGGAAACATTTTTGTTTGATTTGTGTCAAGTAAGATTTTCACCTAGAACCCAAAGGGGGGGGTATTGGCACTTTTCATGGAAAAATGTGAAAAATTACATTTTCTAAAAATGAAATAAATGCCTTGTAAACACCTCAAACATTAACTCTAAAACAGAAGATTGTAGTTTTTCGCAATATTTTTAGAAATTTGGGCCCTTTTAATAACATTAACACTTGGGCTGAAGCATCTTTTATGATCTTTTATTGTCTTTCAGGATTCATTCTGGGTTTTATTTTGATTATTTGATAAAAATGAACAACAATACACACCTTGGATACATTTTTGTTTGATTTGTGTCGAGTAAGATTTTCACCTAGAACCCAAAGGGGGGGTATTGGCACTTTTCATGGAAAAATGTGAAAAATTAAATTTTCTAAAAATGAAATAAATGCCTTTTAACACCTCAAACATTCACTCTAAAACAGAAGATTGTTGTTTTTCGCAATATTTTTAGAAATTTTGGCTCTTTTAGTAACATTAACACTTGCGCTGAAGCATTTTTTTATGCTCATTTCATGTCTTTCAGGATTAATTCTGGGTTTTATTTTGTTTATTTGATGAAAATGAACAACAATACTCACCATGGAAACATTTTTGTTTGATTTGTTTTAAGTGAGATTTTCACCTAGAACCCAAAGGGGGGGGTATTGGTACTTTTCATGGAAAAATGTGAAAAATTACATTTTCTAAAAATGAAATAAATGCCTTCTAAACACCTCAAACGTTAACTCTAAAACAGATGATTGTTGTTTTTCGCAATATTTTTAGAAATTTGGGCTCTTTTAATAACATAAACACTTGGGCTGAAGCATCTTTTATGATCTTTTATTGTCTTTCAGGATTCATTCTGGGTTTTATTTTGATTATTTGATGAAAATGAACAACAATACACACCTTGGATACATTTTTGTTTGATTTGTGTCGAGTGAGATTTTCACCTAGAACCCAAAGGGGGGGTATTGGCACTTTTCATTGAAAAATGTGAAAAATTAAATTTTCTAAAAATGAAATAAATGCCTTCTAAACACCTCAAACATTCACTCTAAAACGGAAGATTGTTGTTTTTCGCAATATTTTTAGAAATTTGGGCTCTTTTAGTAACATTAACACTTGCGCTGAAGCAACTTTTATGCTCATGTCTTGTCTTTCAGGATTAATTCTGGGTTTTATTTTGTTTATTTGATGAAGATGAACAACAATACATACCATGGAAACATTTTTGTTTGATTTGCGTCAAGTGAGATTTTCACCTAGAACCCAAAGGGGGGGGTATTGGCACTTTTCATTGAAAAATGTGAAAAATTAAATTTTCTAAAAATGAAATAAATGCCTTGTAAACACCTCAAACATTCACTCTAAAACAGAAGATTGTTGTTTTTCGAAATATTTTTAGAAATTTGGGGTCTTTTAGTAACATTAACACCTGGGCTGAAGCGTCTTTAATGATCATTTATTGTCTTTCAGGATACATTCTGGGTTTTATTTTGTTTATTTGATGAAAATGAACAACAATACACACCTTGGATGCATTTTTGTTTGATTTGTGTCGAGTGAGATTTTCACCTAGAACCCAAAGGGGGGGGCATTGGCACTTTTCATGGAAAAATGTGAAAAATTAAATTTTCTTAAAATGAAATATATGCCTTCTAAACACCTCAAACATTCACTCTAAAACAGAAAATTGTTGTTTTTCGCAATATTTTTAGAAATTTGGGCTCTTTTAGTAACATTAACACCTGGGCTGAAGCATCTTTTATGATCATTTATTGTCTTTCAGGATACATTCTGGGTTTTATTTTGTTTATTTGATGAAAATGAACAACAATACACACCTTGGATACATTTTTGTTTGATTTGTGTCGAGTGAGATTTTCACCTAGAACCCAAAGGTGGGGGTATTGGCACTTTTCATGGAAAAATGTGAAAAATTAAATTTTCTAAAAATGAAATAAATGCCTTCTAAACACCTCAAACATTCACTCTAAAACCGAAGATTGTTGTTTTTCGCAATATTTTTAGAAATTTGGGCTCTTTTAGTAACATTTACACTTTCTCTGAAACAACTTTTATGCTCATTTCTTGTCCTTGAAGATTAATTCTTGGTTTTATTTTGTTTATTTGATGAAAATGAACAACAATACACACCATGGAAACATTTTTGTTTGATTTGTGTCGAGTGAGATTTTCACCTAGAACCCAAAGGGGGGGGGGTATTGGCACTTTTCATGGAAAAATGTGAAAAATTAAATTTCTAAAAATGAAATAAATGCCTCCTAAACACCTCAAACATTCACTCTAAAACAGAAGATTGTTTTTTTTCGCAATATTTTTAGAAATTTGGGCTCTTTTAGTAACATTAACACTTTCTCTGAAGCAACTTTTATGCTCATTTCTTGTCCTTCAAGATTAATTCTGGGTTTTATTTTGTTTATTTGATGAAAATGAACAACAATACACACCATGGTAACATTTTTGTTTGATTTGTGTCGAGTGAGATTTTCGCATAGAACCCAAAGGGGGGGTATTGGCACTTTTCATGGAAAAATGTAAAAAATTAAATTTTCTAAAAATGAAATAAATGCCTTCTAAACACCTCAAACATTCACTCTAAAACAGAAGATTGTTATTTTTCGCAATATTTTTAGAAATTTGGGCTCTTTTAGTAACATTAACACTTGCGCTGAAGTATCTTTTATGCTCATTTCTTGTATTTCAGGATTAATTCTGGGTTTTATTTTGTTTATTTGATGAAAATGAACAACAATACACACCTTGGATACATTTTTGTTTGATTTGTAACGATTGAGATTTTCACCTAGAACCCAAAGGGGGGGTATTGGCACTTTTCATGGAAAAATGTGAAAAATTAAATTTTCTAAAAATGAAATAAATGCCTTCTAAACACCACAAACATTCACTCTAAAACAGAAGATTGTTGTTTTTCGCAATATTTTTAGAAATTTGGGCTCTTTTAGTAACATTAACACTTGCGCTGAAGCATCTTTAATGCTCATTTCATGTCTTTCCGGATTAATTCTGGGTTTTATTTTGTTTATTTGATGAAAATGAACAACAATACACACCTTGGATGCATTTTTGTTTGATTTGTGTCGAGTGAGATTTTCACCTAGAACCCAAAGGGGGGGCATTGGCACTTTTCATGGAAAAATGTGAAAAATTAAATTTTCTTAAAATGAAATAAATGCCTTCTAAACACCTCAAACATTCACTCTAAAAAAGAAGATTGTTGTTTTTCGCAATATTTTTAGAAATTTGGGCTCTTTTAGTAACATTAACACTTGGGCTGAAGCATCTTTTATGATCTTTTATTGTCTTTCAGGATTCATTCTGGGTTTTATTTTGTTTATTTGATGAAAATGAACAACAATACACACCTTGGATACATTTTTGTTTGATTTGTGTCGAGTAAGATTTTCACCTAGAACCCAAAGGGGGGGTATTGGCACTTTTCATGGAAAAATGTGAAAAATTAAATTTTCTAAAAATGAAATAAATGCCTTCTAAACACTTCAAACATTCACTCTAAAACAGAAGATTGTTGTTTTTCGCAATACTTTTAGAAATTTAGGCTCTTTTAGTAACATTAACACTAGCGCTGAAGCAACTTTTATGCTCATTTCTTGTCTTTCAGGATTAATTCTGGGTTTTATTTTGTTTATTTGATGAAGATGAACAACAATACATACCATGGAAACATTTTTGTTTGATTTGCGTCAAGTGAGATTTTCACCTAGAACCCAAAGGGGGGGGTATTGGCACTTTTCATGGAAAAATGTGAAAAATTAAATTTTCTAAAAATGAAATAAATGCCTTCTAAACACCTCAAACATTCACTCTAAAACAGAAGATTGTTGTTTTTCGAAATATTTTTAGAAATGTGGGCCCTTTTAGTAACATTAACACCTGGGCTGAAGCATCTTTTATGATCATTTATTGTCTTTCAGGTTACATTCTGGGTTTTATTTTGTTTATTTGATGAAAATGAACAACAATACACACCTTGGATACATTTTTGTTTGATTTGTGTCGAGTGAGATTTTCACTTAGAACAAAAAGGGGGGGTATTGGCACTTTTCATGGAAAAATGTGAAAAATTAAATTTTCTAAAAATGAAATAAATGCTTTCTAAACACCTCAAACATTAACTCTAAAACAGAAGATTGTTTTTTTTCGCAATATTTTTAGAAATTTGGGCTCTTTTAATAACATAAACACTTGGGCTGAAGCATCTTTTATGATCTTTTATTGTCTTTCAGGATTCATTCTGGGTTTTATTTTGATTATTTGATGAAAATGAACAACAATACACACCTTGGATACATTTTTGTTTGATTTGTGTCGAGTAAGATTTTCACCTAGAACCCAAAGGGGGGGTATTGGCACTTTTCATTGAAAAATGTGAAAAATTAAATTTTCTAAAAATTAAATAAATGCCTTCTAAACACCGCAAACATTCACTCTAAAACAGAAGATTGTTGTTTTTCGCAATATTTTTAGAAATTTGGGCTCTTTTAGTAACATTAACACTTGCGCTGAAGCAACTTTTATGCTCATGTCTTGTCTTTCAGGATTAATTCTGGGTTTTATTTTGTTTATTTGATGAAGATGAACAACAATACATACCATGGAAACATTTTTGTTTGATTTGCGTCAAGTGAGATTTTCACCTAGAACCCAAAGGGGGGGGCATTGGCACTCTTCATGGAAAAATGTGAAAAATTAAATTTTCTTAAAATGAAATAAATGCCTTCTAAACATCTCAAACATTCACTCTAAAAAAGAAGATTGTTGTTTTTCGCAATATTTTTAGAAATTTGGGCTCTTTTAGTAACATTAACACTTTCTCTAAAGCAACTTTTATGCTCATTTCTTGTCCTTCAAGATTAATTCTGGGTTTTATTTTGTTTATTTGATGAAAATGAACAACAATACACACCATGGAAACGTTTTTGTTTGATTTGTGTCGAGTGGGATTTTCACCTAGAACCCAAAGGGGGGGGGGGTATTGGCACTTTTCATGGAAAAATGTCAAAAATTAAATTTTCTAAAAATGAAATAAATGCCTTCTAAACACCTCAAACATTCACTCTAAAACAGAAGATTGTTGTTTTTCGCAATATTTTTAGAAATTTGGGCTCTTTTAGTAACATTACCACTTGCGCTGAAGCAACTTTTCTTGTCTTTCAGGATTAATTCTGGGTTTTATTTTGTTTATTTGATGAAGATGAACAACAATACATACCATGGAAACATTTTTGTTTGATTTGCGTCAAGTGAGATTTTCACCTAGAACCCAAAGGGGGGGGTATTGGCACTTTTCATGGAAAAATGTGAAAAATTACATTTTCTAAAAATGAATGAAATTCCTTCTAAACACCTTAAACATTCACTCTAAAACAGAAGATTGTTTTTTTCGCAATATTTTTAGAAATTTGGGCTCTTTTAATAACATTAACACTTGGGCTGAAGCATCTTTTATGATCTTTTATTGTCTTTCAGGATTCATTCTGGGTTTTGTTTTGTTTATTCGATGAAAATGATCAACAATACACACCTTGGATACATTTTTGTTTGATTTGTGTTGAGTGAGATTTTCACCTAGAACCCAAAGGGGGGGTATTGGCACTTTTCATGGAAAAATGTGAAAAATTAAATTTTCTAAAAATGAAATAAATGCTTTCTAAACACCTCAAACATTCACTCTAAAACAGAAGATTGTTGTTTTTCGCAATATTTTTAGAAATTTTGGCTCTTTTAGTAACATTAACACTTTCTCTGAAGCAACTTTTATGCTCATTTCTTGTCCTTCAAGATAATTCTGGGTTTTATTTTGTTTATTTGATGAAAATGTAAAACAATACACACCATGGAAACATTTTTGTTTGATTTGTGTCGAGTGAGATTTTCACCTAGAACCAAAAGGGGGGGTATTGGCACTTTTCATGGAAAAATGTGAAAAATTTAATTTTCTAAAAATGAAATAAATGCCTTCTAAACACCACAAACATTCACTCTAAAACAGAAGATTGTTGTTTTTCGCAATATTTTTAGAAATTTGGGCTCTTTTAGTAACATTAAAGCTTTCGCTGAAGCAACTTTTATGCTCATTTCTTGTCTTTCAAGATTAATTCTTGGTTTTAATTTGTTTATTTGATGAAAATGAACAACAATACACACCATGGAAACATTTTTGTTTGATTTTTGACGAGTGAGATTTTCACCTAGAACCCAAAGGGGGGGGTATTTGCACTTTTCATGGAAAAATGTAGAAAATTAAATTTTCTAAAAATGAAATAAATGCTTTCTAAACACCTCAAACATTCACTCTAAAACAGAAGATTGTTGTTTTTCGCAATATTTTTAGAAATTTGGGCTCTTTTAGTAACATTAACATCTGGGCTGAAGCATCTTTTATGATCATTTATTTTCTTTCAGGATTCATTCTAGGTTTTATTTTGTTTATTTGATGAAAATGAACAACAATACACACCTTGGATACATTTTTGTTTGATATGTGTCGAGTGAGATTTTCACCTAGAACCGAAAGGGGGGGGGTATTGGCACTTTTCATGGAAAAATGTGAAAAATTAAATTTTCTAAAAATGAAATAAATGCCTTCTAAACACCTCAAACATTCACTCTAAAACAGAAGATATTGTTTTTCGCAATATTTTTAGAAATTTGGGCTCTTTTAGTAACATTAACACTTGCGCTGAACCATCTTTTATGATCTTTTATTGTCTTTCAGGATTCATTCTGGGTTTTATTTTGTTTATTTGATGAAAATGAACAACAATACTCACCATGGAAACATTTTTGTTTGATTTGTGTCAAGTAAGATTTTCACCTAGAACCCAAAGGGGGGGGTATTGGCACTTTTCATGGAAAAATGTGAAAAATTACATTTTCTAAAAATGAAATAAATGCCTTGTAAACACCTCAAACATTAACTCTAAAACAGAAGATTGTAGTTTTTCGCAATATTTTTAGAAATTTGGGCCCTTTTAATAACATTAACACTTGGGCTGAAGCATCTTTTATGATCTTTTATTGTCTTTCAGGATTCATTCTGGGTTTTATTTTGATTATTTGATAAAAATGAACAACAATACACACCTTGGATACATTTTTGTTTGATTTGTGTCGAGTAAGATTTTCACCTAGAACCCAAAGGGGGGGTATTGGCACTTTTCATGGAAAAATGTGAAAAATTAAATTTTCTAAAAATGAAATAAATGCCTTTTAACACCTCAAACATTCACTCTAAAACAGAAGATTGTTGTTTTTCGCAATATTTTTAGAAATTTTGGCTCTTTTAGTAACATTAACACTTGCGCTGAAGCATTTTTTTATGCTCATTTCATGTCTTTCAGGATTAATTCTGGGTTTTATTTTGTTTATTTGATGAAAATGAACAACAATACTCACCATGGAAACATTTTTGTTTGATTTGTTTTAAGTGAGATTTTCACCTAGAACCCAAAGGGGGGGGTATTGGTACTTTTCATGGAAAAATGTGAAAAATTACATTTTCTAAAAATGAAATAAATGCCTTCTAAACACCTCAAACGTTAACTCTAAAACAGATGATTGTTGTTTTTCGCAATATTTTTAGAAATTTGGGCTCTTTTAATAACATAAACACTTGGGCTGAAGCATCTTTTATGATCTTTTATTGTCTTTCAGGATTCATTCTGGGTTTTATTTTGATTATTTGATGAAAATGAACAACAATACACACCTTGGATACATTTTTGTTTGATTTGTGTCGAGTGAGATTTTCACCTAGAACCCAAAGGGGGGGTATTGGCACTTTTCATTGAAAAATGTGAAAAATTAAATTTTCTAAAAATGAAATAAATGCCTTCTAAACACCTCAAACATTCACTCTAAAACGGAAGATTGTTGTTTTTCGCAATATTTTTAGAAATTTGGGCTCTTTTAGTAACATTAACACTTGCGCTGAAGCAACTTTTATGCTCATGTCTTGTCTTTCAGGATTAATTCTGGGTTTTATTTTGTTTATTTGATGAAGATGAACAACAATACATACCATGGAAACATTTTTGTTTGATTTGCGTCAAGTGAGATTTTCACCTAGAACCCAAAGGGGGGGGTATTGGCACTTTTCATGGAAAAATGTGAAAAATTAAATTTTCTAAAAATGAAATAAATGCCTTGTAAACACCTCAAACATTCACTCTAAAACAGAAGATTGTTGTTTTTCGAAATATTTTTAGAAATTTGGGGTCTTTTAGTAACATTAACACCTGGGCTGAAGCGTCTTTAATGATCATTTATTGTCTTTCAGGATACATTCTGGGTTTTATTTTGTTTATTTGATGAAAATGAACAACAATACACACCTTGGATGCATTTTTGTTTGATTTGTGTCGAGTGAGATTTTCACCTAGAACCCAAAGGGGGGGGCATTGGCACTTTTCATGGAAAAATGTGAAAAATTAAATTTTCTTAAAATGAAATATATGCCTTCTAAACACCTCAAACATTCACTCTAAAACAGAAAATTGTTGTTTTTCGCAATATTTTTAGAAATTTGGGCTCTTTTAGTAACATTAACACCTGGGCTGAAGCATCTTTTATGATCATTTATTGTCTTTCAGGATACATTCTGGGTTTTATTTTGTTTATTTGATGAAAATGAACAACAATACACACCTTGGATACATTTTTGTTTGATTTGTGTCGAGTGAGATTTTCACTTAGAACAAAAAGGGGGGGTATTGGCACTTTTCATGGAAAAATGTGAAAAATTAAATTTTCTAAAAATGAAATAAATGCCTTCTAAACACCTCAAACATTCACTCTAAAACCGAAGATTGTTGTTTTTCGCAATATTTTTAGAAATTTGGGCTCTTTTAGTAACATTTACACTTTCTCTGAAACAACTTTTATGCTCATTTCTTGTCCTTGAAGATTAATTCTTGGTTTTATTTTGTTTATTTGATGAAAATGAACAACAATACACACCATGGAAACATTTTTGTTTGATTTGTGTCGAGTGAGATTTTCACCTAGAACCCAAAGGGGGGGGGTATTGGCACTTTTCATGGAAAAATGTGAAAAATTAAATTTCTAAAAATGAAATAAATGCCTCCTAAACACCTCAAACATTCACTCTAAAACAGAAGATTGTTTTTTTTCGCAATATTTTTAGAAATTTGGGCTCTTTTAGTAACATTAACACTTTCTCTGAAGCAACTTTTATGCTCATTTCTTGTCCTTCAAGATTAATTCTGGGTTTTATTTTGTTTTTTTGATGAAAATGAACAACAATACACACCATGGTAACATTTTTGTTTGATTTGTGTCGAGTGAGATTTTCGCATAGAACCCAAAGGGGGGGTATTGGCACTTTTCATGGAAAAATGTAAAAAATTAAATTTTCTAAAAATGAAATAAATGCCTTCTAAACACCTCAAACATTCACTCTAAAACAGAAGATTGTTATTTTTCGCAATATTTTTAGAAATTTGGGCTCTTTTAGTAACATTAACACTTGCGCTGAAGTATCTTTTATGCTCATTTCTTGTATTTCAGGATTAATTCTGGGTTTTATTTTGTTTATTTGATGAAAATGAACAACAATACACACCTTGGATACATTTTTGTTTGATTTGTAACGATTGAGATTTTCACCTAGAACCCAAAGGGGGGGTATTGGCACTTTTCATGGAAAAATGTGAAAAATTAAATTTTCTAAAAATGAAATAAATGCCTTCTAAACACCACAAACATTCACTCTAAAACAGAAGATTGTTGTTTTTCGCAATATTTTTAGAAATTTGGGCTCTTTTAGTAACATTAACACTTGCGCTGAAGCATCTTTAATGCTCATTTCATGTCTTTCCGGATTAATTCTGGGTTTTATTTTGTTTATTTGATGAAAATGAACAACAATACACACGTTGGATGCATTTTTGTTTGATTTGTGTCGAGTGAGATTTTCACCTAGAACCCAAAGGGGGGGGCATTGGCACTTTTCATGGAAAAATGTGAAAAATTAAATTTTCTTAAAATGAAATAAATGCCTTCTAAACACCTCAAACATTCACTCTAAAAAAGAAGATTGTTGTTTTTCGCAATATTTTTAGAAATTTGGGCTCTTTTAGTAACATTAACACTTGGGCTGAAGCATCTTTTATGATCTTTTATTGTCTTTCAGGATTCATTCTGGGTTTTATTTTGTTTATTTGATGAAAATGAACAACAATACACACCTTGGATACATTTTTGTTTGATTTGTGTCGAGTAAGATTTTCACCTAGAACCCAAAGGGGGGGTATTGGCACTTTTCATGGAAAAATGTGAAAAATTAAATTTTCTAAAAATGAAATAAATGCCTTCTAAACACTTCAAACATTCACTCTAAAACAGAAGATTGTTGTTTTTCGCAATACTTTTAGAAATTTAGGCTCTTTTAGTAACATTAACACTAGCGCTGAAGCAACTTTTATGCTCATTTCTTGTCTTTCAGGATTAATTCTGGGTTTTATTTTGTTTATTTGATGAAGATGAACAACAATACATACCATGGAAACATTTTTGTTTGATTTGCGTCAAGTGAGATTTTCACCTAGAACCCAAAGGGGGGGGTATTGGCACTTTTCATGGAAAAATGTGAAAAATTAAATTTTCTAAAAATGAAATAAATGCCTTCTAAACACCTCAAACATTCACTCTAAAACAGAAGATTGTTGTTTTTCGAAATATTTTTAGAAATGTGGGCCCTTTTAGTAACATTAACACCTGGGCTGAAGCATCTTTTATGATCATTTATTGTCTTTCAGGTTACATTCTGGGTTTTATTTTGTTTATTTGATGAAAATGAACAACAATACACACCTTGGATACATTTTTGTTTGATTTGTGTCGAGTGAGATTTTCACTTAGAACAAAAAGGGGGGGTATTGGCACTTTTCATGGAAAAATGTGAAAAATTAAATTTTCTAAAAATGAAATAAATGCTTTCTAAACACCTCAAACATTAACTCTAAAACAGAAGATTGTTGTTTTTCGCAATATTTTTAGAAATTTGGGCTCTTTTAATAACATAAACACTTGGGCTGAAGCATCTTTTATGATCTTTTATTGTCTTTCAGGATTCATTCTGGGTTTTATTTTGATTATTTGATGAAAATGAACAACAATACACACCTTGGATACATTTTTGTTTGATTTGTGTCGAGTGAGATTTTCACTTAGAACAAAAAGGGGGGGTATTGGCACTTTTCATTGAAAAATGTGAAAAATTAAATTTTCTAAAAATGAAATAAATGCCTTCTAAACACCGCAAACATTCACTCTAAAACAGAAGATTGTTGTTTTTCGCAATATTTTTAGAAATTTGGGCTCTTTTAGTAACATTAACACTTGCGCTGAAGCAACTTTTATGCTCATGTCTTGTCTTTCAGGATTAATTCTGGGTTTTATTTTGTTTATTTGATGAAGATGAACAACAATACATACCATGGAAACATTTTTGTTTGATTTGCGTCAAGTGAGATTTTCACCTAGAACCCAAAGGGGGGGGTATTGGCACTTTACATGGAAAAATGTGAAAAATTAAATTTTCTAAAAATGAAATAAATGCCTTCTAAACACCTCAAACATTCACTCTAAAACAGAAGATTGTTGTTTTTCGAAATATTTTTAGAAATGTGGGCTCTTTTAGTAACATTAACACCTGGGCTGAAGCGTCTTTTATGATCATTTATTGTCTTTCAGGATACATTCTGGGTTTTATTTTGTTTATTTGATGAAGATGAACAACAATACATACCATGGAAACATTTTTGTTTGATTTGCGTCAAGTGAGATTTTCACCTAGAACCCAAAGGGGGGGGTATTGGCACTTTTCATGGAAAAATGTGAAAAATTAAATTTTCTAAAAATGAAATAAATGCCTTCTAAACACCTCAAACATTCACTCTAAAACAGAAGATTGTTGTTTTTCGAAATATTTTTAGAAATGTGGGCTCTTTTAGTAACATTAACACCTGGGCTGAAGCGTCTTTTATGATCATTTATTGTCTTTCAGGATACATTCTGGGTTTTATTTTGTTTATTTGATGAAAATGAACAACAAAACACACCTTGGATGCATTTTTATTTGATTTGTGTCGAGTGAGATTTTCACCTAGAACCCAAAGGGGGGGGCATTGGCACTTTTCATGGAAAAATGTGAAAAATTAAATTTTCTTAAAATGAAATAAAAGCCTTCTAAACACCTCAAACATTCACTCTAAAACAGAAAATTGTTGTTTTTCGCAATATTTTTAGAAATTTGGGCTCTTTTAGTAACATTAACACCTGGGCTGAAGCATCTTTTATGATCATTTATTGTCTTTCAGGATACATTCTGGGTTTTATTTTGTTTATTTGATGAAAATGAACAACAATACACACCTTGGATACATTTTTGTTTGATTTGTGTCGAGTGAGATTTTCACCTAGAACCCAAATTAAATTTTCTAAAAATGAAATAAATGCCTTCTAAACACCTCAAACATTCACTCTAAAACAGAAGATTGTTTTTTTTCGCAATATTTTTAGAAATTTGGGCTCTTTTAGTAACATTAACACTTGCGCTGAAGCAACTTTTATGCTCATTTCTTGTCCTTCAAGATTAATTCTGGGTTTTATTTTGTTTATTTGATGAAAATGAACAACAATACACACCATGGTATTGGCACTTTTCATGGAAAAATGTGAAAAATTAAATTTTCTAAAAATGAAATAAATGCCTTCTAAACACCTCAAACATTCACTCTAAAACCGAAGATTGTTGTTTTTCGCAATATTTTTAGAAATTTGGGCTCTTTTAGTAACATTTACACTTTCTCTGAAACAACTTTTATGCTCATTTCTTGTCCTTCAAGATTAATTCTTGGTTTTATTTTGTTTATTTGATGAAAATGAACAACAATACACACCATGGAAACATTTTTGTTTGATTTGTGACGAGTGAGATTTTCACCTAGAACCAAAAGGTGGGGGGGGTATTGGCACTTTTCATGGAAAAATGTGACAAATTAAATTTTCTAAAAATGAAATAAATGCCTTCTAAACACCTCAAACATTCACTCTAAAACAGAAGATTGTTTTTTTTCGCAATATTTTTAGAAATTTGGGCTCTTTTAGTAACATTAACACTTGCGCTGAAGCAACTTTTATGCTCATTTCTTGTCCTTCAAGATTAATTCTGGGTTTTATTTTGTTTATTTGATGAAAATGAACAACAATACACACCATGGTAACATTTTTGTTTGATTTGTGTCGAGTGAGATTTTCGCATAGAACCCAAAGGGGGGGTATTGGCACTTTTCATTGAAAAATGTGAAAAATTAAATTTTCTAAAAATGAAATAAATGCCTTCTAAACACCACAAACATTCACTCTAAAACAGAAGATTGTTGTTTTTCGCAATATTTTTAGAAATTTGGGCTCTTTTAGTAACATTAACACTTGCGCTGAAGCATCTTTAATGCTCATTTCATGTCTTTCCGGATTAATTCTGGGTTTTATTTTGTTTATTTGATGAAAATGAACAACAATACACACCTTGGATGCATTTTTGTTTGAATTGTGTCGAGTGAGATTTTCACCTAGAACCCAAAGGGGGGGGCATTGGCACTTTTCATGGAAATATGTGAAAAATTAAATTTTCTTAAAATGAAATAAATGCCTTCTAAACACCTCAAACATTCACTCTAAAAAAGAAGATTGTTGTTTTTCGCAATATTTTTAGAAATTTGGGCTCTTTTAGTAACATTAACACTTGGGCTGAAGCATCTTTTATGATCTTTTATTGTCTTTCAGGATTCATTCTGGGTTTTATTTTGTTTATTTGATGAAAATGAACAACAATACACACCTTGGATACATTTTTGTTTGATTTGTGTCGAGTAAGATTTTCACCTAGAACCCAAAGGGGGGGTATTGGCACTTTTCATGGAAAAATGTGAAAAATTAAATTTTCTAAAAATGAAATAAATGCCTTCTAAACACCTCAAACATTCACTCTAAAACAGAAGATTGTTGTTTTTCGCAATACTTTTAGAAATTTAGGCTCTATTAGTAACATTAACACTTGCGCTGAAGCAACTTTTATGCTCATTTCTTGTCTTTCAGGATTGATTCTGGGTTTTATTTTGTTTATTTGATGAAGATGAACAACAATACATACCATGGAAACATTTTTGTTTGATTTGCGTCAAGTGAGATTTTCACCTAGAACCCAAAGGGGGGGGTATTGGCACTTTTCATGGAAAAATGTGAAAAATTAAATTTTCTAAAAATGAAATAAATGCCTTCTAAACACCTCAAACATTCACTCTAAAACAGAAGATTGTTGTTTTTCGAAATATTTTTAGAAATGTGGGCTCTTTTAGTAACATAAACACCTGGGCTGAAGCATCTTTTATGATCATTTATTGTCTTTCAGGTTACATTCTGGGTTTTATTTTGTTTATTTGATGAAAATGAACAACAATACACACCTTGGATACATTTTTGTTTGATTTGTGTCGAGTGAGATTTTCACTTAGAACAAAAAGGGGGGTATTGGCACTTTTCATGGAAAAATGTGAAAAATTAAATTTTCTAAAAATGAAATAAATGCTTTCTAAACACCTCAAACATTAACTCTAAAACAGAAGATTGTTGTTTTTCGCAATATTTTTAGAAATTTGGGCTCTTTTAATAACATAAACACTTGGGCTGAAGCATCTTTTATGATCTTTTATTGTCTTTCAAGATTCATTCTGGGTTTTATTTTGATTATTTGATGAAAATGAACAACAATACACACCTTGGATACATTTTTGTTTGATTTGTGTCGAGTAAGATTTTCACCTAGAACCCAAAGGGGGGGTATTGGCACTTTTCATTGAAAAATGTGAAAAATTAAATTTTCTAAAAATGAAATAAATGCCTTCTAAACACCTCAAACATTCACTCTAAAACAGAAGATTGTTGTTTTTCGCAATATTTTTAGAAATTTGGGCTCTTTTAGTAACATTAACACTTGCGCTGAAGCAACTTTTATGCTCATTTCTTGTCTTTCAGGATTAATTTGGGGTTTTATTTTGTTTATTTGATGAAGATGAACAACAATACATACCATGGAAACATTTTTGTTTGATTTGCGTCAAGTGAGATTTTCACCTAGAACCCAAAGGGGGGGTATTGGCACTTTTCATGGAAAAATGTGAAAAATTAAATTTTCTAAAAATGAAATAAATGCCTTCTAAACACCTCAAACATTCACTCTAAAACAGAAGATTGTTGTTTTTCGAAATATTTTTAGAAATGTGGGCTCTTTTAGTAACATTAACACCTGGGCTGAAGCGTCTTTTATGATCATTTATTGTCTTTCAGGATACATTCTGGGTTTTATTTTGTTTATTTGATGAAAATGAACAACAATACACACCTTGGATGCATTTTTGTTTGATTTGTGTCGAGTGAGATTTTCACTTAGAACAAAAAGGGGGGGTATTGGCACTTTTCATGGAAAAATGTGAAAAATTAAATTTTCTAAAAATGAAATAAATGCCTTCTAAACACCTCAAACATTCACTCTAAAACAGAAGATTGTTGTTTTTCGCAATATTTTTAGAAATTTGGGCTCTTTTAGTAACATTAACACTTGCGCTGAAGCAACTTTTATGCTCATGTCTTGTCTTTCAGGATTAATTCTGGGTTTTATTTTGTTTATTTGATGAAGATGAACAACAATACATACCATGGAAACATTTTTGTTTGATTTGCGTCAAGTGAGATTTTCACCTAGAACCCAAAGGGGGGGGTATTGGCACTTTTCATGGAAAAATTTGAAAAATTAAATTTTCTAAAAATGAAATAAATGCCTTCTAAACACCTCAAACATTCACTCTAAAACAGAAGATTGTTGTTTTTCGAAATATTTTTAGAAATGTGGGCTCTTTTAGTAACATTAACACCTGGGCTGAAGCGTCTTTTATGATCATTTATTGTCTTTTAGGATACATTCTGGGTTTTATTTTGTTTATTTGATGAAAATGAACAACAATACACACCTTGGATGCATTTTTGTTTGATTTGAGTCGAGTGAGATTTTCCCCTAGAACCCAAAGGGGGGGGCATTGGCACTTTTCATGGAAAAATGTGAAAAATTAAATTTTCTTAAATTAAATAAATGCCTTCTAAACGCCTCAAACATTCACTCTAAAACAGAAAATTGGTTTTTTTCGCAATATTTTTAGAAATTTGGGCTCTTTTAGTAACATTAACACCTGGGCTGAAGCATCTTTTATGATCATTTATTGTCTTTCAGGATACATTCTGGGTTTTATTTTGTTTATTTGATGAAAATGAACAACAATACACACCTTGGATACATTTTTGTTTGATTTGTGTCGAGTGAGATTTTCACCTAGAACCCAAAGGGGGGGTATTGGCACTTTTCATGGAAAAATGTGAAAAATTAAATTTTCTAAAAATGAAATAAATGCCTTCTAAACACCACAAACATTCACTCTAAAACAGAAGATTGTTGTTTTTCGCAATATTTTTAGAAATTTGGGCTCTTTTAGTAACATTAAAGCTTTCGCTGAAGCAACTTTTATGCTCATTTCTTGTCTTTCAAGATTAATTCTTGGTTTTAATTTGTTTATTTGATGAAAATGAACAACAATACACACCATGGAAACATTTTTGTTTGATTTTTGACGAGTGAGATTTTCACCTAGAACCCAAAGGGGGGGGTATTTGCACTTTTCATGGAAAAATGTAGAAAATTAAATTTTCTAAAAATGAAATAAATGCTTTCTAAACACCTCAAACATTCACTCTAAAACAGAAGATTGTTGTTTTTCGCAATATTTTTAGAAATTTGGGCTCTTTTAGTAACATTAACATCTGGGCTGAAGCATCTTTTATGATCATTTATTTTCTTTCAGGATTCATTCTGGGTTTTATTTTGTTTATTTGATGAAAATGAACAACAATACACACCTTGGATACATTTTTGTTTGATTTGTGTCGAGTAAGATTTTCACCTAGAACCCAAAGGGGGGGTATTGGCACTTTTCATGGAAAAATGTGAAAAATTAAATTTTCTAAAAATGAAATAAATGCCTTCTAAACACCTCAAACATTCACTCTAAAACAGAAGATTGTTATTTTTCGCAATATTTTTAGAAATTTGGGGTCTTTTAGTAACATTAACACCTGGGCTGAAGCATATTTTATGATCATTTATTGTCTTTCAGGATACATTCTGGGTTTTATTTTGTTTATTTGATGAAAATGAAATACAATACACACCTTGGATGCATTTTTGTTTGATTTGTGTTGAGTGAGAATTTCACCTAGAACCCAAAGGGGGGAGCATTGGCACTTTTCATGGAAAAATGTGAAAAATTAAATTTTCTTAAAATGAAATAAATGCCTTCTAAACACCTCAAACATTCACTCTAAAAAAGAAGATTGTTGTTTTTCGCAATATTTTTAGAAATTTGGGCTCTTTTAGTAACATTAACACTTTCTCTAAAGCAACTTTTATGCTCATTTCTTGTCCTTCAAGATTAATTCTGGGTTTTTTTTTGTTTATTTGATGAAAATGAACAACAATACACACCATGGAAACGTTTTTGTTTGATTTGTGTCGAGTGAGATTTTCACCTAGAACCCAAAGGGGGGGGGGGTATTGGCACTTTTCATTGAAAAATGTGAAAAATTAAATTTTCTAAAAATGAAATAAATGCCTTCTTAACACCTCAAACATTCACTCTAAAACAGAAGATTGTTGTTTTTCGCAATATTTTTAGAAATTTGGGCTCTTTTAGTAACATTAACACTTGCGCTGAAGCAACTTTTATGCTCATGTCTTGTCTTTCAGGATTAATTCTGGGTTTTATTTTGTTTATTTGATGAAGATGAACAACAATACATACCATGGAAACATTTTTGTTTGATTTGCGTCAAGTGAGATTTTCACCTAGAACCCAAAGGGGGGGGTATTGGCACTTTTCATGGAAAAATGTGAAAAATTAAATTTTCTAAAAATGAAATAAATGCCTTCTAAACACCTCAAACATTCACTCTAAAACAGAAGATTGTTGTTTTTCGCAATATTTTTAGAAATTTGGGCTCTTTTAGTAACATTAACACCTGGGCTGAAGCATCTTTTATGATTTTTATTGTCTTTCAGGATTCATTCTGGGTTTTATTTTGTTTATTTGATGAAAATGAACAATAATACACACCTTGGATACATTTTTGTTTGATTTGTAACGAGTGAGGTTTTCACCTAGAACCCAAAGGGGGGGTATTGGCACTTTTCATGGAAAAATGTGAAAAAATAAATTTTCTAAAAATGAAATAAATGCCTTCTAAACACCTCAAACATTCACTCTAAAACAGAAGATTGTTGTTTTTCGAAATATTTTTAGAAATGTGGGCTCTTTTAGTAACATTAACACCTGGGCTGAAGCATCTTTTATGATCATTTATTGTCTTTCAGGTTACATTCTGGGTTTTATTTTGTTTATTTGATGAAAATGAACAACAATACACACCTTGGATACATTTTTGTTTGATTTGTGTCGAGTGAGATTTTCACTTAGAACAAAAAGGGGGGGTATTGGCACTTTTCATGGAAAAATGTGAAAAATTAAATTTTCTAAAAATGAAATAAATGCTTTCTAAACACCTCAAACATTCACTCTAAAACAGAAGATTGTTGTTTTTCGCAATATTTTTAGAAATTTTGGCTCTTTTAGTAACATTAACACTTTCTCTGAAGCAACTTTTATGCTCATTTCTTGTCCTTCAAGATTAATTCTGGGTTTTATTTTGTTTATTTGATGAAAATGAACAACAATACACACCATGGAAACATTTTTGTTTGATGTGTGTCGAGTGAGATTTTCACCTAGAACCCAAAGGGGTGGTATTGGCACTTTTCATGGAAAAATGTAAAAAATTAAATTTTCTAAAAATGAAATAAATGCTTTCTAAACACCTCAAACATTCACTCTAAAACAGAAGATTGTTGTTTTTCGCAATATTTTTAGAAATTTGGGCTCTTTTAGTAACATTAACACTTTCTCTGAAGCAACTTTTATGCTCATTTCTTGTCCTTCAAGATTAATTCTGGGTTTTATTTTGTTTATTTGATGAAAATGAACAACAATACACACCATGGAAACATTTTTGTTTGATGTGTGTCGAGTGAGATTTTCACCTAGAACCCAAAGGGGGGGTATTGGCACTTTTCATGGAAAAATGTGAAAAATTAAATTTTCTAAAAATGAAATAAATCCCTTCTAAACACCTCAAACATTCACTCTAAAACAGAAGATTGTTGTTTTTCGCAATATTTTTAGAAATTTGGGCTCTTTTAGTAACATTAACATCTGGGCTGAAGCATCTTTTATGATCATTTATTTTCTTTCAGGATTCATTCTGGGTTTTATTTTGTTTATTTGATGAAAATGAACAACAATACACACCTTGGATACATTTTTGTTTGATTTGTGTCGAGTGAGATTTTCACCTAGAACCCAAAGGGGTATTGGCACTTTTCATTGAAAAATGTGAAAAATTAAATTTTCTAAAAATGAAATAAATGCCTTCTAAACACCTCAAACATTCACTCTAAAACAGAAGATATTGTTTTTCGCAATATTTTTAGAAATTTGGGCTCTTTTAGTAACATTAACACTTGCGCTGAAGCATCTTTTATGCTCATTTCTTGTCTTTCAGGATTAATGCTGGGTTTTATTTGTTTATTTGATGAAAATGAACAACAATACACACCATGAAAACATTTTTGATTGATTTGTGTCGAGTGAGATTTTCGCCTAGAACCCAAAGGGGGGGGTATTGGCACTTTTCATGGAAAAATGTGAAAAATTAAATTTTCTAAAAATGAATGAAATGCCTTCTAAAAACCTCAAACATTCACTCTAAAACAGAAGATTGTTGTTTTTCGCAATATTTTTAGAAATTTGGGCTCTTTTAGTAACATTAACACCTGCGCTGAAGCATCTTTTATGATCATTTATTGTCTTTTAGGATTAATTCTGGGTTTTATTTTGTTTATTTGATGAAAATAAACAACAATACACACCATGGAAACATTTTTGATTGATTTGTGTCGAGTGAGATTTTCACCTAGATACCAAAGGGGGGGGTATTGGCACTTTTCATGGAAAAATGTGAAAAATTAAATTTTCTAAAAATGAAATAAATGCCTTCTAAACACCACAAACATTAACTCTTAAACAGAAGATTGTTGTTTTTCGCAATATTTTTAGAAATTTGGGCTCTTTTAGTAACATTAACACTTGCGCTGAAGCATCATTTATGCTAATTTCTTGTCTTTTAGGATTAATTCTGGGTTTTATTTTGTTTATTTGATGAAAATAAACAACAATACACACCATGGAAACATTTTTGTTTGATTTGTGTCGAGTGAGATTTTCACCTAGAACGCAAAGGGGGGTATTAACACTTTTCATGGAAAAATGTAAAAATTTAAATTTTCTAAAAATGAAATAAATGCCTTCTAAACACCTCAAATATTCACTCTAAAACAGAAGATTGTTGTTTTTCGCAATATTTTTAGAAATTTGGGCTCTTTTAGTAACATTAACACCTGCGCTGAAGCATCTTTTATGATCATTTATTGTCTTTTAGGATTAATTCTGGGTTTTATTTTGTTTATTTGATGAAAATAAACAACAATACACACCTTGGATACATTTTTGTTTGATTTGTGTCGAGTGAGATTTTCACCTAGAACCCCAAGGGGGGTATTAACACTTTTCATGGAAAAATGTAAAAAATTAAATTTTCCAAAAATGAAATAAATGGCTTCTAAACACCTCAAACATTCACTCTAAAACAGAAGATTGTTGTTTTTCGCAATATTTTTAGAAATTTGGGCTCTTTTAGTAATATTAATACTCGCGCTGAAGCAACTTTTATGCTCATTTCTTGTCTTGCAAGATTAATTCTGGGTTTTATTTTGTTTATTTGATGAAAATGAACAACAATACACACCATGGAAACATTTTTGTTTAATTTGTGTCGAGTGAGATTTTCACCTATTACCCAAAGGGGGGGGCATGGGCACTTTTCATGGAAAAATGTGAAAAATTAAATTTTCTAAAAATGAAATAAATGCCTTCTAAACACCTCAAACATTCACTCTAAAACAGAAGATTGTTGTTTTTCGCAATATTTTTAGAAATTTGGGCTCTTTTAGTAACATTAACACCTGGGCTGAAGCATCTTTTATGATCATTTATTGTCTTTCAGGATACATTCTGGGTTTTATTTTGTTTTTTTGATGAAAATCAACAACAATACACACCTTGGATACATTTTTCTTTGATTTGTGTCGAGTGAGATTTTCACCTAGAACCCAAAGGGGGGGGCATTGGCACTTTTCATGGAAAAATGAGAAAAATTAAATTTTCTAAAAATGAAATAAATGCCTTCTAAACACCTCAAACATTCACTCTAAAACAGAAGATTGTTGTTTTTCGCAATATTTTTAGAAATTTGGGCTCTTTTAGTAACATTAACACCTGGGCTGAAGCATTTTTATGACTTTTATTGTCTTTCAAGATTAATTCTGGGTTTTATTTTGTTTATTTGATGAAAATGAACAACAATACACACCATGGAAACATTTTTGTTTAATTTGTGTCGAGTGAGATTTTCACCTAGAACCCAAAGGGGGGGGTATTGCCACTTTTCATGGAAAAATGTGAAAAATTAAATTTTCTAAAAATGAATGAAATGCCTTCTAAACACCTCAAATTTTCTCTCTAAAACAGAAGATTGTTGTTTTTCGCAATATTTTTAGAAATTTGGGCTCTTTTAGTAACATTAACACCTGGGCTGAAGCATCTTTTATGATTTTTATTGTCTTTCAGGATTCATTCTGGGTTTTATTTTGTTTATTTGATGAAAATGAACAATAATACACACCTTGGATACATTTTTGTTTGATTTGTAACGAGTGAGGTTTTCACCTAGAACCCAAAGGGGGGGTATTGGCACTTTTCATGGAAAAATGTGAAAAATTAAATTTTCTAAAAATGAAATAAATGCCTTCTAAACACCTCAAACATTCACTCTAAAACAGAAGATTGTTGTTTTTCGAAATATTTTTAGAAATGTGGGCTCTTTTAGTAACATTAACACCTGGGCTGAAGCATCTTTTATGATCATTTATTGTCTTTCAGGTTACATTCTGGGTTTTATTTTGTTTATTTGATGAAAATGAACAACAATACACACCTTGGATACATTTTTGTTTGATTTGTGTCGAGTGAGATTTTCACTTAGAACAAAAAGGGGGGGTATTGGCACTTTTAATGGAAAAATGTGAAAAATTAAATTTTCTAAAAATGAAATAAATGCTTTCTAAACACCTCAAACATTCACTCTAAAACAGAAGATTGTTGTTTTTCGCAATATTTTTAGAAATTTTGGCTCTTTTAGTAACATTAACATTTTCTCTGAAGCAACTTTTATGCTCATTTCTTGTCCTTCAAGATTAATTCTGGGTTTTATTTTGTTTATTTGATGAAAATGAACAACAATACACACCATGGAAACATTTTTGTTTGATTTGTGTCGAGTGAGATTTTCACCTAGAACCCAAAGGGGGGGGGGTATTGGCACTTTTCATGGAAAAATGTGAAAAATTAAATTTTCTAAAAATGAAATAAATCCCTTCTAAACACCTCAAACATTCACTCTAAAACAGAAGATTGTTGTTTTTCGCAATATTTTTAGAAATTTGGGCTCTTTTAGTAACATTAACATCTGGGCTGAAGCATCTTTTATGATCATTTATTTTCTTTCAGGATTCATTCTGGGTTTTATTTTGTTTATTTGATGAAAATGAACAACAATACACACCTTGGATACATTTTTGTTTGATTTGTGTCGAGTGAGATTTTCACCTAGAACCCAAAGGGGTATTGGCACTTTTCATGGAAAAATGTGAAAAATTAAATTTTCTAAAAATGAAATAAATGCCTTCTAAACACCTCAAACATTCACTCTAAAACAGAAGATATTGTTTTTCGCAATATTTTTAGAAATTTGGGCTCTTTTAGTAACATTAACACTTGCGCTGAAGCATCTTTTATGCTCATTTTTTGTCTTTCAGGATTAATGCTGGGTTTTATTTGTTTATTTGATGAAAATGAACAACAATACACACCATGAAAACATTTTTGATTGATTTGTGTCGAGTGAGATTTTCACCTAGAACCCAAAGGGGGGGGTATTGGCACTTTTCATGGAAAAATGTGAAAAATTAAATTTTCTAAAAATGAATGAAATGCCTTCTAAAAACCTCAAACATTCACTCTAAAACAGAAGATTGTTGTTTTTCGCAATATTTTTAGAAATTTGGGCTCTTTTAGTAACATTAACACCTGCGCTGAAGCATCTTTTATGATCATTTATTGTCTTTTAGGATTAATTCTGGGTTTTATTTTGTTTATTTGATGAAAATAAACAACAATACACACCATGGAAACATTTTTGATTGATTTGTGTCGAGTGAGATTTTCACCTAGATACCAAAGGGGGGGGTATTGGCACTTTTCATGGAAAAATGTGAAAAATTAAATTTTCTAAAAATGAAATAAATGCCTTCTAAACACCACAAACATTAACTCTTAAACAGAAGATTGTTGTTTTTCGCAATATTTTTAGAAATTTGGGCTCTTTTAGTAACATTAACACTTGCGCTGAAGCATCATTTATGCTAATTTCTTGTCTTTTAGGATTAATTCTGGGTTTTATTTTGTTTATTTGATGAAAATAAACAACAATACACACCATGGAAACATTTTTGTTTGATTTGTGTCGAGTGAGATTTTCACCTAGAACGCAAAGGGGGGTATTAACACTTTTCATGGAAAAATGTAAAAATTTAAATTTTCTAAAAATGAAATAAATGCCTTCTAAACACCTCAAACATTCACTCTAAAACAGAAGATTGTTGTTTTTCGCAATATTTTTAGAAATTTGGGCTCTTTTAGTAACATTAACACCTGCGCTGAAGCATCTTTTATGATCATTTATTGTCTTTTAGGATTAATTCTGGGTTTTATTTTGTTTATTTGATGAAAATAAACAACAATACACACCTTGGATACATTTTTGTTTGATTTGTGTCGAGTGAGATTTTCACCTAGAACCCCAAGGGGGGTATTAACACTTTTCATGGAAAAATGTAAAAAATTAAATTTTCTAAAAATGAAATAAATGGCTTCTAAACACCTCAAACATTCACTCTAAAACAGAAGATTGTTGTTTTTCGCAATATTTTTAGAAATTTGGGCTCTTTTAGTAATATTAATACTCGCGCTGAAGCAACTTTTATGCTCATTTCTTGTCTTGCAAGATTAATTCTGGGTTTTATTTTGTTTATTTGATGAAAATGAACAACAATACACACCATGAAAACATTTCTGTTTAATTTGTGTCGAGTGAGATTTTCACCTATTACCCAAAGGGGGGGGCATGGGCACTTTTCATGGAAAAATGTGAAAAATTAAATTTTCTAAAAATGAAATAAATGCCTTCTAAACACCTCAAACATTCACTCTAAAACAGAAGATTGTTGTTTTTCGCAATATTTTTAGAAATTTGGGCTCTTTTAGTAACATTAACACCTGGGCTGAAGCATCTTTTATGATCATTTATTGTCTTTCAGGATACATTCTGGGTTTTATTTTGTTTTTTTTGATGAAAATCAACAACAATACACACCTTGGATACATTTTTCTTTGATTTGTGTCGAGTGAGATTTTCACCTAGAACCCAAAGGGGGGGGCATTGGCACTTTTCATGGAAAAATGAGAAAAATTAAATTTTCTAAAAATGAAATAAATGCCTTCTAAACACCTCAAACATTCACTCTAAAACAGAAGATTGTTGTTTTTCGCAATATTTTTAGAAATTTGGGCTCTTTTAGTAACATTAACACCTGGGCTGAAGCATTTTTATGACTTTTATTGTCTTTCAAGATTAATTCTGGGTTTTATTTTGTTTATTTGATGAAAATGAACAACAATACACACCATGGAAACATTTTTGTTTAATTTGTGTCGAGTGAGATTTTCACCTAGAACCCAAAGGGGGGGGTATTGCCACTTTTCATGGAAAAATGTGAAAAATTAAATTTTCTAAAAATGAATGAAATGCCTTCTAAACACCTCAAATTTTCTCTCTAAAACAGAAGATTGTTGTTTTTCGCAATATTTTTAGAAATTTGGGCTCTTTTAGTAACATTAACACCTGGGCTGAAGCATCTTTTATGATTTTTATTGTCTTTCAGGATTCATTCTGGGTTTTATTTTGTTTATTTGATGAAAATGAACAATAATACACACCTTGGATACATTTTTGTTTGATTTGTAACGAGTGAGGTTTTCACCTAGAACCCAAAGGGGGGGTATTGGCACTTTTCATGGAAAAATGTGAAAAATTAAATTTTCTAAAAATGAAATAAATGCCTTCTAAACACCTCAAACATTCACTCTAAAACAGAAGATTGTTGTTTTTCGAAATATTTTTAGAAATGTGGGCTCTTTTAGTAACATTAACACCTGGGCTGAAGCATCTTTTATGATCATTTATTGTCTTTCAGGTTACATTCTGGGTTTTATTTTGTTTATTTGATGAAAATGAACAACAATACACACCTTGGATACATTTTTGTTTGATTTGTGTCGAGTGAGATTTTCACTTAGAACAAAAAGGGGGGGTATTGGCACTTTTAATGGAAAAATGTGAAAAATTAAATTTTCTAAAAATGAAATAAATGCTTTCTAAACACCTCAAACATTCACTCTAAAACAGAAGATTGTTGTTTTTCGCAATATTTTTAGAAATTTTGGCTCTTTTAGTAACATTAACATTTTCTCTGAAGCAACTTTTATGCTCATTTCTTGTCCTTCAAGATTAATTCTGGGTTTTATTTTGTTTATTTGATGAAAATGAACAACAATACACACCATGGAAACATTTTTGTTTGATTTGTGTCGAGTGAGATTTTCACCTAGAACCCAAAGGGGGGGGTATTGGCAATTTTCATGGAAAAATGTAAAAAATTAAATTTTCTAAAAATGAAATAAATGCCTTCTAAACACCTCAAACATTCACTCTAAAACAGAAGATTGTTGTTTTTCGCAATATCTTTAGAAATTTGGGCTCTTTTAGTAACATTAACACCTGGGCTGAAGCATCTTTTATGATCATTTATTGTCTCTCAGGATTCATTCTGGGTTTTATTTTGTTTATTTGATGAAAATGAACAACAATGCACACCTTGGATACATTTTTGTTTTTTTTGTGTCGAGTTAGATTTTCACCTAGAACCCAAAGGGGGGGGGTATTGGAACTTTTCATGGAAAAATGTGAAACATTAAATTTTCTAAAAATGAAATAAATGCCTTCTAAACACCTCAAACATTCACTCTAAAACAGAAGATTGTTGTTTTTCGCAATATTTTTAGAAATTTGGGCTCTTTTAGTAACATTACTACTTGCGCTGAAGCATCTTTTATGCTCATTTCTTGTCTTTCAGGATTAATTCTGGGTTTTATTTGTTTATTTGATGAAAATGAACAAAAATACACACCATGGAAACATTTTTGATTGATTTGTGTCGAGTGAGATTTTCACCTAGAACCCAAAGGGGGGGGTATATGCACTTTTCATGGAAAAATGTGAAAAATTAAATTTTCTAAAAATGAAATAAATGCCTTCTAAACACCTCAAACATTCACTCTAAAACAGAAAATTGTTGTTTTTCGCAATATTTTTAGAAATTTTGGCTCTTTTAGTAACAATAACACCTGGGCTGAAGCATCTTTTATGATCATTTATTGTCCCACAGGATACATTCTGGGTTTTATTTTGTTTATTTGATGAAAATGAACAACAATACACACCATGGAAACATTTTTGTTTGATTTGTGTCGACTGAGATTTTCACCTAGAACCCAAAGGGGGGGGCATTGGCACTTTTCATGGAAAAATGTGAAAAATTAAATTTTCTAAAAATGAAATAAAGCCTTATAAACACCTCAAACATTCACCGTAAAACAGAAGATTGTTGTTTTTCGCAATATTTTTAGAATTTTGGGCTCTTTTAATAACATTAACACTTGCGCTGAAGCATCTTTTATGATCATTTATTGTCTTTCAGGATTCATTCTGGGTTTTATTTTGTTTATATGATGAAAATGAACAACAATACACACCTTGGATACATTTTTGTTTGATTTGTGCCGAGTGAGATTTTCACCTAGAACCCAAAGGGGGGGGGAAATTGGCACTTTTCATGGAAAAATGTGAAGAATTAAATTTTCTAAAAATGAAATAAATGCTTTCTAAACACCTCAAACATTCACTCTAAAACAGAAGATTGTGTTTTTTCGCAATATTTTTAGAAATTTGGGCTCTTTTAGTAACATTAACACTTGCGCTGAAGCATCATTTATGATCTTTTATTGTCTTTCAGGATTCATTCTGGGTTTTATTTTGTTTATTTGATGAAAATGAACAACAATACACACCTTGGAATCATTTTTGTTTGATTTGTGTCGAGTGAGATTTTCACCTAGAACACAAAGGGGGGGGTTCTGGCACTTTTCATGGAAAAATGTAAAAAATTAAATTTTCTTAAATGAAATAAATGCCTTATAAACACCTCAAACATTCACTCTAAAACAGAAGATTGTTGTTTTTCGCAATATTTTTAGAAATTTGGGCTCTTTTAATAACATTAACACTTGCGCTGAAGCATCTTTTATGCTCATTTCTTGTCTTTAAGGATTCATTCTGGGTTTTATTTTGTTTATTTGATGAAAATGAACAACAATACACACCATGGAAACATTTTGATTGATTTGTGTCGAGTGAGATTTTCACCTAGAACCCAAAGGGGGGGGTATTGGCACTTTTCATGGAAAAATGTGAAAAATTAAATTTTCTAAAAATGAAATAAATCCCTTCTAAACACCTCAAACATTCACTCTAAAACAGAAGATTGTTGTTTTTCGCAATATTTTTAGAAATTTGGGCTCTTTTAGTAACATTAACATCTGGGCTGAAGCATCTTTTATGATCATTTATTTTCTTTCAGAATTCATTCTGGGTTTTATTTTGTTTATTTGATGAAAATGAACAACAATACACACCTTGGATACATTTTTGTTTGATTTGTGTCGAGTGAGATTTTCACCTAGAACCCAAAGGGGTATTGGCACTTTTCATGGAAAAATGTGAAAAATTAAATTTTCTAAAAATAAAATAAATGCCTTCTAAACACCTCAAACATTCACTCTAAAACAGAAGATATTGTTTTTCGCAATATTTTTAGAAATTTGGGCTCTTTTAGTAACATTAACACTTGCGCTGAAGCATCTTTTATGCTCATTTCTTGTCTTTCAGGATTAATGCTGGGTTTTATTTGTTTATTTGATGAAAATGAACAACAATACACACCATGAAAACATTTTTGATTGATTTGTGTCGAGTGAGATTTTCACCTAGAACCCAAAGGGGGGGGTATTGGCACTTTTCATGGAAAAATGTGAAAAATTAAATTTTCTAAAAATGAATGAAATGCCTTCTAAACACCTCAAACATTCACTCTAAAACAGAAGATTGTTGTTTTTCGCAATATTTTTAGAAATTTGGGCTCTTTTAGTAACATTAACACCTTGGCTGAAGCATCTTTTATGATCATTTATTGCCTTTCATGATACATTCTGGGTTTTATTTTGTTTATTTGATGAAAATGAACAACAATACACACCTTGGATACATTTTTGTTTGATTTGTGTCGAGTGAGATTTTCACGTAGAACCCAAAGGGGGGGGTATTGGCATTTTTCATGGAAATATGTTAAAAATTTAATTTTCTAAAAATGAAATAAATGCCTTCCAAACACCTCAAACATTCACTCTAAAACAGAAGATTGTTGTTTTTCCCAATATTTTTAGAAATTTTGGCTCTTTTAGTAACATTAACACTTTCTCTGAAGCTACTTTTATGCTCATTTCTTGTCCTTCAAGATTAATTCTGGGTTTTATTTTGTTTATTTGATGAAAATGAACAACAATACACACCATGGAAACATTTTTGTTTGATTTGTGTCGAGTGAGATTTTCACCTAGAACCCAAAGGGGGGGTATTTGAACTTTTAATGGAAAATTGTAAAAAATTAAATTTTCTAAAAATGAAATAAATGCCTTCTTAACACCTCAAACATTCACTCTAAAACAGAAGATTGTTGTTTTTCGCAATATTTTTAGAAATTTGGGCTCTTTTAGTAAAATTAACACTTGCGCTAAAGCATCTTTTATGCTCATTTCATGTCTTTCAGGATTAATTCTGGGTTTTATATTGTTTGTTTGATGAAAATGAACAACAATACACACCATGGAAACATTTTTGTTTGATTTGTGTCAAGTGAGATTTTCACCTAGAACCCAAAGGTATTGGTACTTTTCATGGAAAAATGTGAAAAATTAAATTTTTTAAAAATGAAATATATGCCTTCTAAACACCTCAAACATTCACTCTAAAACAGAAGATTGTTGTTTTTCGCAATATTTTTAGAAATTTGGGCTCTTTTAATAACATAAACACTTTCTCTGAAGCAACTTTTATGCTCATTTCTTGTCCTTCAAGATTAATTCTGGGTTTTATTTTGTTTATTTGATGAAAATGAACAACAATACACACCATGGAAACGTTTTTGTTTGATTTGTGTCGAGTGAGATTTTCACCTAGAACCCAAAGCGGGGGGTATTGGCACTTTTCATGGAAAATTGTAAAAAATTAAATTTTCTAAAAATGAAATAAATGCCTTCTAAACACCTCAAACATTCACTCTAAAACAGAAGATTGTTGTTTTTCGCAATCTTTTTAGAAATTTCGGCTCTTTTAGTAACATTAACACTTGCGCTGAAGCAACTTTTATGCTCATTTCTCGTCTTTCAGGATTAATTCTGGGTTTTATTTTGTTTATTTGATGAAGATGAACAACAATACATACCATGGAAACATTTTTGTTTGATTTGCATCAAGTGAGATTTTCACCTAGAACCCAAAGGGTATTGGTATTGGCACTTTTCATGGAAAAATGTGAAAAATTAAATTTTCTAAAAATGAAATAAATGCCTTCTAAACACCTCAAACATTCTCTCTAAAACAGAAGATTGTTGTTTTTCGCAATATTTTTAGAAATTTGGGCTCTTTTAGTAACATTAACACCTGGGCTGAAGCATCTTTTATGATTTTTATTGTCTTTCAGGATTCATTCTAGGTTTTATTTTGTTTATTTGATGAAAATGAACAACAATACACACCATGGAAACATTTTTGTTTAATTTGTGTCGAGTGAGATTTTCACCTAGAACCTAAAGGGGGGGGTATTGGCCCTTTTCATGGAAAAATGTGAAAAATTAAATTTTCTTAAAATGAAATAAATGCCTTCCAAACACCTCAAACATTCACACTAAAACAGAAGATTGTTGTTTTTCGCAATATTTTTAGAAATTTGGGCTCTTTTAGTAACATTATCATCTGGGCTGAAGCATCTTTTATGATCATTTATTTTCTTTCAGGATTCATTCTGGGTTTTATTTTGTTTATTTGATGAAAATGAACAACAATACACACCTTGGATACATTTTTGTTTGATTTGTGTCGAGTGAGATTTTCACCTTGAACCCAAAGGGGGGGTATTGGCACTTTTCATGGAAAAATGTGAAAAATTAAATTATCTAAAAATGAAATGAATGCCTTCTAAACACCTCAAACATTCACTCTAAAACATAAGATATTGTTTTTCGCAATATTTTTAGAAATTTGGGCTCTTTTAGTAACATTTACACCTGCGCTGAAGCATCTTTTATGCTCATTTCTTGTCTTTCAGGATTATTTCTGGGTTTTATTTGTTTATTTGATGAAAATAAACAACAATACACACCATGGAAACATTTTTGATTGATTTGTGTCGAGTGAGATTTTCACCTAGAACCCAAAGTGGGGGGTATTGGCACTTTTCATGGAAAAATGTGAAAAATTAAATTTTCTAAAAATGAAATAAATGCCTTCTAAACACCACAAACATTAACTCTAAAACAGAAGATTGTTGTTTTTCGCAATATTTTTAGAAATTTGGGCTCTTTTAGTAACATTAACACTTTAGCTGAAGCATCATTTATGCTAATTTCTTGTCTTCTAGGATTAATTCTGGGTTTTATTTTTTTTATTTGATGAAAATAAACAACAATACACACCATGGAAACATTTTTGTTTGATTTGTGTCGAGTGAGATTTTCACCTAGAACGCAAAGGGGGGTATTAACACTTTTCATGGAAAAATGTAAAAATTTAAATTTTCTAAAAATGAAATAAATGCCTTCTAAACACCTCAAACATTCACTCTAAAACAGAAGATTGTTGTTTTTCGCAATATTTTTAGAAATTTGGGCTCTTTTAGTAACATTAACACTTGCGCTGAAGCATCTTTTATGATCATTTATTGTCTTTTAGGATTAATTCTGGGTTTTATTTTGTTTATTTGATGAAAATAAACAACAACACACCTTGGATACATTTTTGTTTGATTTGTGTCGAGTGAGATCTTCACCTAGAACCCCAAGGGGGGTATTAACACTTTTCATGGAAAAATGTAAAAAATTAAATTTTCTAAAAATGAAATAAATGGCTTCTAAACACCTCAAACATTCACTCTAAAACAGAAGATTGTTGTTTTTCGCAATATTTTTAGAAATTTGGGCTCTTTTAGTAACATTAACACCTGGGCTGAAGCATCTTTTATGATCTTTTATTGTCTTTCAGGATTCATTCTGGGTTTTATTTTGTTTATTTGATGAAAATGAACAACAATACACACCATGGAAACATTTTTGTTTAATTTGTGTCGAGTGAGATTTTCACCTAGTACCCAAAGGGGGGGGCATTGGCACTTTTCATGGAAAAATGAGAAAAATTAAATTTTTTAAAAATGAAATAAATGCCTTCTAAACACCTCAAACATTCACTCTAAAACAGAAGATTGTTGTTTTTCGCAATATTTTTAGAAATTTGGGCTCTTTTAGTAACATTAACACTGGCGCTGAAGCAACTTTTATGCTCATTTCTTGTCTTTCAAGATTAGTTCTGGGTTTTATTTTGTTTATTTGATGAAAATGAACAACAATACACACCATGGAAACATTTTTTTTAATTTGTGTCGAGTGAGATTTTCACCTAGAACCCAAAGGGGGGAGTATTGGCACTTTTCATGGAAAAATGTGAAAAATTAAATTTTCCAAAAATGAATGAAATGCCTTCTAAACACCTCAAACATTCTCTCTAAAACAGAAGATTGTTGTTTTTCGCGATATTTTTAGAAATTTGGGCTCTTTTAGTAACATTAACACCTGGGCTGAAGCATCTTTTATGATTTTTATTGTCTTTCAGGATTCATTCTGGGTTTTATTTTGTTTATTTGATGAAAATGAACAATAATACACACCTTGGATACATTTTTGTTTGATTTGTAACGAGTGAGATTTTCACCTAGAACCCAAAGGGGGGAGTATTGGCACTTTTAATGGAAATATGTGAAAAATTAAATTTTCTAAAAATGAAATAAATGCCTTCTAAACACCTCAAACATTCACTCTAAAACAGAAGATTGTTGTTTTTTGCAATATTTTTAGAAATTTGGGCTCTTTTAGTAACATTACCACCTGGGCTGAAGCATCTTTTATGATTTTTATTGTCTTTCAAGATTAATTCTGGGTTTTATTTTGTTTATTTGATGAAAATGAACAACAATACACACCATGGAAACATTTTTGTTTAATTTGTGTCGAGTGAGATTTTCACCTAGAACCTAAAGGGGGGGGGGGGTATTGGCACTTTTCATGGAAAAATGTGAAAAATTAAATTTTCTAAAAATGAAATAAATGCCTTCTAAACACCTCAAACATTCACTCTAAAACAGAAGATTGTTGTTTTTTGCAATATTTTTAGAAATTTGGGCTCTTTTAGTAACATTAACAGTTGGGCTGAAGCATCTTTTATGATCTTTTATTGTCTTTCAGGATTCATTCTGGGTTTTATTTTGTTTATTTGTCGAAAATAAACAACTATACACACCTTGGATACATTTTTGTTTGATTTGTGTCAGGTGAGATTTTCACCTAGAACCCAAAGGGGGGGGTATTGGCCCTTTTCATGGAAAAATGTGAAAAATTAAATTTTCTTAAAATGAAATAAATGCCTTCTAAACACCTCAAACATTCACTCTTAAACAGAAAATTGTTGTTTTTCGCAATATTTTTAGAAATTTGGGCTCTTTTAGTAACATAAACACTTTCGCTGAAGCAACTTTTATGCTCATTTCTTGTCTTTCAAGATAAATTCTGGGTTTTATTTTGTTTATTTGATGAAAATGAACAACAATACACACCATGGAAACATTTTTGTTTGATTTGTGTCGAGTGAGATTTTCCCTTGAACCCAAAGGGGGGGGGTATTGGCACTTTTCATGGAAAAATGTGAAAAATTAAATTTTCTAAAAATGAAATAAATGCCCTCTAAAGACCTCAAACATTCACTCTAAAACAGAAGATTGTTGTTTTTCGCAATATTTTTAGAAATTTGGGCTCTTTTAGTAACATTAACACTTGGGCTGAAGCATCTTTTATGATCTTTAATTGTCTTTCAGGATTCATTCTTGGTTTTATTTTGTTTATTTGATGAAAATGAACAACAATACACACCTTGGATACATTTTTGTTTGATTTGTGTCGAGTGAGATTTTCACCTAGAACCCAAATTAAATTTTCTAAAAATGAAAAAAATGCCTTCTAAACACCTCAAACATTCACTCTAAAACAGAAGATTGTTGTTTTTCGCAATATTTTTAGAAATTTGGGCTCTTTTAGTAACATTAACACTTGCGCTGAAGCATCTTTTAGGATCATTTATTGTCTTTTAGGATTAATTCTGGGTTTTATTTTGTTTATTTGATGAAAATAAACAACAATACACACCTTGGATACATTTTTGTTTGATTTGTGTCGAGTGAGATTTTCACCTAAAACAAAAAGGGGGGGGTATTGGCACTTTTCATGGAAAAATGTGAAAAATTAAATTTTCTAAAAATGAAATAAATGCTTTCTAAACACCTCAAACATTCACTCTAAAACAGAAGATTGTTGTTTTTCGCAATATTTTTAGAAATTTGGGCTCTTTTAGTAACATTAACAGTTGGGCTGAAGCATCTTTTATGATCTTCTATTGTCTTTCAGGATTCATTCTGGGTTTTATTTTGTTTATTTGTCGAAAATGAACAACTATACACACCTTGGATACATTTTTGTTTGATTTGTGTCAGGTGAGATTTTCACCTAGAACCCAAAGGGGGGGGTATTGGCCCTTTTCATGGAAAAATGTGAAAAATTAAATTTTCTTAAAATGAAATAAATGCCTTCTAAACACCTCAAACATTCACTCCAAAACAGAAAATTGTTGTTTTTCGCAATATTTTTAGAAATTTGGGCTCTTTTAGTAACATAAACACTTTCGCTGAAGCAACTTTTATGCTCATTTCTTGTCTTTCAAGATTAGTTCTGGGTTTTATTTTGTTTATTTGATGAAAATGAACAACAATACACACCATGGAAACATTTTTTTTAATTTGTGTCGAGTGAGATTTTCACCTAGAACCCAAAGGGGGGAGTATTGGCACTTTTCATGGAAAAATGTGAAAAATTAAATTTTCCAAAAATGAATGAAATGCCTTCTAAACACCTCAAACATTCTCTCTAAAACAGAAGATTGTTGTTTTTCGCGATATTTTTAGAAATTTGGGCTCTTTTAGTAACATTAACACCTGGGCTGAAGCATCTTTTATGATTTTTATTGTCTTTCAGGATTCATTCTGGGTTTTATTTTGTTTATTTGATGAAAATGAACAATAATACACACCTTGGATACATTTTTGTTTGATTTGTAACGAGTGAGATTTTCACCTAGAACCCAAAGGGGGGAGTATTGGCACTTTTAATGGAAATATGTGAAAAATTAAATTTTCTAAAAATGAAATAAATGCCTTCTAAACACCTCAAACATTCACTCTAAAACAGAAGATTGTTGTTTTTTGCAATATTTTTAGAAATTTGGGCTCTTTTAGTAACATTACCACCTGGGCTGAAGCATCTTTTATGATTTTTATTGTCTTTCAAGATTAATTCTGGGTTTTATTTTGTTTATTTGATGAAAATGAACAACAATACACACCATGGAAACATTTTTGTTTAATTTGTGTCGAGTGAGATTTTCACCTAGAACCTAAAGGGGGGGGGGGTATTGGCACTTTTCATGGAAAAATGTGAAAAATTAAATTTTCTAAAAATGAAATAAATGCCTTCTAAACACCTCAAACATTCACTCTAAAACAGAAGATTGTTGTTTTTTCGAATATTTTTAGAAATTTGGGCTCTTTTAGTAACATTAACAGTTGGGCTGAAGCATCTTTTATGATCTTTTATTGTCTTTCAGGATTCATTCTGGGTTTTATTTTGTTTATTTGTCGAAAATAAACAACTATACACACCTTGGATACATTTTTGTTTGATTTGTGTCAGGTGAGATTTTCACCTAGAACCCAAAGGGGGGGGTATTGGCCCTTTTCATGGAAAAATGTGAAAAATTAAATTTTCTTAAAATGAAATAAATGCCTTCTAAACACCTCAAACATTCACTCTTAAACAGAAAATTGTTGTTTTTCGCAATATTTTTAGAAATTTGGGCTCTTTTAGTAACATAAACACTTTCGCTGAAGCAACTTTTATGCTCATTTCTTGTCTTTCAAGATAAATTCTGGGTTTTATTTTGTTTATTTGATGAAAATGAACAACAATACACACCATGGAAACATTTTTGTTTGATTTGTGTCGAGTGAGATTTTCCCTTGAACCCAAAGGGGGGGGGTATTGGCACTTTTCATGGAAAAATGTGAAAAATTAAATTTTCTAAAAATGAAATAAATGCCCTCTAAAGACCTCAAACATTCACTCTAAAACAGAAGATTGTTGTTTTTCGCAATATTTTTAGAAATTTGGGCTCTTTTAGTAACATTAACACTTGGGCTGAAGCATCTTTTATGATCTTTAATTGTCTTTCAGGATTCATTCTTGGTTTTATTTTGTTTATTTGATGAAAATGAACAACAATACACACCTTGGATACATTTTTGTTTGATTTGTGTCGAGTGAGATTTTCACCTAGAACCCAAATTAAATTTTCTAAAAATGAAAAAAATGCCTTCTAAACACCTCAAACATTCACTCTAAAACAGAAGATTGTTGTTTTTCGCAATATTTTTAGAAATTTGGGCTCTTTTAGTAACATTAACACTTGCGCTGAAGCATCTTTTAGGATCATTTATTGTCTTTTAGGATTAATTCTGGGTTTTATTTTGTTTATTTGATGAAAATAAACAACAATACACACCTTGGATACATTTTTGTTTGATTTGTGTCGAGTGAGATTTTCACCTAAAACAAAAAGGGGGGGGGTATTGGCACTTTTCATGGAAAAATGTGAAAAATTAAATTTTCTAAAAATGAAATAAATGCTTTCTAAACACCTCAAACATTCACTCTAAAACAGAAGATTGTTGTTTTTCGCAATATTTTTAGAAATTTGGGCTCTTTTAGTAACATTAACAGTTGGGCTGAAGCATCTTTTATGATCTTCTATTGTCTTTCAGGATTCATTCTGGGTTTTATTTTGTTTATTTGTCGAAAATGAACAACTATACACACCTTGGATACATTTTTGTTTGATTTGTGTCAGGTGAGATTTTCACCTAGAACCCAAAGGGGGGGGTATTGGCCCTTTTCATGGAAAAATGTGAAAAATTAAATTTCTTAAAATGAAATAAATGCCTTCTAAACACCTCAAACATTCACTCCAAAACAGAAAATTGTTGTTTTTCGCAATATTTTTAGAAATTTGGGCTCTTTTAGTAACATAAACACTTTCGCTGAAGCAACTTTTATGCTCATTTCTTGTCTTTCAAGATAAATTCTTGGTTTTATTTTGTTTATTTGATGAAAATGAACAACAATACACACCATGGAAACATTTTTGTTTGATTTGTGTCGAGTGAGATTTTCCCTTGAACCCAAAGGGGGGGGGGGGTATTGGCACTTTTCATGGAAAAATGTAAAAAATTAAATTTTCTAAAAATGAAATAAATGCCTTCTAAACACCTCAAACATTCACTCTAAAACAGAAAATTGTTGTTTTTCGCAATATTTTTAGAAATTTGGGCTCTTTTAGTAACATTAACACCTGGGCTGAAGCATCTTTTATGATCATTTATTGTCTTTCAGGATTCATTCTGGGTTTTATTTTGTTTATTTGATGAAAATGAACAACAATACACACCTTGGATACATTTTTGTTTGATTTGTTTCGAGTGAGATTTTCACCTAGAACCCAAATTTAATTTTCTAAAAATGAAATAAATGCCTTCTAAACACCTCAAACATTCACTCTAAAACAGAAGATTGTTGTTTTTCGCAATATTTTTAGAAATTTGGGCTCTTTTAGTAACATTAACACCTTGGCTGAAGCATCTTTTATGATCATTTATTGTCTTTCAGGATTAATTCTGGGTTTTATTTGTTTATTTGATGAAAATGAACAACAATACACACCATGGAAACATTTTTGATTGATTTATTTCGAGTGAGATTTTCACCTAGAATCCAAAGGGGGGGTATTGGCACTTTTCATGGAAAAATGTGAAAAATTAAATTTTCTAAAAATGAAATAAATGCCTTCTAAACACCTCTAACATTCACTCTAAAACAGAAGATTGTTGCTTTTCGCAATATTTTTAGAAATTTGGGCTCTTTTAGTAACATTAACACTTTGGCTGAATCATCTTTTATGATCTTTTATTGTCTTTCAGGATTCATTCTGGGTTTTATTTTGTTTATTTGATGAAAATGAACAAAAAAACACACCTTGGATACATTTTTGTTTGATTTGTGTCAAGTGAGATTTTCACCTAGAACCCAAAGGGGGGGGGTATTGGCAATTTTCATGGAAAAATGTGAAAAATTAAATTTTCTAAAAATGAAATAAATGCCTTCTAAACACCACAAACATTAACTCTAAAACAGAAGATTGTTGTTTTTCGCAATATTTTTAGAAATTTGGGCTCTTTTAGTAACATTAACACTTGCGCTGAAGCATCTTTTATGCTCATTTCTTGTCTTTCAGGATTATTTCTGGGTTTTATTTGTTTATTTGATGAAAATAAACAACAATACACACCATGGAAACATTTTTGATTGATTTGTGTCGAGTGAGATTTTCACCTAGAACCCAAAGGGGGGGGTATTGGCACTTTTCATGGAAAAATGTGAAAAATTAAATTTTCTAAAAAATGAAATAAATGCCTTCTAAACACCACAAACATTAACTCTAAAACAGAAGATTGTTGTTTTTCGCAATATTTTTAGAAATTTGGGCTCTTTTAGTAACATTAACACTTGCGCTGAAGCATCATTTATGCTAATTTCTTGTCTTTTAGGATTAATTCTGGGTTTTATTTTTTTTATTTGATGAAAATAAACAACAATACACACTATGGAAACATTTTTGTTTGATTTGTGTCGAGTGAGATTTTCACCTAGAACGCAAAGGGGGGTATTAACACTTTTCATGGAAAAATGTAAAAATTTAAATTTTCTAAAAATGAAATAAATGCCTTCTAAACACCTCAAACATTCACTCTAAAACAGAAGATTGTTGTTTTTCGCAATATTTTTAGAAATTTGGGCTCTTTTAGTAACATTTACACTCGCGCTGAAGCATCTTTTATGATCATTTATTGTCTTTTAGGATTAATTGTGGGTTTTATTTCGTTTATTTGATGAAAATAAACAACAATACACACCTTGGATACATTTTTGTTTGATTTGTGTCGAGTGAGATTTTCACCTAGAACAAAAAGGGGGGGGTATTGGCACTTTTCATGGAAAAATGTGAAAAATTAAATTTTCTAAAAATGAAATGTGCTTTCTAAACACCTCAAACATTCACTCTAAAACAGAAGATTGTTGTTTTTCGCAATATTTTTAGAAATTTGGGCTCTTTTAGTAACATTAACACCTGGGCTGAAGCATCTTTTATGATCTTTTATTGTCTCTCAGGATTCATTCTGGGTTTTATTTTGTTTATTTGATGAAAATGAACAACAATACACACCATGGAAACATTTTTGTTTAATTTGTGTCGAGTGAGATTTTCACCTAGTACCCAAAGGGGGGCATTTGCACTTTTCATGGAAAAATGAGAAAAATTAAATTTTCTAAAAATGAAATAAATGCCTTCTAAACACCTCAAACATTCACTCTAAAACAGAAAATTGTTGTTTTTCGCAATATTTTTAGAAATTTGGGCTCTTTTAGTAACATAAACACTTTCGCTGAAGCAACTTTTATGCTCATTTCTTGTCTTTCAAGATAAATTCTGGGTTTTATTTTGTTTATTTGATGAAAATGAACAACAATACACACCATGGAAACATTTTTGTTTGATTTGTGTCGAGTGAGATTTTCCCTTGAACCCAAAGGAGGGGGGTATTGGCACTTTTCATGGAAAAATGTGAAAAATTAAATTTTCTAAAAATGAAATAAATGCCCTCTAAACACCTCAAACATTCACTCTAAAACAGAAGATTGTTGTTTTTCGCAATATTTTTAGAAATTTGGGCTCTTTTAGTAACATTAACACTTGGGCTGAAGCATCTTTTATGCTCATTTCTTGTCTTTCAGGATTAATTCTGGGTTTTATTTTGTTTATTTGATGAAAATGAACAACAATACACACTTTGGATACATTTTTGTTTGATTTGTGTCGGGTGAGATTTTCACCTAGAACCCAAATTAAATTTTCTAAAAATGAAATAAATGCCTTCTAAACACCTCAAACATTCACTCTAAAACAGAAGATGGTTTTTTTCGCAATATTTTTAGAAATTTGGGCTCTTTTAGTAACATTAACACTTTCGCTGAAGCAACTTTAATGCTCATTTCTCTACTTTCAAGTTAAATTCTGGGTTTTATTTTGTTTATTTGATGAAAATGAACAACAATACACACCATGGAAACATTTTTGTTTGATTTGTGTCGAGTGAGATTTTCCCATGAACCCAAAGGGGGGGTATTGGCACTTTTCATGGAAAAATGTGAAAAATTAAATTATCTAAAAATGAAATAAATGCCTTCTAAACACCTCAAACATTCACTCTAAAACAGAAGATTGTTGTTTTTCGCAATATTTTTAGAAATTTTGGCTCTTTTAGTAACATTAACCCTTCGCTGAAGCATCTTTTATGCTCATTTTTTGTATTTCAGGATTATTTCTGGGTTTTATTTTGTTTATTTGATGAAAATGAACAATAATACACACCATGGAAACATTTTTGATTGATTTCTGTCGAGTGAGATTTTCACCTAGAACCCAAAGGGGGGGGGTATTGGCATTTTTCATGGAAAAATGTAAAAAATTAAATTTTCTAAAAATGAAATAAATGCCTTCTAAACACCTTAAACATTCACTCTAAAACAGAAGATTGTTGTTTTTTCGCAATATTTTTAGAAATTTGGGCTTTTTTAGTAACATTAACTCCTGGGCTGAAGCATCTTTTATGATCATTTATTGTCTTTCAGGATTCATTCTGGGTTTTATTTTGTTTATTTGATGAAAATGAACAACAATACACACCTTGGATACATTTTTGTTTGATTTGTGTCGAGTGAGATTTTCACCTAGAACCCAAATTAAATTTTCTAAAAATGAAATAAATGCCTTCTAAACACCTCAAATATTCACTCTAAAACAGAAGATTGTTGTTTTTCGCAATATTTTTAGAAATTTGGGCTCTTTTAGTAACATTAACACCTGGGCTGAAGCATCTTTTATGATCATTTATTGTCTTTCAGGATTAATTCTGGGTTTTATTTGTTTATTTGATGAAAATGAACAACAATACACACCATGGAAACATTTTTGATTGATTTGTGTCGAGTGAGATTTTCACCTAGAACCCAAAGGGGGGGTATTGGCACTTTTCATGGAAAAATGTGAAAAATTAAATTTTCTTAAAATGAAATAAATGCCTTCTAAACACCTCAAACATTCACTCTAAAACAGAAAATTGTTGTTTTTCGCAATATTTTTAGAAATTTGGGCTCTTTTAGTAACATAAACACTTTCGCTGAAGAACTTTTATGCTCATTTCTTGTCTTTCAAGATAAATTCTGGGTTTTATTTTGTTTATTTGATGAAAATGAACAACAATACACACCATGGAAACATTTTTGTTTGATTTGTGTCGAGTAAGATTTTCCCTTGAACCCAAAGGGGGGGGGGTATTGGCACTTTTCATGGAAAAATGTGAAAAATTAAATTTTCTAAAAATGAAATAAATGCCCTCTAAAGACCTCAAACATTCACTCTAAAACAGAAGATTGTTGTTTTTCGCAATATTTTTAGAAATTTGGGCTCTTTTAGTAACATTAACACTTGGGCTGAAGCATCTTTTATGATCTTTAATTGTCTTTCAGGATTCATTCTTGGTTTTATTTAGTTTATTTGATGAAAATGAACAACAATACACACCTTGGATACATTTTTGTTTGATTTGTGTCGAGTGAGATTTTCACCTAGAATCCAAATTAAATTTTCTAAAAATGAAAAAAATGCCTTCTAAACACCTCAAACATTCACTCTAAAACAGAAGATTGTTGTTTTTCGCAATATTTTTAGAAATTTGGGCTCTTTTAGTAACATTAACACTTGCGCTGAAGCATCTTTTATGATCATTTATTGTCTTTTAGGATTAATTCTGGGTTTTATTTTGTTTATTTGATGAAAATAAACAACAATACACACCTTGGATACATTTTTGTTTGATTTGTGTCGAGTGAGATTTTCACCTAGAACAAAAAGGGGGGGGCATTGGCACTTTTCATGGAAAAATGTGAAAAATTAAATTTTCTAAAAATGAAATAAATGCTTTCTAAACACCTCAAACATTCACTCTAAAACAGAAGATTGTTGTTTTTCGCAATATTTTTAGAAATTTGGGCTCTTTTAGTAACATTAACACCTGGGCTGAAGCATCTTTTATGATCTTTTATTGTCTTTCAAGATTCATTCTGGGTTTTATTTTGTTTATTTGTCGAAAATGAACAACTATACACACCTTGGATACATTTTTGTTTGATTTGTGTCAGGTGAGATTTTCACCTAGAACCCAAAGGGGGGGGTATTGGCCCTTTTCATGGAAAAATGTGAAAAATTAAATTTTCTTAAAATGAAATAAATGCCTTCTAAACACCTCAAACATTCACTCTAAAACAGAAAATTGTTGTTTTTCGCAATATTTTTAGAAATTTGGGCTCTTTTAGTAACATAAACACTTTCGCTGAAGCAACTTTTATGCTCATTTCTTGTCTTTCAACATAAATTCTGGGTTTTATTTTGTTTATTTGATGAAAATGAACAACAATACACACCATGGAAACATTTTTGTTTGATTTGTGTCGAGTGAGATTTTCCCTTGAACCCAAAGGGGGGGTATTGGCACTTTTCATGGAAAAATGTGAAAAATTAAATTTTCTAAAAATGAAATAAATGCCCTCTAAACACCTCAAACATTCACTCTAAAACAGAAGATTGTTGTTTTTCGCAATATTTTTAGAAATTTGGGCTCTTTTAGTAACATAAACACTTTCGCTGAAGCAACTTTTATGCTCATTTCTTGTCTTTCAAGATTAATTCTGGGTTTTATTTGGTTTATTTGATGAAAATGAACAACAATACACACCATGGAAACATTTTTGATTGATTTGTTTCGAGTGAGATTTTCACCTATAACCCAAAGGGGGGTATTGGCACTTTTCATGGAAAAATGTGAAAAATTAAATTTTCTAAAAATGAAATAAATGCCTTCTAAACACCTCAAACATTCACTCTAAAACAGAAGATTGTGGTTTTTCGCAATATTTTTAGAAATTTGGGCTCTTTTAGTAACATTAACACTTTGGCTTAAGCATCTTTTATGATCTTTTATTGTCTTTCAGGATTCATTCTGGGTTTTATTTTGTTTATTTGATGAAAATGAACAAAAAAACACACCTTGGATACATTTTTGTTTGATTTGTGTCAAGTGAGATTTTCACCTAGAACCCAAAGGGGGGGGTATTGGCACTTTTCATGGAAAAATGTGAAAAATTAAATTTTCTAAAAATGAAATAAATGCCTTCTAAACACCACAAACATTAACTCTAAAAAAGAAGATTGTTGTTTTTCGCAATATTTTTAGAAATTTGGGCTCTTTTAGTAACATTAACACTTGCGCTGAAGCATCTTTTATGCTCATTTCTTGTCTTTCAGGATTATTTCTGGGTTTTATTTGTTTATTTGATGAAAATAAACAACAATACACACCATGGAAACATTTTTGATTGATTTGTGTCGAGTGAGATTTTCACCATGAACCCAAAGGGGGGGGTATTGGCACTTTTCATGGAAAAATGTGAAAAATTAAATTTTCTAAAAATGAAATAAATGCCTTCTAAACACCACAAACATTAACTCTAAAACAGAAGATTGTTGTTTTTCGCAATATTTTTAGAAATTTGGGCTCTTTTAGTAACATTAACACTTGCGCTGAAGCATCATTTATGCTAATTTCTTGTCTTTTAGGATTAATTCTGGGTTTTATTTTTTTTTATTTGATGAAAATAAACAACAATACACACCATGGAAACATTTTTGTTTGATTTGTGTCGAGTGAGATTTTCACCTAGAACGCAAAAGGGGGGTATTAACACTTTTCATGGAAAAATGTAAAAATTTAAATTTTCTAAAAATGAAATAAATGCCTTCTAAACACCTCAAACATTCACTCTAAAACAGAAGATTGTTGTTTTTCGCAATATTTTTAGAAATTTGGGCTCTTTTAGTAACATTAACACTTGCGCTGAAGCATCTTTTATGATCATTTATTGTCTTTCAAGATACATTCTGGGTTTTATTTTGTTTATTTTAATGAAAATAAACAACAATACACACCTTGGATACATTTTTGTTTGATTTGTGACGAGTGAGATTTTCACCTAGAACAAAAAGGGGGGGGGGGTTGGCACTTTTCATGGAAAAATGTGAAAAATTAAATTTTCTAAAAATGAAATAAATGCTTTCTAAACACCTCAAACATTCACTCTAAAACAGAAGATTGTTGTTTTTCGCAATATTTTTAGAAATTTGGGCTCTTTTAGTAACATTAACACCTCGGCTGAAGCATCTTTTATGATCTTTTATTGTCTTTCAGGATTCATTCTGGGTTTTATTTTGTTTATTTGATGAAAATGAACCACAATACACACCATGGAAACATTTTTGTTTAATTTGTGTCGAGTGAGATTTTCACCTTGTACCCAAAGGGGGGGGCATTGGCACTTTTCATGGAAAAATGAGAAAAATTAAATTTTCTAAAAATGAAATAAATGCCTTCTAAACACCTCAAACATTCACTCTAAAGCAGAAGATTGTTGTTTTTCGCAATATTTTTAGAAATTTGGGCTCTTTTAGTAACATTAACACTTGGGCTGAAGCATCTTTTATGATCTTTAATTGTCTTTCAGGATTCATTCTTGGTTTTATTTAGTTTATTTGATGAAAATGAACAACAATACACACCTTGGATACATTTTTGTTTGATTTGTGTCGAGTGAGATTTTCACCTAGAACCCAAATTAAATTTTCTAAAAATGAAAAAAATGCCTTCTAAACACCTCAAACATTCACTCTAAAACAGAAGATTGTTGTTTTTCGCAATATTTTTAGAAATTTGGGCTCTTTTAGTAACATTAACACTTGCGCTGAAGCATCTTTTATGATCATTTATTGTCTTTTAGGATTAATTCTGGGTTTTATTTTGTTTATTTGATGAAAATAAACAACAATACACACCTTGGATACATTTTTGTTTGATTTGTGTCGAGTGAGATTTTCACCTAGAACAAAAAGGGGGGGGCATTGGCACTTTTCATGGAAAAATGTGAAAAATTAAATTTTCTAAAAATGAAATAAATGCTTTCTAAACACCTCAAACATTCACTCTAAAACAGAAGATTGTTGTTTTTCGCAATATTTTTAGAAATTTGGGCTCTTTTAGTAACATTAACACCTGGGCTGAAGCATCTTTTATGATCTTTTATTGTCTTTCAGGATTCATTCTGGGTTTTATTTTGTTTATTTGTCGAAAATGAACAACTATACACACCTTGGATACATTTTTGTTTGATTTGTGTCAGGTGAGATTTTCACCTAGAACCCAAAGGGGGGGGTATTGGCCCTTTTCATGGAAAAATGTGAAAAATTAAATTTTCTTAAAATGAAATAAATGCCTTCTAAACACCTCAAACATTCACTCTAAAACAGAAAATTGTTGTTTTTCGCAATATTTTTAGAAATTTGGGCTCTTTTAGTAACATAAACACTTTCGCTGAAGCAACTTTTATGCTCATTTCTTGTCTTTCAACATAAATTCTGGGTTTTATTTTGTTTATTTGATGAAAATGAACAACAATACACACCATGGAAACATTTTTGTTTGATTTGTGTCGAGTGAGATTTTCCCTTGAACCCAAAGGGGGGGGTATTGGCACTTTTCATGGAAAAATGTGAAAAATTAAATTTTCTAAAAATGAAATAAATGCCCTCTAAACACCTCAAACATTCACTCTAAAACAGAAGATTGTTGTTTTTCGCAATATTTTTAGAAATTTGGGCTCTTTTAGTAACATAAACACTTTCGCTGAAGCAACTTTTATGCTCATTTCTTGTCTTTCAAGATTAATTCTGGGTTTTATTTGGTTTATTTGATGAAAATGAACAATAATACACACCATGGAAACATTTTTGATTGATTTGTGTCGAGTGAGATTTTCACCTAGAACCCAAAGGGGGGTATTGGCACTTTTCATGGAAAAATGTAAAAAATTAAATTTTCTAAAAATGAAATAAATGCCTTCTAAACACCTTAAACATTCACTCTAAAACAGAAGATTGTTGTTTTTCGCAATATTTTTAGAAATTTGGGCTTTTTTAGTAACATTTACACCTGGGCTGAAGCATCTTTTATGATCATTTATTGTCTTTCAGGATTCATTCTGGGTTTTATTTTGTTTATTTGATGAAAATGAACAACAATACACACCTTGGATACATTTTTGTTTGATTTGTGTCGAGTGAGATTTTCACCTAGAACCCAAATTAAATTTTCTAAAAATGAAATAAATGCCTTCTAAACACCTCAAACATTCACTCTAAAACAGAAAATTGTTGTTTTTCGCAATATTTTTAGAAATTTGGGCTCTTTTAGTAACATTAACACCTTGGCTGAAGCAACTTTTATGATCATTTATTGTCTTTCAGGATTAATTCTGGGTTTTATTTGTTTTTTTGATGAAAATGAACAACAATACACACCATGGAAACATTTTTGATTGATTTGTTTCGAGTGAGATTTTCACCTATAACCCAAAGGGGGGTATTGGCACTTTTAATGGAAAAATGTGAAAAATTAAATTTTCTAAAAATGAAATAAATGCCTTCTAAACACCTCAAACATTCACTCTAAAACAGAAGATTGTGGTTTTTCGCAATATTTTTAGAAATTTGGGCTCTTTTAGTAACAATAACACTTTGGCTTAAGCATCTTTTATGATCTTTTTTTGTCTTTCAGGATTCATTCTGGGTTTTATTTTGTTTATTTGATGAAAATGAACAAAAAAACACACCTTGGATACATTTTTGTTTGATTTGTGTCAAGTGAGATTTTCACCTAGAACCCAAAGGGGGGGGTATTGGCACTTTTCATGGAAAAATGTGAAAAATTAAATTTTCTAAAAATGAAATAAATGCCTTCTAAACACCACAAACATTAACTCTAAAAAAGAAGATTGTTGTTTTTCGCAATATTTTTAGAAATTTGGGCTCTTTTAGTAACATTAACACTTGCGCTGAAGCATCTTTTATGCTCATTTCTTGTCTTTCAGGATTATTTCTGGGTTTTATTTGTTTATTTGATGAAAATAAACAACAATACACACCATGGAAACATTTTTGATTGATTTGTGTCGAGTGAGATTTTCACCATGAACCCAAAGGGGGGGGGTATTGGCACTTTTCATGGAAAAATGTGAAAAATTAAATTTTCTAAAAATGAAATAAATGCCTTCTAAACACCACAAACATTAACTCTAAAACAGAAGATTGTTGTTTTTCGCAATATTTTTAGAAATTTGGGCTCTTTTAGTAACATTAACACTTGCGCTGAAGCATCATTTATGCTAATTTCTTGTCTTTTAGGATTAATTCTGGGTTTTATTTTTTTTTATTTGATGAAAATAAACAACAATACACACCATGGAAACATTTTTGTTTGATTTGTGTCGAGTGAGATTTTCACCTAGAACGCAAAAGGGGGGTATTAACACTTTTCATGGAAAAATGTAAAAATTTAAATTTTCTAAAAATGAAATAAATGCCTTCTAAACACCTCAAACATTCACTCTAAAACAGAAGATTGTTGTTTTTCGCAATATTTTTAGAAATTTGGGCTCTTTTAGTAACATTAACACTTGCGCTGAAGCATCTTTTATGATCATTTATTGTCTTTCAGGATACATTCTGGGTTTTATTTTGTTTATTTGATGAAAATAAACAACAATACACACCTTGGATACATTTTTGTTTGATTTGTGACGAGTGAGATTTTCACCTAGAACAAAAAGGGGGGGGGGGATTGGCACTTTTCATGGAAAAATGTGAAAAATTAAATTTTCTAAAAATGAAATAAATGCTTTCTAAACACCTCAAACATTCACTCTAAAACAGAAGATTGTTGTTTTTCGCAATATTTTTAGAAATTTGGGCTCTTTTAGTAACATTAACACCTCGGCTGAAGCATCTTTTATGATCTTTTATTGTCTTTCAGGATTCATTCTGGGTTTTATTTTGTTTATTTGATGAAAATGAACCACAATACACACCATGGAAACATTTTTGTTTAATTTGTGTCGAGTGAGATTTTCACCTTGTACCCAAAGGGGGGGGCATTGGCACTTTTCATGGAAAAATGAGAAAAATTAAATTTTCTAAAAATGAAATAAATGCCTTCTAAACACCTCAAACATTCACTCTAAAGCAGAAGATTGTTGTTTTTCGCAATATTTTTAGAAATTTGGGCTCTTTTAGTAACATTAACACTGGCGCTGAAGCAACTTTTATGCTCATTTCTTGTCTTTCAAGATTAATTCTGGGTTTTATTTTGTTTATTTGAAGAAAATGAACAACAGTACACACCATGGAAACATTTTTTTTAATTTGTGTCGATTGAGATTTTCACCTAGAACCCAAAGGGGGGAGTATTGGCACTTTTCATGGAAAAATGTGAAAAATTAAATTTTCTAAAAATGAAATAAATGCCTTCTAAACACCTCAAACATTCACTCTAAAACAGAAGATTGTTGTTTCTCGCAATATTTTTAGAAATTTGGGCTCTTTTAGTAACATTAACACCTGGGCTGAAGCATCTTTTATGATTTTTATTGTCTTCCAAGATTAATTCTGGGTTTTATTTTGTTTATTTGATGAAAATGAACAACAATACACACCATGGAAACATTTTTATTTAATGGCACTTTTTTTTATTGGCACTTTTCATGGAAAAATGTGAAAAATTAAATTTTCTAAAAATGAATGAAATGCCTTCTAAACACCTCAAACATTCTCTCTAAAACAGAAGATTGTTGTTTTTCGCAATATTTTTAGAAATTTGGGCTCTTTTAGTAACATTAACACCTGGGCTGAAGCATCTTCTATGATTTTTATTGTCTTTCAGGATTCATTCTGGGTTTTATTTTGTTTATTTGATGAAAATGAACAACAATACACACCTTGGATACATTTTTGTTTTCATTTGTAACGAGTGAGATTTTCACCTAGAACCCAAAGGGGGGGGTATTGGCACTTTTCATGGAAAAATGTGAAAAATTAAATTTTCTAAAAATGAAATAAATGCCTTCTAAACACCTCGAACATTCACTCTAAAACAGAAGATTGTTGTTTTTCGCAATATTTTTAGAAATTTGGGCTCTTTTAGTAACATTAACACCTGGGCTGAAGCATCTTTTATGATTTTTATTGTCTTTCAAGATTAATTCTGGGTTTTATTTTGTTTATTTGATGAAAATGAACAACAATACACACCATGGAAACATTTTTGTTTAATTTGTGTCGAGTGAGATTTTCACCTAGAACCTAAAGGGGGGGGTATTGGCACTTTTCATGGAAAAATGTGAAAAAATAATTTTCTAAAAATGAAATAAATGCCTTCTAAACACCTCAAACATTCACTCTAAAACAGAAGATTGTTGTTTTTCGCAATATTTTTAGAAATTTGGGCTCTTTTAGTAACATTAACACTTGGGCTGAAGCATCTTTTATGATCCTTTATTGTTTTTCTGGATTCATTCTGGGTTTTATTTTGTTTATTTGATGAAAATGAACAACAATACACACCTTGGATACATTTTTGTTTGATTTGTGTCGAGTGAGATTTTCACCTAGAACCTAAAGGGGGGGGCATTGGCACTTTTCATGGAAAAATGTGAAAAATTAAATTTTCTAAAAATGAAATAAATGCTTTCTAAACACCTCAAACATTCACTCTAAAACAGAAGATTGTTGTTTTTCGCAATATTTTTAGAAATTTGGGCTCTTTTAGTAACATTAACACCTGGGCTGAAGCATCTTTTATGATCTTTTATTGTCTTTCAGGATTCATTCTGGGTTTTATTTTGTTTATTTGTCGAAAATGAACAACTATACACACCTTGGATACATTTTTGTTTGATTTGTGTCAGGTGAGATTTTCACCTAGAACCCAAAGGGGGGGGTATTGGCCCTTTTCATGGAAAAATGTGAAAAATTAAATTTTCTTAAAATGAAATAAATGCCTTCTAAACACCTCAAACATTCACTCTAAAACAGAAAATTGTTGTTTTTCGCAATATTTTTAGAAATTTGGGCTCTTTTAGTAACATAAACACTTTCGCTGAAGCAACTTTTATGCTCATTTCTTGTCTTTCAACATAAATTCTGGGTTTTATTTTGTTTATTTGATGAAAATGAACAACAATACACACCATGGAAACATTTTTATTTAATTTGTGTCGAGTGAGATTTTCACCTAGAACCCAAAGGGGGGGGTATTGGCACTTTTCATGGAAAAATGTGAAAAATTAAATTTTCTAAAAATGAATGAAATGCCTTCTAAACACCTCAAACATTCTCTCTAAAACAGAAGATTGTTGTTTTTCGCAATATTTTTAGAAATTTGGGCTCTTTTAGTAACATTAACACCTGGGCTGAAGCATCTTTTATGATTTTTATTGTCTTTCAGGATTCATTCTGGGTTTTATTTTGTTTATTTGATGAAAATGAACAACAATACACACCTTGGATACATTTTTGTTTTCATTTGTAATGAGTGAGATTTTCACCTAGAACCCAAAGGGGGGGGGTATTGGCACTTTTCATGGAAAAATGTGAAAAATTAAATTTTCTAAAAATGAAATAAATGCCTTCTAAACACCTCAAACATTCACTCTAAAACAGAAGATTGTTGTTTTTCGCAATATTTTTAGAAATTTGGGCTCTTTTAGTAACATTAACACCTGGGCTGAAGCATCTTTTATGATTTTTATTGTCTTTCAAGATTAATTCTGGGATTTATTTTGTTTATTTGATGAAAATGAACAACAATACACACCATGGAAACATTTTTGTTTAATTTGTGTCGAGTGAGATTTTCACCTAGAACCTAAAGGGGGGGGGGTATTGGCACTTTTCATGGAAAAATGTGAAAAATTAAATTTTCTAAAAATGAAATAAATGCCTTCTAAACACCTCAAACATTCACTCTAAAACAGAAGATTGTTGTTTTTCGCAATATTTTTAGAAATTTGGGCTCTTTTAGTAACATTAACACTTTGGCTGAAGCATCTTTTATGATCCTTTATTGTCTTTCTGGATTCATTCTGGGTTTTATTTTGTTTATTTGATGAAAATGAACAACAATACACACCTTGGATACATTTTTGTTTGATTTGTGTCGAGTGAGATTTTCCCTTGGACCCAAAGGGGGGGGGTATTGGCACTTTTCATGGAAAAATGTGAAAAATTAAATTTTCTAAAAATGAAATAAATGCCCTCTAAACACCTCAAACATTCACTCTAAAACAGAAGATTGTTGTTTTTCGCAATATTTTTAGAAATTTGGGCTTTTTTAGTAACATTAACACCTGGGCTGAAGCATCTTTTATGATCATTTATTGTCTTTCAGGATTCATTCTGGGTTTTATTTTGTTTATTTGATGAAAATGAACAACAATACACACCTTGGATACATTTTTGTTTGATTTGTGTCGAGTGAGATTTTCACCTAGAACCCAAATTAAATTTTCTAAAAATGAAATAAATGCCTTCTAAACACCTCAAATATTCACTCTAAAACAGAAGATTGTTGTTTTTCGCAATATTTTTAGAAATTTGGGCTCTTTTAGTAACATTAACACCTGGGCTGAAGCATCTTTTATGATTTTTATTGTCTTTCAGGATTCATTCTGGGTTTTATTTTGTTTATTTGATGAAAATGAACAACAATACACACCTTGGATACATTTTTGTTTGATTTGTAACGAGTGAGATTTTCACCTAGAACCCAAAGGATGTGAAAAATTAAATTTTCTAAAAATGAAATAAATGCCTTCTAAACACCTCAAACATTCACTCTAAAACGGAAAATTGTTGTTTTTCGCAATATTTTTAGAAATTTGGGCTCTTTTAGTAACATAAACACTTTCGCTGAAGCAACTTTTATGCTCATTTCTTGTCTTTCAAGATAAATTCTGGGTTTTATTTTGTTTATATGATGAAAATGAACAATAATACACACCATGGAAACATTTTTGTTTGATTTGTGTCGTGTGAGATTTTCACCTAGAACCCAAAATGGGGGGGTATTGGCACTTTTCATGGAAAAATGTGAAAAATTAAATTTTCTAAAAATGAAATAAATGCCCTCTAAACACCTCAAACATTCACTCTAAAACAGAAGATTGTTGTTTTTCGCAATATTTTTAGAAATTTGGGCTCTTATAGTAACATAAACACTTGGGCTGAAGCATCTTTTATGATCTTTAATTGTCTTTCAGGATTCATTCTGGGTTTTATTTTGTTTATTTGATGAAAATGAACAACAATACACACCTTGGATACATTTTTGTTTGATTTGTGTCGAGTGAGATTTTCCCTTGAACCCAAAGGTGGGGGTATTGGCACTTTTCATGGAAAAATGTGAAAAATTAAATTTTCTAAAAATGAAATAAATGCCCTCTAAACACCTCAAACATTCACTCTAAAACAGAAGATTGTTGTTTTTCGCAATATTTTTAGAAATTTGGGCTCTTTTAGTTACATTAACACTTGCGCTGAAGCATCTTTTATGCTCATTTCTTGTCTTTCAGGATTATTTCTGGGTTTTATTTGTTTATTTGATGAAAATAAACAACAATACACACCATGGAAACATTTTTATTTAATTTGTGTCGAGTGAGATTTTCACCTAGAACCCAAAGGGGGGAGTATTGGCACTTTTCATGGAAAAATGTGAAAAATTAAATTTTCTAAAAATGAAATAAATGCCTTCTAAACACCTCAAACATTCACTCTAAAACAGAAGATTGTTGTTTTTCGCAATATTTTTAGAAATTTGGGCTCTTTTAGTAACATTAACACTTGGGCTGAAGCATCTTTTATGATCCTTTATTGTCTTTCTGGATTCATTCTGGGTTTTATTTTGTTTATTTGATGAAAATGAACAACAATACACACCTTGGATACATTTTTGTTTGATTTGTGTCGAGTGAGATTTTCCCTTGGACCCAAAGGGGGGGGGTATTGGCACTTTTCATGGAAAAATGTGAAAAATTAAATTTTCTAAAAATGAAATAAATGCCCTCTAAACACCTCAAACATTCACTCTAAAACAGAAGATTGTTGTTTTTCGCAATATTTTTAGAAATTTGGGCTTTTTTAGTAACATTAACACCTGGGCTGAAGCATCTTTTATGATCATTTATTGTCTTTCAGGATTCATTCTGGGTTTTATTTTGTTTATTTGATGAAAATGAACAACAATACACACCTTGGATACATTTTTGTTTGATTTGTGTCGAGTGAGATTTTCACCTAGAACCCAAATTAAATTTTCTAAAAATGAAATAAATGCCTTCTAAACACCTCAAATATTCACTCTAAAACAGAAGATTGTTGTTTTTCGCAATATTTTTAGAAATTTGGGCTCTTTTAGTAACATTAACACCTGGGCTGAAGCATCTTTTATGATTTTTATTGTCTTTCAGGATTCATTCTGGGTTTTATTTTGTTTATTTGATGAAAATGAACAACAATACACACCTTGGATACATTTTTGTTTGATTTGTAACGAGTGAGATTTTCACCTAGAACCCAAAGGATGTGAAAAATTAAATTTTCTAAAAATGAAATAAATGCCTTCTAAACACCTCAAACATTCACTCTAAAACGGAAAATTGTTGTTTTTCGCAATATTTTTAGAAATTTGGGCTCTTTTAGTAACATAAACACTTTCGCTGAAGCAACTTTTATGCTCATTTCTTGTCTTTCAAGATAAATTCTGGGTTTTATTTTGTTTATATGATGAAAATGAACAATAATACACACCATGGAAACATTTTTGTTTGATTTGTGTCGTGTGAGATTTTCACCTAGAACCCAAAATGGGGGGGTATTGGCACTTTTCATGGAAAAATGTGAAAAATTAAATTTTCTAAAAATGAAATAAATGCCCTCTAAACACCTCAAACATTCACTCTAAAACAGAAGATTGTTGTTTTTCGCAATATTTTTAGAAATTTGGGCTCTTATAGTAACATAAACACTTGGGCTGAAGCATCTTTTATGATCTTTAATTGTCTTTCAGGATTCATTCTGGGTTTTATTTTGTTTATTTGATGAAAATGAACAACAATACACACCTTGGATACATTTTTGTTTGATTTGTGTCGAGTGAGATTTTCCCTTGAACCCAAAGGTGGGGGTATTGGCACTTTTCATGGAAAAATGTGAAAAATTAAATTTTCTAAAAATGAAATAAATGCCCTCTAAACACCTCAAACATTCACTCTAAAACAGAAGATTGTTGTTTTTCGCAATATTTTTAGAAATTTGGGCTCTTTTAGTTACATTAACACTTGCGCTGAAGCATCTTTTATGCTCATTTCTTGTCTTTCAGGATTATTTCTGGGTTTTATTTGTTTATTTGATGAAAATAAACAACAATACACACCATGGAAACATATTTATTTAATTTGTGTCGAGTGAGATTTTCACCTAGAACCCAAAGGGGGGAGTATTGGCACTTTTCATGGAAAAATGTGAAAAATTAAATTTCTAAAAATGAATGAAATGCCTTCTAAACACCTCAAACATTCTCTCTAAAACAGAAGATTGTTGTTTTTCGCAATATTTTTAGAAATTTGGGCTCTTTTAGTAACATTAACACCTGGGCTGAAGCATCTTTTATGATTTTTATTGTCTTTCAGGATTCATTCTGGGTTTTATTTTGTTTATTTGATGAAAATGAACAACAATACACACCATGGAAACATTTTTGTTTGATTTGTGTCGAGTGAGATTTTCACCTAGAACGCAAAGGGGGGTATTAACACTTTTCATGGAAAAATGTAAAAATTTAAATTTTCTAAAAATGAAATAAATGCCTTCTAAACACCTCAAACATTCACTCTAAAACAGAAGATTGTTGTTTTTCGCAATATTTTTAGAAATTTGGGCTCTTTTAGTAACATTAACACTTGCGCTGAAGCATCTTTTATGATCATTTATTGTCTTTCAGGATACATTCTGGGTTTTATTTTGTTTATTTGATGAAAATAAACAACAATACACACCTTGGATACATTTTTGTTTGATTTGTGACGAGTGAGATTTTCACCTAGAACAAAAAGGGGGGGTATTGGCACTTTTCATGGAAAAATGTGAAAAATTAAATTTTCTAAAAATGAAATAAATGCTTTCTAAACACCTCAAACATTCACTCTAAAACAGAAGATTGTTGTTTTTCGCAATATTTTTAGAAATTTGGGCTCTTTTAGTAACATTAACACCTCGGCTGAAGCATCTTTTATGATCTTTTATTGTCTTTCAGGATTCATTCTGGGTTTTATTTTGTTTATTTGATGAAAATGAACCACAATACACACCATGGAAACATTTTTGTTTAATTTGTGTCGAGTGAGATTTTCACCTAGTACCCAAAGGGGGGGGCATTGGCACTTTTCATGGAAAAATGAGAAAAATTAAATTTTCTAAAAATGAAATAAATGCCTTCTAAACACCTCAAACATTCACTCTAAAACAGAAGATTGTTGTTTTTCGCAATATTTTTAGAAATTTGGGCTCTTTTAGTAACATTAACACCTGGGCTGAAGCATCTTTTATGATCATTTATTGTCTTTCAGGATACATTCTGGGTTTTATTTTGTTTTTTTGATGAAAATCAACAACAATACACACCTTGGATACATTTTTGTTTTCATTTGTAACGAGTGAGATTTTCACCTAGAACCCAAAGGGGGGGGGTATTGGCACTTTTCATGGAAAAATGAGAAAAATTAAATTTTCTAAAAATGAAATAAATGCCTTCTAAACACCTCAAACATTCACTCTAAAACAGAAGATTGTTGTTTTTCGCAATATTTTTAGAAATTTGGGCTCTTTTAGTAACATTAACACCTGGGCTGAAGCATCTTTTATGATTTTTATTGTCTTCCAAGATTAATTCTGGGTTTTATTTTGTTTATTCGATGAAAATGAACAACAATACACACCATGGAAACATTTTTATTTAATTTGTGTCGAGTGAGATTTTCACCTAGAACCCAAAGGGGGGGGTATTGGCACTTTTCATGGAAAAATGTGAAAAATTAAATTTTCTAAAAATGAATGAAATGCCATCTAAACACCTCAAACATTCTCTCTAAAACAGAAGATTGTTGTTTTTCGCAATATTTTTAGAAATTTGGGCTCTTTTAGTAACATTAACACCTGGGCTGAAGCATCTTTTATGATTTTTATTGTCTTTCAGGATTCATTCTGGGTTTTATTTTGTTTATTTGATGAAAATGAACAACAATACACACCTTGGATACATTTTTGTTTTCATTTGTAACGAGTGAGATTTTCACCTAGAACCCAAAGGGGTATTGGCACTTTTCATGGAAAAATGTGAAAAATTAAATTTTCTAAAAATGAAATAAATGCCTTCTAAACACCTCAAACATTCACTCTAAAACAGAAGATTGTTGTTTTTCGCAATATTTTTAGAAATTTGGGCTCTTTTAGTAACATTAACACCTGGGCTGAAGCATCTTTTATGATTTTTATTGTCTTTCAAGATTAATTCTGGGTTTTATTTTGTTTATTTGATGAAAATGAACAACAATACACACCATGGAAACATTTTTGTTTAATTTGTGTCGAGTGAAATTTTCACCTAGAACCTAAAGGGGGGGGTATTGGCACTTTTCATGGAAAAATGTGAAAAATTAAATTTTCTAAAAATGAAATAAATGCCTTCTAAACACCTCAAACATTCACTCTAAAACAGAAGATTGTTGTTTTTCGCAATATTTTTAGAAATTTGGGCTCTTTTAGTAACATTAACACTTGGGCTGAAGCATCTTTTATGATCCTTTATTGTCTTTCTGGATTCATTCTGGGTTTTATTTTGTTTATTTGATGAAAATGAAACACAATACACACCTTGGATACATTTTTGTTTGATTTGTGTCGAGTGAGATTTTCCCTTGAACCCAAAGGGGGGGGTATTGGCACTTTTCATGGAAAAATGTGAAAAATTAAATTTTCTAAAAATGAAATAAATGCCCTCTAAACACCTCAAACATTCACTCTAAAACAGAAGATTGTTGTTTTTCGCAATATTTTTAGAAATTTGGGCTTTTTTAGTAACATTAACATCTGGGCTGAAGCATCTTTTATGATCATTTATTGTCTTTCAGGATACATTCTGGGTTTTATTTTGTTTTTTTGATGAAAATCAACAACAATACACACCTTGGATACATTTTTCTTTGATTTGTGTTGAGTGAGATTTTCACGTAGAACCCAAAGGGGGGGGCATTGGCACTTTTCATGGAAAAATGAGAAAAATTAAATTTTCTAAAAATGAAATAAATGCCTTCTAAACACCTCAAACATTCACTCTAAAACAGAAGATTGTTGTTTTTCGCAATATTTTTAGAAATTTGGGCTCTTTTAGTAACATTAACACTTGGGCTGAAGCATCTTTTATGATCTTTAATTGACTTTCAGGATTCATTCTGGGTTTAATTTTGTTTATTTGATGAAAATGAACAACAGTACACACCTTGGATACATTTTTGTTTGATTTGTGTCGAGTGAGATTTTCACCTAGAACCAAAATTAAATTTTCTAAAAATGAAAAAAATGCCTTCTAAACACCTCAAACATTCACTCTAAAACAGAAGATTGTTGTTTTTCGCAATATTTTTAGAAATTTGGGCTCTTTTAGTAACATTAATACTTGGGCTGAAGCATCTTTTATGATCCTTTATTGTCTTTCTGGATTCATTCTGTGTTTTATTTTGTTTATTTGATGAAAATGAACAACAATACACACCATGGAAACATTTTTGTTTGATTTGTGTCGAGTGAGATTTTCCCTTGAACCCAAAGGGGGGGTATTGGCACTTTTCATGGAAAAATGTGAAAAATTAAATTTTCTAAAAATGAAATAAATGCCCTCTAAACACCTCAAATATTCACTCTAAAACAGAAGATTGTTGTTTTTCGCAATATTTTTAGAAATTTGGGCTCTTTTAGTAACATTAACACTTTCGCTGAAGCAACTTTTATGCTCATTTCTCTGCTTTCAAGATAAATTCTGGGTTTTATTTTGTTTATTTGATGAAAATGAACAACAATACACACCATGGAAACATTTTTGTTTGATTTGTGTCGAGTGAGATTTTCCCTTGAACCCAAAGGGGGGGTATTGGCACTTTTCATGGAAAAATGTGAAAAATTAAATTATCTAAAATTAAATAAATGCCTTCTAAACACCTCAAACATTCACTCTAAAACAGAAGATTGTTGTTTTTTCCAATATTTTTAGAAATTTTGGCTCTTTTATTAACATTAACCCTTCGCTGAAGCATCTTTTATGCTCATTTCTTGTATTTCAGGATTATTTCTGGGTTTTATTTTGTTTATTTGATGAAAATGAACAATAATACACACCATGGAAACATTTTGATTGATTTGTGTCGAGTGAGATTTTCACCTAGAACCCAAAGGGGGGGGTATTGGCACTTTTCATGGAAAAATGTAAAAAATTAAATTTTCTAAAAATGAAATAAATGCCTTCTAAACACCTTAAACATTCACTCTAAAACAGAAGATTGTTGTTTTTCGCAATATTTTTAGAAATTTGGGCCTTTTTAGTAACATTAACACCTGGGCTGAAGCATCTTTAATGATCATTTATTGTCTTTCAGGATTCATTCTGGGTTTATTTTGTTTATTTGATGAAAATGAACAACAATGTACACCTTGGATACATTTTTGTTTGATTTGTGTCGAGTGAGATTTTCACCTAGAACGCAAAGGGGGGTATTAACACTTTTCATGGAAAAATGTAAAAATTTAAATTTTCTAAAAATGAAATAAATGCCTTCTAAACACCTCAAACATTCACTCTAAAACAGAAGATTGTTGTTTTTCGCAATATTTTTAGAAATTTGGGCTCTTTTAGTAACATTAACACTTGCGCTGAAGCATCTTTTATGATCATTTATTGTCTTTCAGGATACATTCTGGGTTTTATTTTGTTTATTTGATGAAAATAAACAACAATACACACCTTGGATACATTTTTGTTTGATTTGTGACGAGTGAGATTTTCACCTAGAACAAAAAGGGGGGGTATTGGCACTTTTCATGGAAAAATGTGAAAAATTAAATTTTCTAAAAATGAAATAAATGCTTTCTAAACACCTCAAACATTCACTCTAAAACAGAAGATTGTTGTTTTTCGCAATATTTTTAGAAATTTGGGCTCTTTTAGTAACATTAACACCTCGGCTGAAGCATCTTTTATGATCTTTTATTGTCTTTCAGGATTCATTCTGGGTTTTATTTTGTTTATTTGATGAAAATGAACCACAATACACACCATGGAAACATTTTTGTTTAATTTGTGTCGAGTGAGATTTTCACCTAGTACCCAAAGGGGGGGGCATTGGCACTTTTCATGGAAAAATGAGAAAAATTAAATTTTCTAAAAATGAAATAAATGCCTTCTAAACACCTCAAACATTCACTCTAAAACAGAAGATTGTTGTTTTTCGCAATATTTTTAGAAATTTGGGCTCTTTTAGTAACATTAACACCTGGGCTGAAGCATCTTTTATGATCATTTATTGTCTTTCAGGATACATTCTGGGTTTTATTTTGTTTTTTTGATGAAAATCAACAACAATACACACCTTGGATACATTTTTGTTTTCATTTGTAACGAGTGAGATTTTCACCTAGAACCCAAAGGGGGGGGGTATTGGCACTTTTCATGGAAAAATGAGAAAAATTAAATTTTCTAAAAATGAAATAAATGCCTTCTAAACACCTCAAACATTCACTCTAAAACAGAAGATTGTTGTTTTTCGCAATATTTTTAGAAATTTGGGCTCTTTTAGTAACATTAACACCTGGGCTGAAGCATCTTTTATGATTTTTATTGTCTTCCAAGATTAATTCTGGGTTTTATTTTGTTTATTTGATGAAAATGAACAACAATACACACCATGGAAACATTTTTATTTAATTTGTGTCGAGTGAGATTTTCACCTAGAACCCAAAGGGGGGGGTATTGGCACTTTTCATGGAAAAATGTGAAAAATTAAATTTTCTAAAAATGAATGAAATGCCATCTAAACACCTCAAACATTCTCTCTAAAACAGAAGATTGTTGTTTTTCGCAATATTTTTAGAAATTTGGGCTCTTTTAGTAACATTAACACCTGGGCTGAAGCATCTTTTATGATTTTTATTGTCTTTCAGGATTCATTCTGGGTTTTATTTTGTTTATTTGATGAAAATGAACAACAATACACACCTTGGATACATTTTTGTTTTCATTTGTAACGAGTGAGATTTTCACCTAGAACCCAAAGGGGTATTGGCACTTTTCATGGAAAAATGTGAAAAATTAAATTTTCTAAAAATGAAATAAATGCCTTCTAAACACCTCAAACATTCACTCTAAAACAGAAGATTGTTGTTTTTCGCAATATTTTTAGAAATTTGGGCTCTTTTAGTAACATTAACACCTGGGCTGAAGCATCTTTTATGATTTTTATTGTCTTTCAAGATTAATTCTGGGTTTTATTTTGTTTATTTGATGAAAATGAACAACAATACACACCATGGAAACATTTTTGTTTAATTTGTGTCGAGTGAAATTTTCACCTAGAACCTAAAGGGGGGGGTATTGGCACTTTTCATGGAAAAATGTGAAAAATTAAATTTTCTAAAAATGAAATAAATGCCTTCTAAACACCTCAAACATTCACTCTAAAACAGAAGATTGTTGTTTTTCGCAATATTTTTAGAAATTTGGGCTCTTTTAGTAACATTAACACTTGGGCTGAAGCATCTTTTATGATCCTTTATTGTCTTTCTGGATTCATTCTGGGTTTTATTTTGTTTATTTGATGAAAATGAAACACAATACACACCTTGGATACATTTTTGTTTGATTTGTGTCGAGTGAGATTTTCCCTTGAACCCAAAGGGGGGGGTATTGGCACTTTTCATGGAAAAATGTGAAAAATTAAATTTTCTAAAAATGAAATAAATGCCCTCTAAACACCTCAAACATTCACTCTAAAACAGAAGATTGTTGTTTTTCGCAATATTTTTAGAAATTTGGGCTTTTTTAGTAACATTAACATCTGGGCTGAAGCATCTTTTATGATCATTTATTGTCTTTCAGGATACATTCTGGGTTTTATTTTGTTTTTTTGATGAAAATCAACAACAATACACACCTTGGATACATTTTTCTTTGATTTGTGTTGAGTGAGATTTTCACGTAGAACCCAAAGGGGGGGGCATTGGCACTTTTCATGGAAAAATGAGAAAAATTAAATTTTCTAAAAATGAAATAAATGCCTTCTAAACACCTCAAACATTCACTCTAAAACAGAAGATTGTTGTTTTTCGCAATATTTTTAGAAATTTGGGCTCTTTTAGTAACATTAACACTTGGGCTGAAGCATCTTTTATGATCTTTAATTGACTTTCAGGATTCATTCTGGGTTTAATTTTGTTTATTTGATGAAAATGAACAACAGTACACACCTTGGATACATTTTTGTTTGATTTGTGTCGAGTGAGATTTTCACCTAGAACCAAAATTAAATTTTCTAAAAATGAAAAAAATGCCTTCTAAACACCTCAAACATTCACTCTAAAACAGAAGATTGTTGTTTTTCGCAATATTTTTAGAAATTTGGGCTCTTTTAGTAACATTAATACTTGGGCTGAAGCATCTTTTATGATCCTTTATTGTCTTTCTGGATTCATTCTGTGTTTTATTTTGTTTATTTGATGAAAATGAACAACAATACACACCATGGAAACATTTTTGTTTGATTTGTGTCGAGTGAGATTTTCCCTTGAACCCAAAGGGGGGGTATTGGCACTTTTCATGGAAAAATGTGAAAAATTAAATTTTCTAAAAATGAAATAAATGCCCTCTAAACACCTCAAATATTCACTCTAAAACAGAAGATTGTTGTTTTTCGCAATATTTTTAGAAATTTGGGCTCTTTTAGTAACATTAACACTTTCGCTGAAGCAACTTTTATGCTCATTTCTCTGCTTTCAAGATAAATTCTGGGTTTTATTTTGTTTATTTGATGAAAATGAACAACAATACACACCATGGAAACATTTTTGTTTGATTTGTGTCGAGTGAGATTTTCCCTTGAACCCAAAGGGGGGGTATTGGCACTTTTCATGGAAAAATGTGAAAAATTAAATTATCTAAAATTAAATAAATGCCTTCTAAACACCTCAAACATTCACTCTAAAACAGAAGATTGTTGTTTTTCCAATATTTTTAGAAATTTTGGCTCTTTTATTAACATTAACCCTTCGCTGAAGCATCTTTTATGCTCATTTCTTGTATTTCAGGATTATTTCTGGGTTTTATTTTGTTTATTTGATGAAAATGAACAATAATACACACCATGGAAACATTTTGATTGATTTGTGTCGAGTGAGATTTTCACCTAGAACCCAAAGGGGGGGGTATTGGCACTTTTCATGGAAAAATGTAAAAAATTAAATTTTCTAAAAATGAAATAAATGCCTTCTAAACACCTTAAACATTCACTCTAAAACAGAAGATTGTTGTTTTTCGCAATATTTTTAGAAATTTGGGCCTTTTTAGTAACATTAACACCTGGGCTGAAGCATCTTTAATGATCATTTATTGTCTTTCAGGATTCATTCTGGGTTTATTTTGTTTATTTGATGAAAATGAACAACAATGTACACCTTGGATACATTTTTGTTTGATTTGTGTCGAGTGAGATTTTCACCTAGAACCCATATTAAATTTTCTAAAAATGAAATAAATGCCTTCTAAACACCTCAAACATTCACTCTAAAACAGAAGATTGTTGTTTTTCGCAATATTTTTAGAAATTTGGGCTCTTTTAGTAACATAAACACCTGGGCTGAAGCATCTTTTATGATCATTTATTGTCTTTCAGGATTCATTCTGGGTTTTATTTGTTTATTTGATGAAAATGAACAACAATACACACCATGGAAACATTTTTGATTGATTTGTGTCGAGTGAGATTTTCACCTAGAACCCAAAGGGAGGGTATTGGCACTTTTCATGGAAAAATGTGAAAAATTAAATTTTCTAAAAATGAAATAAATGCCTTCTAAACACCTCAAACATTCACTCTAAAACAGAAGATTGTTGTTTTTCGCAATATTTTTAGAAATTTGGGCTCTTTAAGTAACATTAACACTTTGGCTGAAGCATCTTTTATGATCTTTTATTGTCTTTCAGGATTCATTCTGAGTTTTATTTTGTTTATTTGATGAAAATGAACAACAATACACACCTTGGATACATTTTTGTTTGATTTGTGTCGAGTGAGATTTTCCCTTGAACCCAAAGGGGGGGGTATTGGCACTTTTCATGGAAAAATGTGAAAAATTAAATTTTCTAAAAATGAAATAAATGCCCTCTAAACACCTCAAACATTCACTCTAAAACAGAAGATTGTTGTTTTTCGCAATATTTTTAGAAATTTGGGCTTTTTTAGTAACATTAACATCTGGGCTGAAGCATCTTTTATGATCATTTATTGTCTTTCAGGATACATTCTGGGTTTTATTTTGTTTTTTTGATGAAAATAAACAACAATACACACCTTGGATACATTTTTCTTTGATTTGTGTTGAGTGAGATTTTCACGTAGAACCCAAAGGGGGGGGCATTGGCACTTTTCATGGAAAAATGAGAAAAATTAAATTTTCTAAAAATGAAATAAATGCCTTCTAAACACCTCAAACATTCACTCTAAAACAGAAGATTGTTGTTTTTCGCAATATTTTTAGAAATTTGGGCTCTTTTAGTAACATTAACACCTGGGCTGAAGCATCTTTTATGATTTTTATTGTCTTCCAAGATTAATTCTGGGTTTTATTTTGTTTATTTGATGAAAGTGAACAACAATACACACCATGGAAACATTTTTATTTAATTTGTGTCGAGTGAGATTTTCACCTAGAACCCAAAGGGGGGGTATTGGCACTTTTCATGGAAAAATGTGAAAAATTAAATTTTCTAAAAATGAATGAAATGCCTTCTAAACACCTCAAACATTCTCTCTAAAACAGAAGATTGTTGTTTTTCGCAATATTTTTAGAAATTTGGGCTCTTTTAGTAACATTAACACCTGGGCTGAAGCATCTTTTATGATTTTTATTGTCTTTCAGGATTCATTCTGGGTTTTATTTTGTTTATTTGATGAAAATGAACAACAATACACACCTTGGATACATTTTTGTTTTCATTTGAAACGAGTGAGATTTTCACCTAGAACCCAAAGGGGGGGGTATTGGCACTTTTCATGGAAAAATGTGAAAAATTAAATTTTCTAAAAATGAAATAAATGCCTTCTAAACACCTCAAACATTCACTCTAAAACAGAAGATTGTTGTTTTTCGCAATATTTTTAGAAATTTGGGCTCTTTTAGTAACATTAACACCTGGGCTGAAGCATCTTTTATGATTTTTATTGTCTTTCAAGATTAATTCTGGGTTTTATTTTGTTTATTTGATGAAAATGAACAACAATACACACCATGGAAACATTTTTGTTTAATTTGTGTCGAGTGAGATTTTCACCTAGAACCTAAAGGGGGGGGGTATTGGCACTTTTCATGGAAAAATGTGAAAAATTAAATTTTCTAAAAATGAAATAAATGCCTTCTAAACACCTCAAACATTCACTCTAAAACAGAAGATTGTTGTTTTTCGCAATATTTTTAGAAATTTGGGCTCTTTTAGTAACATTAACACTTGGGCTGAAGCATCTTTTATGATCCTTTATTGTCTTTCTGGATTCATTCTGGGTTTTATTTTGTTTATTTGATGAAAATGAACAACAATACACACCTTGGATACATTTTTGTTTGATTTGTGTCGAGTGAGATTTTCCCTTGAACCCAAAGGGGGGGGTATTGGCACTTTTCATGGAAAAATGTGAAAAATTAAATTTTCTAAAAATGAAATAAATGCCCTCTAAACACCTCAAACATTCACTCTAAAACAGAAGATTGTTGTTTTTCGCAATATTTTTAGAAATTTGGGCTTTTTTAGTAACATTAACACCTGGGCTGAAGCATCTTTTATGATCATTTATTGTCTTTCAGGATTCATTCTGGGTTTTATTTTGTTTATTTGATGAAAATGAACAACAATACACACCTTGGATACATTTTTGTTTGATTTGTGTCGAGTGAGATTTTCACCTAGAACCCAAATTAAATTTTCTAAAAATGAAATAAATGCCTTCTAAACACCTTAAATATTCACTCTAAAACAGAAGATTGTTGTTTTTCGCAATATTTTTAGAAATTTGGGCTCTTTTAGTAACATTAACACCTGGGCTGAAGCATCTTTTATGATCATTTATTGTCTTTCAGGATTAATTCTGGGTTTTATTTGTTTATTTGATGAAAATGAACAACAATACACACCATGGAAACATTTTTGATTGATTTGTGTCGAGTGAGATTTTCACCTAGAACCCAAAGGGGGGGTATTGGCACTTTTCATGGAAAAATGTGAAAAATTTAATTTTCTTAAAATGAAATAAATGCCTTCTAAACACCTCAAACATTCACTCTAAAACAGAAAATTGTTGTTTTTCGCAATATTTTTAGAAATTTGGGCTCTTTTAGTAACATAAACACTTTCGCTGAAGCAACTTTTATGCTCATTTCTTGTCTTTCAAGATAAATTCTGGGTTTAATTTTGTTTATTTGATGAAAATGAACAGCAATACACACCATGGACACATTTTTGTTTGATTTGTGTCGAGTGAGATTTTCCCTTGAACCCAAAGGGGGGAGGGTATTGGCACTTTTCATGGAAAAATGTGAAAAATTAAATTTTCTAAAAATGAAATAAATGCCCTCTAAAGACCTCAAACATTCACTCTAAAACAGAAGATTGTTGTTTTTCGCAATATTTTTAGAAATTTGGGCTCTTTTAGTAACATTAATACTTGGGCTGAAGCATCTTTTATGATCCTTTATTGTCTTTCTGGATTCATTCTGTGTTTTATTTTGTTTATTTGATGAAAATGAACAACAATACACACCATGGAAACATTTTTGTTTGATTTGTGTCGAGTGAGATTTTCCCTTGAACCCAAAGGGGGGGTATTGGCACTTTTCATGGAAAAATGTGAAAAATTAAATTTTCTAAAAATGAAATAAATGCCCTCTAAACACCTCAAACATTCACTCTAAAACAGAAGATTGTTGTTTTTCGCAATATTTTTAGAAATTTGGGCTCTTTTAGTAACATTAACACTTTCGCTGAAGCAACTTTTATGCTCATTTCTCTGCTTTCAAGATAAATTCTGGGTTTTATTTTGTTTATTTGATGAAAATGAACAACAATACACACCATGGAAACATTTTTGTTTGATTTGTGTCGAGTGAGATTTTCCCTTGAACCCAAAGGGGGGGTATTGGCACTTTTCATGGAAAAATGTGAAAAATTAAATTATCTAAAATTAAATAAATGCCTTCTAAACACCTCAAACATTCACTCTAAAACAGAAGATTGTTGTTTTTCCAATATTTTTAGAAATTTTGGCTCTTTTATTAACATTAACCCTTCGCTGAAGCATCTTTTATGCTCATTTCTTGTATTTCAGGATTATTTCTGGGTTTTATTTTGTTTATTTGATGAAAATGAACAATAATACACACCATGGAAACATTTTGATTGATTTGTGTCGAGTGAGATTTTCACCTAGAACCCAAAGGGGGGGGTATTGGCACTTTTCATGGAAAAATGTAAAAAATTAAATTTTCTAAAAATGAAATAAATGCCTTCTAAACACCTTAAACATTCACTCTAAAACAGAAGATTGTTGTTTTTCGCAATATTTTTAGAAATTTGGGCCTTTTTAGTAACATTAACACCTGGGCTGAAGCATCTTTAATGATCATTTATTGTCTTTCAGGATTCATTCTGGGTTTATTTTGTTTATTTGATGAAAATGAACAACAATGTACACCTTGGATACATTTTTGTTTGATTTGTGTCGAGTGAGATTTTCACCTAGAACCCATATTAAATTTTCTAAAAATGAAATAAATGCCTTCTAAACACCTCAAACATTCACTCTAAAACAGAAGATTGTTGTTTTTCGCAATATTTTTAGAAATTTGGGCTCTTTTAGTAACATAAACACCTGGGCTGAAGCATCTTTTATGATCATTTATTGTCTTTCAGGATTCATTCTGGGTTTTATTTGTTTATTTGATGAAAATGAACAACAATACACACCATGGAAACATTTTTGATTGATTTGTGTCGAGTGAGATTTTCACCTAGAACCCAAAGGGAGGGTATTGGCACTTTTCATGGAAAAATGTGAAAAATTAAATTTTCTAAAAATGAAATAAATGCCTTCTAAACACCTCAAACATTCACTCTAAAACAGAAGATTGTTGTTTTTCGCAATATTTTTAGAAATTTGGGCTCTTTTAGTAACATTAACACTTTGGCTGAAGCATCTTTTATGACCTTTTATTGTCTTTCAGGATTCATTCTGAGTTTTATTTTGTTTATTTGATGAAAATGAACAACAATATACACCTTGGATACATTTTTGTTTGATTTGTGTCGAGTGAGATTTTCCCTTGAACCCAAAGGGGGGGGTATTGGCACTTTTCATGGAAAAATGTGAAAAATTAAATTTTCTAAAAATGAAATAAATGCCCTCTAAACACCTCAAACATTCACTCTAAAACAGAAGATTGTTGTTTTTCGCAATATTTTTAGAAATTTGGGCTTTTTTAGTAACATTAACATCTGGGCTGAAGCATCTTTTATGATCATTTATTGTCTTTCAGGATACATTCTGGGTTTTATTTTGTTTTTTTGATGAAAATAAACAACAATACACACCTTGGATACATTTTTCTTTGATTTGTGTTGAGTGAGATTTTCACGTAGAACCCAAAGAAGGGGGCATTGGCACTTTTCATGGAAAAATGAGAAAAATTAAATTTTCTAAAAATGAAATAAATGCCTTCTAAACACCTCAAACATTCACTCTAAAACAGAAGATTGTTGTTTTTCGCAATATTTTTAGAAATTTGGGCTCTTTTAGTAACATTAACACCTGGGCTGAAGCATCTTTTATGATTTTTATTGTCTTCCAAGATTAATTCTGGGTTTTATTTTGTTTATTTGATGAAAATGAACAACAATACACACCATGGAAACATTTTTATTTAATTTGTGTCGAGTGAGATTTTCACCTAGAACCCAAAGGGGGGGTATTGGCACTTTTCATGGAAAAATGTGAAAAATTAAATTTTCTAAAAATGAATGAAATGCCTTCTAAACACCTCAAACATTCTCTCTAAAACAGAAGATTGTTGTTTTTCGCAATATTTTTAGAAATTTGGGCTCTTTTAGTAACATTAACACCTGGGCTGAAGCATCTTTTATGATTTTTATTGTCTTTCAGGATTCATTCTGGGTTTTATTTTGTTTATTTGATGAAAATGAACAACAATACACCTTGGATACATTTTTGTTTTCATTTGAAACGAGTGAGATTTTCACCTAGAACCCAAAGGGGGGGGTATTGGCACTTTTCATGGAAAAATGTGAAAAATTAAATTTTCTAAAAATGAAATAAATGCCTTCTAAACACCTCAAACATTCACTCTAAAACAGAAGATTGTTGTTTTTCGCAATATTTTTAGAAATTTGGGCTCTTTTAGTAACATTAACACCTGGGCTGAAGCATCTTTTATGATTTTTATTGTCTTTCAAGATTAATTCTGGGTTTTATTTTGTTTATTTGATGAAAATGAACAACAATACACACCATGGAAACATTTTTGTTTAATTTGTGTCGAGTGAGATTTTCACCTAGAACCTAAAGGGGGGGGGTATTGGCACTTTTCATGGAAAAATGTGAAAAATTAAATTTTCTAAAAATGAAATAAATGCCTTCTAAACACCTCAAACATTCACTCTAAAACAGAAGATTGTTGTTTTTCGCAATATTTTTAGAAATTTGGGCTCTTTTAGTAACATTAACACTTGGGCTGAAGCATCTTTTATGATCCTTTATTGTCTTTCTGGATTCATTCTGGGTTTTATTTTGTTTATTTGATGAAAATGAACAACAATACACACCTTGGATACATTTTTGTTTGATTTGTGTCGAGTGAGATTTTCCCTTGAACCCAAAGGGGGGGGTATTGGCACTTTTCATGGAAAAATGTGAAAAATTAAATTTTCTAAAAATGAAATAAATGCCCTCTAAACACCTCAAACATTCACTCTAAAACAGAAGATTGTTGTTTTTCGCAATATTTTTAGAAATTTGGGCTTTTTTAGTAACATTAACACCTGGGCTGAAGCATCTTTTATGATCATTTATTGTCTTTCAGGATTCATTCTGGGTTTTATTTTGTTTATTTGATGAAAATGAACAACAATACACACCTTGGATACATTTTTGTTTGATTTGTGTCGAGTGAGATTTTCACCTAGAACCCAAATTAAATTTTCTAAAAATGAAATAAATGCCTTCTAAACACCTCAAATATTCACTCTAAAACAGAAGATTGTTGTTTTTCGCAATATTTTTAGAAATTTGGGCTCTCTTAGTAACATTAACACCTGGGCTGAAGCATCTTTTATGATTTTTATTGTCTTTCAGGATTCATTCTGGGTTTTATTTTGTTTATTTGATGAAAATGAACAACAATACACACCTTGGATACATTTTTGTTTGATTTGTAACGAGTGAGATTTTCACCTAGAACCCAAAGGATGTGAAAAATTAAATTTTCTAAAAATGAAATAAATGCCTTCTAAACACCTCAAACATTCACTCTAAAACAGAAAATTGTTGTTTTTCGCAATATTTTTAGAAATTTGGGCTCTTTTAGTAACATAAACACTTTCGCTGAGGCAACTTTTATGCTCATTTCTTGTCTTTCAAGATAAATTCTGGGTTTTATTTTGTTTATATGATGAAAATGAACAACAATACACACCATGGAAACATTTTTGTTTGATTTGTGTCGAGTGAGATTTTCACCTAGAACCCAAAGGGGGGGTATTGGCACTTTTCATGGAAAAATGTGAAAAATTAAATTTTCTAAAAATGAAATAAATGCCCTCTAAACACCTCAAACATTCACTCTAAAACAGAAGATTGTTGTTTTTCGCAATATTTTTAGAAATTTGGGCTCTTATAGTAACATAAACACTTGGGCTGAAGCATCTTTTATGATCTTTAATTGTCTTTCAGGATTCATTCTGGGTTTTATTTTGTTTATTTGATGAAAATGAACAACAATACACACCTTGGATACATTTTTGTTTGATTTGTGTCGAGTTAGATTTTCACCTAGAACCCAAATTAAATTTTCTAAAAATGAAAAAAATGCCTTCTAAACACCTAAAACATTCACTTCTAAACAGAAGATTGTTGTTTTTCGCGATATTTTTAGAAATTTGGGCTCTTTTAGTAACATTAACACTTGGGCTGAAGCATCTTTTATGATCCTTTATTGTCTTTCTGGATTCATTCTGGGTTTTATTTTGTTTATTTGATGAAAATGAACAACAATACACACCTTGGATACATTTTTGTTTGATTTGTGTCGAGTGAGATTTTCCCTTGAACCCAAAGGTGGGGGTATTGGCACTTTTCATGGAAAAATGTGAAAAATTAAATTTTCTAAAAATGAAATAAATGCCCTCTAAACACCTCAAACATTCACTCTAAAACAGAAGATTGTTGTTTTTCGCAATATTTTTAGAAATTTGGGCTTTTTTAGTAACATTAACACCTGGGCTGAAGCATCTTTTATGATCATTTATTGTCTTTCAGGATTCATTCTGGGTTTTATTTTGTTTATTTGATGAAAATGAACAACAATACACACCTTGGATACATTTTTGTTTGATTTGTGTCGAGTGAGATTTTCACCTAGAACCCAAATTAAATTTTCTAAAAATGAAATAAATGCCTTCTAAACACCTTAAATATTCACTCTAAAACAGAAGATTGTTGTTTTTCGCAATATTTTTAGAAATTTGGGCTCTTTTAGTAACATAAACACCTGGGCTGAAGCATCTTTTATGATCTTTTATTGTCTTTCAGGATTCATTCTGGGTTTTATTTTGTTTATTTGATGAAAATGAACAAAAAAATACACCTTGGATACATTTTTGTTTGATTTGTGTCAAGTGAGATTTTCACCTAGAACCCAAAGGGGGGGGTATTGGCACTTTTCATGGAAAAATGTGAAATTTTAAATTTTCTAAAAATGAATGAAATGCCTTCTAAACACCTCAAACATTCACTCTAAAACAGAAGATTGTTGTTTTTCGCAATATTTTTAGAAATTTGGGCTCTTTTAGTAAAATTAACACTTGCGCTGAAGCATCTTTTATGCTCATTTCTTGTCTTTCAGGATTATTTCTGGGTTTTATTTTGTTAATTTGATGAAAATGAACAACAATACACACCATGGAAACATTTTTGTTTGAATTTTGTCGAGTGAGATTTTCACCTAGAGCCCAAAGGGGGGGGTATTGGCACTTTTCATGGAAAAATGTGAAAAATTAAATTTTCTAAAAATGAATGAAATGCCTTCTAAATACCTCAAACATTCACTCTAAAACAGAAGATTGTTGTTTTTCGCAATATTTTTAGAAATTTGGGCTCTTTTAGTAACATTAACACCTGGGCTGAAGCATCTTTTATGATTTTTATTGTCTTTCAGGATTCATTCTGGGTTTTATTTTGTTTATTTGATGAAAATGAACAACAATACACACCTTGGATACATTTTTGTTTGATTTGTGTCGATTGAGATTTTCACCTAGAACCCAAAGGGGGGGGTATTGGCACTTTTCATGGAAAAATGTGAAAAATTAAATTTTTTAAAAATGAAATAATTGCCTTCTAAACACCTCAAACATTCACTCTAAAACAGAAGATTGTTGTTTTTCGCAATATATTAGAAATTTGGGCTCTTTTAGTAACATTAACACTTGCGCTGAAGCATCTTTTATGATCATTTATTGTCTTTCAGGATACATTCTGGGTTTTATTTTGTTTATTTGATGAAAATGAACAACAATACAAACCATGGAAAAATTTTTGTTTGATTTGTGTCGACTGAGATTTTCACCTAGAACCCAAAGTTCATTTTCATCAAATAAACAAAATAAAACCCAGAATGTATCCTGAAAGACAATAAATGATCATAAAAGATGCTTCAGCGCAAGTGTTAATGTTACTAAAAGAGCCCAAATTTCTAATATATTGCGAAAAACAACAATCTTCTGTTTTAGAGTGAATGTTTGAGGTGGACACATTGGCACTTTTCATGGAAAAATGTGAAAAATTAAATTTTCTAAAAATGAAATAAATGCCTTATAAACACCTCAAACATTCACTCTAAAACAGAAGATTGTTGTTTTTCGCAATATTTTTAGAAATTTGGGCTCTTTTAGTAACATCAACACCTGGGCTGAAGCATCTTTTATGATCTTTTATTGTCTTTCAGGATTCATTCTGGGTTTTATTTTGTTTATTTGATGAAAATGAACAAAAAAACACACCTTGGATACATTTTTGTTTGATTTGTGTCAAGTGAGATTTTCACCTAGAACCCAAAGGGGGGGTATTGGCCCTTTCCATGGAAAAATGTGAAAAATTAAATTTTCTAAAAATGAAATAAATGCCTTCTAAACACCTCAAACATTCACTCTAAAACAGAAGATTGTTGTTTTTCGCAATATTTTTAGAAATTTGGGCTCTTTTAGTAACATTAACACTTTCGCTGAAGCAACTTTTATGCTCATTTATTGTCTTTCATGATTAATTCTGGGTTTTATTTTGTTTATTTGATGAAAATGAACAACAATACACACCATGGAAACATTTTTGTTTGATTTTTGTCGAGTGAGATTTTCACCTAGAACCAAAAGGGCACTTGTCATGGAAAAATGTGAAAAATTAAATTTTCTAAAAATGAAATAAATGCCTTCTAAACACCTCAAACATTCACTCTAAAACAGAAGATTGTTGTTTTTCGCAATATTTTTAGAAATTTGGGCTCCTTTAGTAACAATAACACCTGGGCTGAAGCATCTTTTATGATCATTTATTGTCTTTCAGGATACATTCTGGGTTTTATTTTGTTTATTTGATGAAAATGAACAACAATACAAACCATGGAAAAATTTTTGTTCGATTTGTGTCGACTGAGATTTTCACCTAGAACCCAAAGGGGGGGGCATTGGCACTTTTCATGGAAAAATGTGAAAAATTAAATTTTCTAAAAATGAAATAAATGCCTTATAAACACCTCAAACATTCACTCTAAAATAGAAGATTGTTGTTTTTCGCAATATTTTTAGAAATTTGGGCTCTTTTAGTAACATCAACACCTGGGCTGAAGCATCTTTTATGATCTTTTATTGTCTTTCAGGATTCATTCTGGGTTTTATTTTGTTTATTTGATGAAAATGAACAAAAAAAACACACCTTGGATACATTTTTGTCTGATTTGTGTCGAGTGGGATTTTCACCTAGAGCCCAAAGGGGGGGGGGGTATTGGCACTTTTAATGGAAAAATGTGAAAAATTAAATTTTCTAAAAATGAATGAAATTCCTTCTAAACACCTCAAACATTCACTCTAAAACAGAAGATTGTTGTTTTTCGCAATATTTTTAGAAATTCGGGCTCTTTTTGCAACATTAACACCTGGGCTGAAGCATCTTTTATGATCATTTATTGTCTTTCAGGATTCATTCTGGGTTTTATTTTGTTTATTTGATGAAAATGAACAACAATACACACCTTGGATACATTTTGGTTTGATTTGTGTCGAGTGAGATTTTCACCGAGAACCCAAAGGGGGGGGTATTGGCACTTTTCATGGAAAAATGTAAAAAATTAAATTTTCTAAAAATGAAATAAATGCCTTCTAAACACCTCAAACATTCACTCTAAAACAGAAGATTGTTGTTTTTCGCAATATTTTTAGAAATTTGGGCTCTTTTAGTAACATCAACACCTGGGCTGAAGCATCTTTTATGATCTTTTATTGTC
>NW_027287268.1:0-86367 GCF_022747635.1 Hetaerina americana | reverse complement strand
ATCGTTAACACTTGCGCTGAAGCATCTTTTATGCTCATTTCTTGTCTTTCAGGATTTATTCTTGGTTTTATTTTGTTTATTTGATGAAATGAACAACAATACACACCATGGAAACATTTTTGTTTGATTTGTGTCTAGTGAGATTTTCACCTAGAACCCAAAGGTATTGGCACTTTTCATGGAAAAATGTGAAAAATTAAATTTCTAAAAATAAAATAAATGCCTTCAATACACCTCAAACATTCACTCTAAAATAGAAGATTGGTGTTTTTCGCAATATATTTTCAAAAATGGCCTCTTTTAGCAACGTTAACACTAGCGCTGAAGCATCTTTTATGCTCATTTCTTGTCTTTCCGGATTTATTCAGGGTTTTATTTTATTTGATGAAAATGAACAACAATACACACCATGGAAACATTTTTGTTTGATTTGTGTCAAGTGAGATTTTCACCTAGAACCCAAAGGGGGGGGTATTGGCACTTTTCATGGAAAAATGTGAAAAATTAAAATTTCTAAAATGAAAAAATGCCTTCTATACACCTCAAACATTCACTCATTTAACAGAAGGTTGCTGTTTTTCGCAATATTTTTTGAAATTTGGGCTCTTTTAGCAACGTTAACACTTGCGCTGAAGCATCTTTTATGCTCATTTCTTGTCTTTCCGGATTAATTCTGGGTTTTATTTTATTTATTTGATGAAAATGAACAACAATACACACCATGGAAACATTTTTGTTTGATTTTTGTCGAGTGAGATTTTCACCTAGAACTCAAAGGGGGGGGTATTGGCACTTTTCATGGAAAAATGTGAAAAATTAAAATTTCTAAAAATGAAAAAAATTCCTTCTATACACCTCAAACATTCACTCTTTTAACAGAAGATTGCTGTTTTTCGCAATATTTTTTGAAATTTGGGCTTTTTAGCAACGTTAACACTTGCGCTGAAGCATCTTTTATGCTCATTTCTTGTTTTTCCGGATTAATTCTGGGTTTTATTTTGTTTATTTGATGAAAATGAACAACAATACACACCATGGAAACATTTTTGTTTGATTTGTGTTGAGTGAAATTTTCACCTAGAACCCAAAGGGGGGGGCATTGGCACTTTTCATGAAAAAATCTGAAAAATTAAAATTTCTAAATATAAAATAAATGCCTTCAATACACCTCAAACATTCACTCTAAAACAGAAGATTCCTGTTTTTCGCAATATTTTTTGAAATTTGGGCTCTTTTAGCATCGTTAACACTTGCGCTGAAGCATCTTTTATGCTCATTTCTTGTCTTTCAGGATTTATTCTTGGTTTTATTTTGTTTATTTGATGAAAATGAACAACAATACACACCATGGAAACATTTTTGTTTGATTTGTGTCTAGTGAGATTTTCACCTAGAACCCAAAGGTATTGGCACTTTTCATGGAAAAATGTGAAAAATTAAAATTTCTAAAAATAAAATAAATGCCTTCAATACACCTCAAACATTCACTCTTTTAACAGAAGATTGCTGTTTTTCGCAATATTTTTTGAAATTTGGGCTCTTTTAGCAACGTTAACACTAGCGCTGAAGCATCTTTTATGCTCATTTCTTGTCTTTCCGGATTTATTCAGGGTTTTATTTTATTTGATGAAAATGAACAACAATACACACCATGGAAACATTTTTGTTTGATTTGTGTCAAGTGAGATTTTCACCTAGAACCCAAAGGGGGGGGTATTGGCACTTTTCATGGAAAAATGTGAAAAATTAAAATTTCTAAAAATGAAAAAAATGCCTTCTATACACCTCAAACATTCACTCTTTTAACAGAAGATTGCTGTTTTTCGCAATATTTTTTGAAATTTGGGCTCTTTTAGCAACGTTAACACTTGCGCTGAAGCATCTTTTATGCTCATTTTTTGTCTTTCCGGATTAATTCTGGGTTTTATTTTGTTTATTTGATGAAAATGAACAACAATACACACCATGGAAACATTTTTGTTTGATTTGTGTCGAGTGAGATTTTCACCGAGAACCCATGGGGGGGGGGGTTTTGGCACTTTTCATGGAAAAATGTGAAAAATTAAAATTTCTAAAAATGAAAAAAATGCCTTCTGTACACCTCAAACATCCACTCTTTTAACAGAAGATTACTGTTTTTCGCAATATTTTTTGAAATTTGGGCTCTTTTAGCAACGTTAACACTTCCGCTGAAGCATCTTTTATGCTCATTTCTTGTCTTTCAGGATTTATTCTGGGTTTTATTTTGTTTATTTAACGAAAATGAGCAATAATACACACCATGGAAACATTTTTGTTTGATTTGTGTCGAGTGAGATTTTCACCTAGAACCCAAAGGGGGGGGTATTGGCACTTTTCATGGAATAATATAAAAAATTAAAATTTCTAAAAATAAAATAAATGCCTTCAATACACCTCAAACATTCACTCTTTTAACAGAAGATTGCTGTTTTTCGCAATATTTTTTGAAATTTGGGCTCTTTTAGTAACGTTAACACTTGCGCTGAAGCATCTTTTATGCTCATTTCTTGTCTTTCAGGATTTATTCTTGGTTTTATTTTGTTTATTTGATGAAAATGAACAACAATACACACCATGGAAACATTTTTGTTTGATTTGTATCGAGTGAGATTTTCACCTAGAACTCAAAGGGGGGGGTATTGGCACTTTTCATGGAAAAATGTGAAAAATTAAAATTTCTAAAAATGAAAAAAATTCCTTCTATACACCTCAAACATTCACTCTTTTAACAGAAGATTGCTGTTTTTTCGCAATATTTTTTGAAATTTGGGCTTTTAGCAACGTTAACACTTGCGCTGAAGCATCTTTTATGCTCATTTCTTGTTTTTCCGGATTAATTCTGGGTTTTATTTTGTTTATTTGATGAAAATGAACAACAATACACACCATGGAAACATTTTTGTTTGATTTGTGTTGAGTGAAATTTTCACCTAGAACCCAAAGGGGGGGGCATTGGCACTTTTCATGAAAAAATCTGAAAAATTAAAATTTCTAAATATAAAATAAATGCCTTCAATACACCTCAAACATTCACTCTAAAACAGAAGATTCCTGTTTTTCGCAATATTTTTTGAAATTTGGGCTCTTTTAGCATCGTTAACACTTGCGCTGAAGCATCTTTTATGCTCATTTCTTGTCTTTCAGGATTTATTCTTGGTTTTATTTTGTTTATTTGATGAAAATGAACAACAATACACACCATGGAAACATTTTTGTTTGATTTGTGTCTAGTGAGATTTTCACCTAGAACCCAAAGGTATTGGCACTTTTCATGGAAAAATGTGAAAAATTAAAATTTCTAAAAATAAAATAAATGCCTTCAATACACCTCAAACATTCACTCTTTTAACAGAAGATTGCTGTTTTTCGCAATATTTTTTGAAATTTGGGCTCTTTTAGCAACGTTAACACTAGCGCTGAAGCATCTTTTATGCTCATTTCTTGTCTTTCCGGATTTATTCAGGGTTTTATTTTATTTGATGAAAATGAACAACAATACACACCATGGAAACATTTTTGTTTGATTTGTGTCAAGTGAGATTTTCACCTAGAACCCAAAGGGGGGGGTATTGGCACTTTTCATGGAAAAATGTGAAAAATTAAAATTTCTAAAAATGAAAAAAATGCCTTCTATACACCTCAAACATTCACTCTTTTAACAGAAGATTGCTGTTTTTCGCAATATTTTTTGAAATTTGGGCTCTTTTAGCAACGTTAACACTTGCGCTGAAGCATCTTTTATGCTCATTTTTTGTCTTTCCGGATTAATTCTGGGTTTTATTTTGTTTATTTGATGAAAATGAACAACAATACACACCATGGAAACATTTTTGTTTGATTTGTGTCGAGTGAGATTTTCACCGAGAACCCATGGGGGGGGGGGGGTTTTGGCACTTTTCATGGAAAAATGTGAAAAATTAAAATTTCTAAAAATGAAAAAAATGCCTTCTGTACACCTCAAACATTCACTCTTTTAACAGAAGATTGCTGTTTTTCGCAATATTTTTGAAATTTGGGCTCTTTTAGCAACGTTAACACTTGCGCTGAAGCATCTTTTATGCTCATTTCTTGTCTTTCCGGATTAATTCTGGGTTTTATTTTGTTTATTTGATGAAAATGAACAACAATACACACCATGGAAACATTTTTGTTTGATTTGTGTCGAGTGAGATTTTCACCTAGAACCCAAAGGGGGGGGGGTATTGGCACATTTCATGGAAAAATGTGAAAAATTAAAATTTCTAAAAATGAAAAAAATGCCTTCTATACACCTCAAACATTCACTCTAAAACAGAAGATTGCTGTTTTTCGAAATATTTCTGAAATTTGGGCTCTTTTCGCAAGGTTAACATTTTCGCTGAAGCATCTTTTATGCTCATTTCTTGTCTTTCAGGATTTATTCTGGGTTTTATTTTGTTTATTTGATGAAAATGAACAACAATACACACCATGGAAACATTTTTGTTTGATTTGTGTCGAGTGAGATTTTCACCTAGAACCCAAAGGGGGGGGTATTGGCACTTTTCATGGAAAAATGTGAAAAATTAAAATTTCTAAAAATAAAATAAATGCCTTCAATACACCTCAAACATTCACTCTAAAATAGAAGATTGGTGTTTTTCGCAATATATTTTCAAAAATGGGCTTTTTTAGCAACGTTAACACTTGCGCTGAAGCATCTTTAATGCTCATTTCTTGTCTTTCAGGATTTATTCTTGGTTTTATTTTGTTTATTTGATGAAAATGAACAACAATACACACCATGGAAACATTTTTGTTTGATTTGTGTTGAGTGAGATTTTCACCTAGAACCCAAAGGGGGGGGTATTGGCACTTTTCATGGAAAAATGTGAAAAATTAAAATTTCTAAAAATGAAAAAAATGCCTTCTATACACCTCAAACATCCACTCTTTTAACAGAAGATTACTGTTTTTCGCAATATTTTTGAAATTTGGGCTCTTTTAGCAACGTTAACACTTCCGCTGAAGCATCTTTTATGCTCATTTCTTGTCTTTCAGGATTTATTCTGGGTTTTATTTGTTTATTTAACGAAAATGAGCAATAATACACACCATGGAAACATTTTTGTTTGATTTGTGTCGAGTGAGATTTTCACCTAGAACCCAAAGGGGGGGGTATTGGCACTTTTCATGGAATAATATAAAAAATTAAAATTTCTAAAAATAAAATAAATGCCTTCAATACACCTCAAACATTCACTCTTTTAACAGAAGATTGCTGTTTTTCGCAATATTTTTTGAAATTTGGGCTCTTTTAGTAACGTTAACACTTGCGCTGAAGCATCTTTTATGCTCATTTCTTGTCTTTCAGGATTTATTCTTGGTTTTATTTTGTTTATTTGATGAAAATGAACAACAATACACACCATGGAAACATTTTTGTTTGATTTGTATCGAGTGAGATTTACACCTAGAACCCGAATGGGGGGGGTATTGGCACTTTTCATGGAAAAATGTTAAAAATTAAAATTTCTAAATATAAAATAAATGCCTTCAATACACCTCAAACATTCACTCTAAAACAGAAGATTCCTGTTTTTCGCAATATTTTTTGAAATTTGGGCTCTTTTAGCATCGTTAACACTTGCGCTGAAGCATCTTTTATGCTCATTTCTTGTCTTTCAGGATTTATTCTGGGTTTTATTTTGTTTATTTGATGAAAATGAACAACAATACACACCATGGAAACATTTTTGTTTGATTTGTGTCTAGTGAGATTTTCACCTAGAACCCAAAGGTATTGGCACTTTTCATGGAAAAATATGAAAAATTAAAATTTCTAAAAATAAAATAAATGCCTTCAATACACCTCAAACATTCACTCTAAAATAGAAGATTGGTGTTTTTCGCAATATATTTTCAAAAATGGGCTCTTTTAGCAACGTTAACACTAGCGCTGAAGCATCTTTTATGCTCATTTCTTGTCTTTCCGGATTTATTCAGGGTTTTATTTTATTTGATGAAAATGAACAACAATACACACCATGGAAACATTTTTGTTTGATTTGTGTCAAGTGAGATTTTCACCTAGAACCCAAAGGGGGGGGGTATTGGCACTTTTCATGGAAAAATGTGAAAAATTAAAATTTCTAAAAATGAAAAAAATGCCTTCTATACACCTCAAACATTCACTCTTTTAACAGAAGATTGCTGTTTTTCGCAATATTTTTTGAAATTTGGGCTCTTTTAGCAACGTTAACACTTGCGCTGAAGCATCTTTTATGCTCATTTCTTGTCTTTCCGGATTAATTCTGGGTTTTATTTTATTTATTTGATGAAAATGAACAACAATACACACCATGGAAACATTTTTGTTTGATTTTTGTCGAGTGAGATTTTCACCTAGAACTCAAAGGGGGGGGTATTGGCACTTTTCATGGAAAAATGTGAAAAATTAAAATTTCTAAAAATGAAAAAAATGCCTTCTATACACCTCAAACATTCACTCTTTTAACAGAAGATTGCTGTTTTTCGCAATATTTTTTGAAATTTGGGCTCTTTTAGCAACGTTAACACTTGCGCTGAAGCATCTTTTATGCTCATTTCTTGTCTTTCCGGATTAATTCTGGGTTTTATTTTGTTTATTTGATGAAAATGAACTGCAATACACGCCATGGAAACATTTTTGTTTGATTTGTGTGGAGTGAGATTTTCACCTAGAACCCAAAGGGGGCACTGGTATTGGCACATTTCATGGAAAAATGTGAAAAATTAAAATTTCTAAAATGAAAAAAATGCCTTCTATACACATCAAACATTCACTCTAAAACAGAAGATTGCTGTTTTTCGAAATATTTTTTGAAATTTGGGCTCTTTTCGCAAGGTTAACATTTTCGCTGAAGCATCTTTTATGCTCATTTCTTGTCTTTCAGGATTTATTCTGGGTTTTATTTTGTTTATTTGATGAAAATGAACAACAATACACACCATGGAAACATTTTTGTTTGATTTGTATCGAGTGAGATTTACACCTAGAACCCGAATGGGGGGGGTATTGGCACTTTTCATGGAAAAATGTTAAAAATTAAAATTTCTAAATATAAAATAAATGCCTTCAATACACCTCAAACATTCACTCTAAAACAGAAGATTCCTGTTTTTCGCAATATTTTTTGAAATTTGGGCTCTTTTAGCATCGTTAACACTTGCGCTGAAGCATCTTTTATGCTCATTTCTTGTCTTTCAGGATTTATTCTGGGTTTTATTTTGTTTATTTGATGAAAATGAACAACAATACACACCATGGAAACATTTTTGTTTGATTTGTGTCTAGTGAGATTTTCACCTAGAACCCAAAGGTATTGGCACTTTTCATGGAAAAATATGAAAAATTAAAATTTCTAAAAATAAAATAAATGCCTTCAATACACCTCAAACATTCACTCTAAAATAGAAGATTGGTGTTTTTCGCAATATATTTTCAAAAATGGGCTCTTTTAGCAACGTTAACACTAGCGCTGAAGCATCTTTTATGCTCATTTCTTGTCTTTCCGGATTTATTCAGGGTTTTATTTTATTTGATGAAAATGAACAACAATACACACCATGGAAACATTTTTGTTTGATTTGTGTCAAGTGAGATTTTCACCTAGAACCCAAAGGGGGGGGTATTGGCACTTTTCATGGAAAAATGTGAAAAATTAAAATTTCTAAAAATGAAAAAAATGCCTTCTCTTCACTTCAAACATTCACTCTTTTAACACAAGATTGCTGTTTTTCGCAATATTTTTTGAAATTTGGGCTCTTTTAGCAACGTTAACACTTGCGCTGAAGCATCTTTTATGCTCATTTCTTGTCTTTCCGGATTAATTCTGGGTTTTATTTTATTTATTTGATGAAAATGAACAACAATACACACCATGGAAACATTTTTGTTTGATTTTTGTCGAGTGAGATTTTCACCTAGAACTCAAAGGGGGGGGTATTGGCACTTTTCATGGAAAAATGTGAAAAATTAAAATTTCTAAAAATGAAAAAAATGCCTTCTATACACCTCAAACATTCACTCTTTTAACAGAAGATTGCTGTTTTTCGCAATATTTTTTGAAATTTGGGCTCTTTTAGCAACGTTAACACTTGCGCTGAAGCATCTTTTATGCTCATTTCTTGTCTTTCCGGATTAATTCTGGGTTTTATTTTGTTTATTTGATGAAAATGAACTGCAATACACACCATGGAAACATTTTTGTTTGATTTGTGTGGAGTGAGATTTTCACCTAGAACCCAAAGGGGGCACTGGTATTGGCACATTTCATGGAAAAATGTGAAAAATTAAAATTTCTAAAAATGAAAAAAATGCCTTCTATACACATCAAACATTCACTCTAAAACAGAAGATTGCTGTTTTTCGAAATATTTTTTGAAATTTGGGCTCTTTTCGCAAGGTTAACATTTTCGCTGAAGCATCTTTTATGCTCATTTCTTGTCTTTCAGGATTTATTCTGGGTTTTATTTTGTTTATTTGATGAAAATGAAGAACAATACACACCATGGAAACATTTTTGTTTGATTTGTGTCGAGTGAGATTTTCACCTAGAACCCAAAGGGAGAGGTATTGGCACTTTTCATGGAAAAATGTGAAAAATTAAAATTTCTAAATATAAAATAAATGCCTTCAATACACCTCAAACATTCACTCTAAAACAGAAGATTCCTGTTTTTCGCAATATTTTTTGAAATTTGGGCTCTTTTAGCATCGTTAACACTTGCGCTGAAGCATCTTTTATGCTCATTTCTTGTCTTTCAGGATTTATTCTTGGTTTTATTTTGTTTATTTGATGAAAATGAACAACAATACACACCATGGAAACATTTTTGTTTGATTTGTGTCTAGTGAGATTTTCACCTAGAACCCAAAGGTATTGGCACTTTTCATGGAAAAATGTGAAAAATTAAAATTTCTAAAAATAAAATAAATGCCTTCAATACACCTCAAACATTCACTCTAAAATAGAAGATTGGTGTTTTTCGCAATATATTTTCAAAAATGGCCTCTTTTAGCAACGTTAACACTAGCGCTGAAGCATCTTTTATGCTCATTTCTTGTCTTTCCGGATTTATTCAGGGTTTTATTTTATTTGATGAAAATGAACAACAATACACACCATGGAAACATTTTTGTTTGATTTGTGTCAAGTGAGATTTTCACCTAGAACCCAAAGGGGGGGGTATTGGCACTTTTCATGGAAAAATGTGAAAAATTAAAATTTCTAAAAATGAAAAAAATGCCTTCTATACACCTCAAACATTCACTCATTTACAGAAGGTTGCTGTTTTTCGCAATATTTTTTGAAATTTGGGCTCTTTTAGCAACGTTAACACTTGCGCTGAAGCATCTTTTATGCTCATTTCTTGTCTTTCCGGATTAATTCTGGTTTTATTTTATTTATTTGATGAAAATGAACAACAATACACACCATGGAAACATTTTTGTTTGATTTTTGTCGAGTGAGATTTTCACCTAGAACTCAAAGGGGGGGGTATTGGCACTTTTCATGGAAAAATGTGAAAAATTAAAATTTCTAAAAATGAAAAAAATTCCTTCTATACACCTCAAACATTCACTCTTTTAACAGAAGATTGCTGTTTTTCGCAATATTTTTTGAAATTTGGGCTCTTTTAGCAACGTTAACACTTGCGCTGAAGCATCTTTTATGCTCATTTCTTGTCTTTCCGGATTAATTCTGGGTTTTATTTTGTTTATTTGATGAAAATGAACTGCAATACACACCATGGAAACATTTTTGTTTGATTTGTGTGGAGTGAGATTTTCACCTAGAACCCAAAGGGGGCACTGGTATTGGCACATTTCATGGAAAAATGTGAAAAATTAAAATTTCTAAAAATGAAAAAAATGCCTTCTATACACCTCAAACATTCACTCTAAAACAGAAGATTGCTGTTTTTCGAAATATTTTTTGAAATTTGGGCTCTTTTCTCAAGGTTAACATTTTCGCTGAAGCATCTTTTATGCTCATTTCTTGTCTTTCAGGATTTATTCTGGGTTTTATATTGTTTATTTGATGAAAATGAAGAACAATACACACCATGGAAACATTTTTGTTTGATTTGTGTCGAGTGAGATTTTCACCTAGAACCCAAAGGGGGGGGTATTGGCACTTTTCATGGAAAAATGTGAAAAATTAAAATTTCTAAAAATGAAAAAAATGCCTTCTATACACCTCAAACATCCACTCTTTTAACAGAAGATTACTGTTTTTCGCAATATTTTTTGAAATTTGGGCTCTTTTAGTAACGTTAACACTTGCGCTGAAGCATCTTTTATGCTAATTTCTTGTCTTTCAGGATTTATTCTTGGTTTTATTTGTTTTATTTGATGAAAATGAACAACAATACACACCATGGAAACATTTTTGTTTGATTTCTGTCGAGTGAGATTTTCACCTAGAACCAAAAGGGGGGGGTATTGGCACTTTTCATGGAAAAATGTGAAAAATTAAAATTTCTAAAAATAAAATAAATGCCTTCTATACACCTCAAAGTATCACTCTAAAACAGAAGATTGTTGTTTTTCGCAATATTTTTTGAAATTTGGGCTCTTTTAGCAACGTTAACACTTCCGCTGAAGCATCTTTTATGCTCATTTCTTGTCTTTCCGGATTAATTCTGGGTTTTATTTTGTTTATTTGATGAAAATGAACAACAATACACACCATGGAAACATTTTTGTTTGATTTGTGTCGAGTGAGATTTTCACCTAGAACCCAAAGGGGGGGGGGGGTATTGGCACATTTCATGGAAAAATGTGAAAAATTAAAATTTCTAAAAATGAAAAAAATGCCTTCTATACACCTCAAACATTCACTCTAAAACAGAAGATTGCTGTTTTTCGAAATATTTTTTGAAATTTGGGCTCTTTTCGCAAGGTTAACATTTTCGCTGAAGCATCTTTTATGCTCATTTCTTATCTTTCAGGATTTATTCTGGGTTTTATTTTGTTTATTTGATGAAAATGAACAACAATACACACGATGGAAACATTTTTGTTTGATTTGTGTCGAGTGAGATTTTCACCTAGAACCCAAAGGGGGGGGTATTGGCACTTTTCATGGAAAAATGTGAAAAATTAAAATTTCTAAAAATAAAATAAATGCCTTCAATACACCTCAAACATTCACTCTAAAATAGAAGATTGGTGTTTTTCGCAATATATTTTGAAATTTGGGCTCTTTTAGCAACGTTAACACTTCCGCTGAAGCATCTTTTATGCTCATTTCTTGTCTTTCAGGATTTATTCTGGGTTTTATTTTGTTTATTTAACGAAAATGAACAATAATACACACCATGGAAACATTTTTGTTTGATTTGTATCGAGTGAGATTTACACCTAGAACCCGAATGGGGGGGGTATTGGCACTTTTCATGGAAAAATGTTAAAAATTAAAATTTCTAAATATAAAATAAATGCCTTCAATACACCTCAAACATTCACTCTAAAACAGAAGATTCCTGTTTTTTCGCAATATTTTTTGAAATTTGGGCTCTTTTAGCATCGTTAACACTTGCGCTGAAGCATCTTTTATGCTCATTTCTTGTCTTTCAGGATTTATTCTGGGTTTTATTTTGTTTATTTGATGAAAATGAACAACAATACACACCATGGAAACATTTTTGTTTGATTTGTGTCTAGTGAGATTTTCACCTAGAACCCAAAGGTATTGGCACTTTTCATGGAAAAATGTGAAAAATTAAAATTTCTAAAATAAAATAAATGCCTTCAATACACCTCAAACATTCACTCTAAAATAGAAGATTGGTGTTTTTCGCAATATATTTTCAAAAATGGGCTCTTTTAGCAACGTTAACACTAGCGCTGAAGCATCTTTTATGCTCATTTCTTGTCTTTCCGGATTTATTCAGGGTTTTATTTTGTTTATTTGATGAAAATGAACAACAATACACACCATGGAAACATTTTTGTTTGATTTGTGTCAAGTGAGATTTTCACCTAGAACCCAAAGGGGGGGGTATTGGCACTTTTCATGGAAAAATGTGAAAAATTAAAATTTCTAAAAATGAAAAAAATGCCTTCTATACACCTCAAACATTCACTCATTTAACAGAAGGTTGCTGTTTTTCGCAATATTTTTTGAAATTTGGGCTCTTTTAGCAACGTTAACACTTGCGCTGAAGCATCTTTTATGCTCATTTCTTGTCTTTCCGGATTAATTCTGGGTTTTATTTTATTTATTTGATGAAAATGAACAACAATACACACCATGGAAACATTTTTGTTTGATTTTTGTCGAGTGAGATTTTCACCTAGAACTCAAAGGGGGGGGTATTGGCACTTTTCATGGAAAAATGTGAAAAATTAAAATTTCTAAAAATGAAAAAAATTCCTTCTATACACCTCAAACATTCACTCTTTTAACAGAAGATTGCTGTTTTTCGCAATATTTTTTGAAATTTGGGCTCTTTTAGCAACGTTAACACTTGCGCTGAAGCATCTTTTATGCTCATTTCTTGTCTTTCCGGATTAATTCTGGGTTTTATTTTGTTTATTTGATGAAAATGAACTGCAATACACACCATGGAAACATTTTTGTTTGATTTGTGTGGAGTGAGATTTTCACCTAGAACCCAAAGGGGGCACTGGTATTGGCACATTTCATGGAAAAATGTGAAAAATTAAAATTTCTAAAAATGAAAAAAATGCCTTCTATACACCTCAAACATTCACTCTAAAACAGAAGATTGCTGTTTTTCGAAATATTTTTTGAAATTTGGGCTCTTTTCTCAAGGTTAACATTTTCGCTGAAGCATCTTTTATGCTCATTTCTTGTCTTTCAGGATTTATTCTGGGTTTTATATTGTTTATTTGATGAAAATGAAGAACAATACACACCATGGAAACATTTTTGTTTGATTTGTGTCGAGTGAGATTTTCACCTAGAACCCAAAGGGGGGGGTATTGGCACTTTTCATGGAAAAATGTGAAAAATTAAAATTTCTAAAAATGAAAAAAATGCCTTCTATACACCTCAAACATCCACTCTTTTAACAGAAGATTACTGTTTTTCGCAATATTTTTTGAAATTTGGGCTCTTTTAGTAACGTTAACACTTGCGCTGAAGCATCTTTTATGCTAATTTCTTGTCTTTCAGGATTTATTCTTGGTTTTATTTGTTTTATTTGATGAAAATGAACAACAATACACACCATGGAAACATTTTTGTTTGATTTCTGTCGAGTGAGATTTTCACCTAGAACCAAAAGGGGGGGGTATTGGCACTTTTCATGGAAAAATGTGAAAAATTAAAATTTCTAAAAATAAAATAAATGCCTTCTATACACCTCAAAGTATCACTCTAAAACAGAAGATTGTTGTTTTTCGCAATATTTTTTGAAATTTGGGCTCTTTTAGCAACGTTAACACTTCCGCTGAAGCATTTTTTATGCTCATTTCTTGTCTTTCCGGATTAATTCTGGGTTTTATTTTGTTTATTTGATGAAAATGAACAACAATACACACCATGGAAACATTTTTGTTTGATTTGTGTCGAGTGAGATTTTCACCTAGAACCCAAAGGGGGGGGGGGGGTATTGGCACATTTCATGGAAAAATGTGAAAAATTAAAATTTCTAAAATGAAAAAAATGCCTTCTATACACCTCAAACATTCACTCTAAAACAGAAGATTGCTGTTTTTCGAAATATTTTTGAAATTTGGGCTCTTTTCGCAAGGTTAACATTTTCGCTGAAGCATCTTTTATGCTCATTTCTTATCTTTCAGGATTTATTCTGGGTTTTATTTTGTTTATTTGATGAAAATGAACAACAATACACACGATGGAAACATTTTTGTTTGATTTGTGTCGAGTGAGATTTTCACCTAGAACCCAAAGGGGGGGGTATTGGCACTTTTCATGGAAAAATGTGAAAAATTAAAATTTCTAAAAATAAAATAAATGCCTTCAATACACCTCAAACATTCACTCTAAAATAGAAGATTGGTGTTTTTCGCAATATATTTTGAAATTTGGGCTCTTTTAGCAACGTTAACACTTCCGCTGAAGCATCTTTTATGCTCATTTCTTGTCTTTCAGGATTTATTCTGGGTTTTATTTTGTTTATTTAACGAAAATGAACAATAATACACACCATGGAAACATTTTTGTTTGATTTGTATCGAGTGAGATTTACACCTAGAACCCGAATGGGGGGGGTATTGGCACTTTTCATGGAAAAATGTTAAAAATTAAAATTTCTAAATATAAAATAAATGCCTTCAATACACCTCAAACATTCACTCTAAAACAGAAGATTCCTGTTTTTCGCAATATTTTTTGAAATTTGGGCTCTTTTAGCATCGTTAACACTTGCGCTGAAGCATCTTTTATGCTCATTTCTTGTCTTTCAGGATTTATTCTGGGTTTTATTTTGTTTATTTGATGAAAATGAACAACAATACACACCATGGAAACATTTTTGTTTGATTTGTGTCTAGTGAGATTTTCACCTAGAACCCAAAGGTATTGGCACTTTTCATGGAAAAATGTGAAAAATTAAAATTTCTAAAAATAAAATAAATGCCTTCAATACACCTCAAACATTCACTCTAAAATAGAAGATTGGTGTTTTTCGCAATATATTTTCAAAAATGGGCTCTTTTAGCAACGTTAACACTAGCGCTGAAGCATCTTTTATGCTCATTTCTTGTCTTTCCGGATTTATTCAGGGTTTTATTTTGTTTATTTGATGAAAATGAACAACAATACACACCATGGAAACATTTTTGTTTGATTTGTGTCAAGTGAGATTTTCACCTAGAACCCAAAGGGGGGGGTATTGGCACTTTTCATGGAAAAATGTGAAAAATTAAAATTTCTAAAAATGAAAAAAATGCCTTCTATACACCTCAAACATTCACTCTTTTAACAGAAGATTGCTGTTTTTCGCAATATTTTTTGAAATTTGGGCTCTTTTAGCAACGTTAACACTTGCGCTGAAGCATCCTTTATGCTCATTTCTTGTCTTTCCGGATTAATTCTGGGTTTTATTTTATTTATTTGATGAAAATGAACAACAATACACACCATGGAAACATTTTTGTTTGATTTTTGTCGAGTGAGATTTTCACCTAGAACTCAAAGGGGGGGGTATTGGCACTTTTCATGGAAAAATGTGAAAAATTAAAATTTCTAAAAATGAAAAAAATGCCTTCTATACACCTCAAACATTCACTCTTTTAACAGAAGATTGCTGTTTTTTCGCAATATTTTTTGAAATTTGGGCTCTTTTAGCAACGTTAACACTTGCGCTGAAGCATCTTTTATGCTCATTTCTTGTCTTTCCGGATTAATTCTGGGTTTTATTTTGTTTATTTGATGAAAATGAACTGCAATACACACCATGGAAACATTTTTGTTTGATTTGTGTGGAGTGAGATTTTCACCTAGAACCCAAAGGGGGCACTGGTATTGGCACATTTCATGGAAAAATGTGAAAAATTAAAATTTCTAAAAATGAAAAAAATGCCTTCTATACACCTCAAACATTCACTCTAAAACAGAAGATTGCTGTTTTTCGAAATATTTTTTGAAATTTGGGCTCTTTTCTCAAGGTTAACATTTTCGCTGAAGCATCTTTTATCTCTCATTTCTTGTCTTTCAGGATTTATTCTGGGTTTTATATTGTTTATTTGATGAAAATGAAGAACAATACACACCATGGAAACATTTTTGTTTGATTTGTGTCGAGTGAGATTTTCACCTAGAACCCAAAGGGGGGGGGTATTGGCACTTTTCATGGAAAAATGTGAAAAATTAAAATTTCTAAAAATGAAAAAAATGCCTTCTATACACCTCAAACATCCACTCTTTTAACAGAAGATTACTGTTTTTCGCAATATTTTTTGAAATTTGGGCTCTTTTAGTAACGTTAACACTTGCGCTGAAGCATCTTTTATGCTAATTTCTTGTCTTTCAGGATTTATTCTTGGTTTTATTTGTTTTTTTGATGAAAATGAACAACAATACACACCATGGAAACATTTTTGTTTGATTTGTGTCTAGTGAGATTTTCACCTAGAACCCAAAGGTATTGGCACTTTTCATGGAAAAATGTGAAAAATTAAAATTTTTAAAAATAAAATAAATGCCTTCAATACACCTCAAACATTCACTCTAAAATAGAAGATTGGTGTTTTTCGCAATATATTTTCAAAAATGGCCTCTTTTAGCAACGTTAACACTAGCGCTGAAGCATCTTTTATGCTCATTTCTTGTCTTTCCGGATTTATTCAGGGTTTTATTTTATTTGATGAAAATGAACAACAATACACACCATGGAAACATTTTTGTTTGATTTGTGTCAAGTGAGATTTTCACCTAGAACCCAAAGGGGGGGGTATTGGCACTTTTCATGGAAAAATGTGAAAAATTAAAATTTCTAAAAATGAAAAAAATGCCTTCTATACACCTCAAACATTCACTCATTTAACAGAAGGTTGCTGTTTTTCGCAATATTTTTTGAAATTTGGGCTCTTTTTGCAACGTTAACACTTGCGCTGAAGCATCTTTTATGCTCATTTCTTGTCTTTCCGGATTAATTCTGGGTTTTATTTTATTTATTTGATGAAAATGAACAACAATACACACCATGGAAACATTTTTGTTTGATTTTTGTCGAGTGAGATTTTCACCTAGAACTCAAAGGGGGGGGTATTGGCACTTTTCATGGAAAAATGTGAAAAATAAAATTTCTAAAAATGAAAAAAATGCCTTCTATACACCTCAAACATTCACTCTTTTAACAGAAGATTGCTGTTTTTCGCAATATTTTTTGAAATTTGGGCTCTTTTAGCAACGTTAACACTTGCGCTGAAGCATCTTTTATGCTCATTTCTTGTCTTTCCGGATTAATTCTGGGTTTTATTTTGTTTATTTGATGAAAATGAACTGCAATACACACCATGGAAACATTTTTGTTTGATTTGTGTGGAGTGAGATTTTTACCTAGAACCCAAAGGGGGCACTGGTATTGGCACATTTCATGGAAAAATGTGAAAAATTAAAATTTCTAAAAATGAAAAAAATGCCTTCTATACACCTCAAACATTCACTCTAAAACAGAAGATTGCTGTTTTTCGAAATATTTTTTGAAATTTGGGCTCTTTTCGCAAGGTTAACATTTTCGCTGAAGCATCTTTTATGCTCATTTCTTGTCTTTCAGGATTTATTCTGGGTTTTATATTGTTTATTTGATGAAAATGAAGAACAATACACACCATGGAAACATTTTTGTTTGATTTGTGTCGAGTGAGATTTTCACCTAGAACCCAAAGGGGGGGGTATTGGCACTTTTCATTGAAAAATGTGAAAAATTAAAATTTCTAAAATGAAAAAAATGCCTTCTATACACCTCAAACATCCACTCTTTTAACAGAAGATTACTGTTTTTCGCAATATTTTTTGAAATTCTGGCTCTTTTAGTAACGTTAACACTTGCGCTGAAGCATCTTTTATGCTAATTTCTTGTCTTTCAGGATTTATTCTTGGTTTTATTTGTTTTATTTGATGAAAATGAACAACAATACACACCATGGAAACATTTTTGTTTGATTTCTGTCGAGTGAGATTTTCACCTAGAACCAAAAGGGGGGGGTATTGGCACTTTTCATGGAAAAATGTGAAAAATTAAAATTTCTAAAAATAAAATAAATGCCTTCTATACACCTCAAAGTATCACTCTAAAACAGAAGATTGTTGTTTTTCGCAATATTTTTTGAAATTTGGGCTCTTTTAGCAACGTTAACACTTCCGCTGAAGCATCTTTTATGCTCATTTCTTGTCTTTCAGGATTTATTCTGGGTTTTATTTTGTTTATTTAACGAAAATGAACAATAATACACACCATGGAAACATTTTTGTTTGATTTGTGTCGAGTGAGATTTTCACCTAGAACCCAAAGGGGGGGGAATTGGCACTTTTCATGGAAAAATATGAAAAATTAAAATTTCTAAAAATAAAATAAATGCCTTCAATACACCTCAAACATTCACTCTTTTAACAGAGGATTGCTGTATTTCGCAATATTTTTGAAATTTGGGCTCTTTTAGTAACGTTAACACTTGCGCTGAAGCATCTTTTATGCTCATTTCTTGTCTTTCAGGATTTATTCTTGGTTTTATTTTGTTTATTTGATGAAAATGAACAACAATACACACCATGGAAACATTTTTGTTTGATTTGTTTCGAGTGAGATTTTCACCTAGAACCCAAATGGGGGGGGTATTGGCACTTTTCATGGAAAAATATGAAAAATTAAAATTTCTAAAAATAAAATAAATGCCTTCTATACACCTAAAACATTCACTCTAAAACAGAAGATTGTTCTTTTTCGCAATATTTTTTGAAATTTGGGCTCTTTTATCAACGATAACACTTGCGCTGAAGCATCTTTTATGCTCATTTCTTGTCTTTAGGATTTATTCTGGGTTTTATTTTGTTTATTTGATGAAAATGAACAACAATACACACCATGGAAACATTTTTGTTTGATTTGTGTCTAGTGAGATTTTCACCTAGAACCCAAAGGTATTGGCACTTTTCATGGAAAAATGTGAAAAATTAAAATTTCTAAAAATAAAATAAATGCCTTCTATACACCTCAAACAATCACTCTAAAACAGAAGATTGTTGTTTTTCGCAATATTTTTTGAAATTTGGGCTCTTTTAGCAACGTTAACACTTGCGCTGAAGCATCTTTTATGCTCATTTCTTGTTTTTCAGGATTTATTCTGGGTTTTATTTTGTTTATTTGATGAAAATGAACAACAATACACACCATGGAAACATTTTTGTTTGATTTGTGTCGAGTGAGATTTTCACCTAGAACCCAAAGGGGGGGGTATTGGCACATTTCATGGAAAAATGTGAAAAATTAAAATTTCTAAAAATGAAAAAAATGCCTTCTATACACCTCAAACATTTACTCTAAAACAGAAGATTAATGTTTTTCGAAATATTTTTTGAAATTTGGGCTCTTTTAGTAACGTTAACACTTGCGCTGAAGCATCTTTTATGCTCATTTCTTGTCTTTCAGGATTTATTCTTGGTTTTATTTTGTTTATTTGATGAAAATGAACAACAATACACACCATGGAAACATTTTTGTTTGATTTTTGTCGAGTGAGATTTTCACCTAGAACTCAAAGGGGGGGGTATTGGCACTTTTCATGGAAAAATGTTAAAAATTAAAATTTCTAAAAATGAAAAAAATGCCTTCTATACACATCAAACAATCACTCTAAAACAGAAGATTGTTGTTTTTCGCAATATTTTTTGAAATTTGGGCTCTTTTAGCAACGTTAACACTTGCGTTGAAGCATCTTTTATGCTCATTTCTTGTCTTTCAGGATTTATTCTGGGTTTTATTTTGTTTATTTGATGAAAATGAACAACAATACACACCATGGAAACATTTTTGTTTGATTTGTGTCGAGTGAGATTTTCACCTAGAACCCAAAGGGGGGGGTATTGGCACTTTTCATGGAAAAATCTGAAAAATTAAAATTTCTAAATATAAAATAAATGCCTTCAATACACCTCAAACATTCACTCTAAAACAGACGATTCCTGTTTTTCGCAATATTTTTTGAAATTTGGGCTCTTTTAGCATCGTTAACACTTGCGCTGAAGCATCTTTTATGCTCATTTCTTGTCTTTCAGGATTTATTCTTGGTTTTATTTTGTTTATTTGATGAAAATGAACAACAATACACACCATGGAAACATTTTTGTTTGATTTGTGTCTAGTGAGATTTTCACCTAGAACCCAAAGGTATTGGCACTTTTCATGGAAAAATGTGAAAAATTAAAATTTCTAAAAATAAAATAAATGCCTTCAATACACCTCAAACATTCACTCTTTTAACAGAAGATTGCTGTTTTTCGCAATATTTTTTGAAATTTGGGCTCTTTTAGCAACGTTAACACTAGCGCTGAAGCATCTTTTATGCTCATTTCTTGTCTTTCCGGATTTATTCAGGGTTTTATTTTATTTGATGAAAATGAACAACAATACACACCATGGAAACATTTTTGTTTGATTTGTGTCAAGTGAGATTTTCACCTAGAACCCAAAGGGGGGGGGTATTGGCACTTTTCATGGAAAAATGTGAAAAATTAAAATTTCTAAAAATGAAAAAAATGCCTTCTATACACCTCAAACATTCACTCTTTTAACAGAAGATTGCTGTTTTTCGCAATATTTTTTGAAATTTGGGCTCTTTTAGCAACGTTAACACTTGCGCTGAAGCATCTTTTATGCTCATTTCTTGTCTTTCCGGATTAATTCTGGGTTTTATTTTGTTTATTTGATGAAAATGAACTGCAATACACACCATGGAAACATTTTTGTTTGATTTGTGTGGAGTGAGATTTTCACCTAGAACCCAAAGGGGGCACTGGTATTGGCACATTTCATGGAAAAATGTGAAAAATTAAAATTTCTAAAAATGAAAAAAATGCCCTCTATACACCTCAAACATTCACTCAAAAACAGAAGATTCCTGTTTTTCGCAATATTTTTTGAAATTTGGGCTCTTTTCGCAAGGTTAACATTTTCGCTGAAGCATCTTTTATGCTCATTTCTTGTCTTTCAGGATTTATTCTGGGTTTTATATTGTTTATTTGATGAAAATGAAGAACAATACACACCATGGAAACATTTTTGTTTGATTTGTGTCGAGTGAGATTTTCACCTAGAACCCAAAGGGGGGGGTATTGGCACTTTTCATGGAAAAATGTGAAAAATTAAAATTTCTAAAAATAAAATAAATGCCTTCTATACACCTCAAAGTATCACTCTAAAACAGAAGATTGTTGTTTTTCGCAATATTTTTGAAATTTGGGCTCTTTTAGCAACGTTAACACTTCCGCTGAAGCATCTTTTATGCTCATTTCTTGTCTTTCAGGATTTATTCTGGTTTTATTTTGTTTATTTAACGAAAATGAACAATAATACACACCATGGAAACATTTTTGTTTGATTTGTGTCTAGGGAGATTTTCACCTAGAACCCAAAGGTATTGGCACTTTTCATGGAAAAATGTGAAAAATTAAAATTTCTAAAAATAAAATAAATGCCTTCAACACACCTCAAACATTCACTCTTTTAACAAGAGATTGCTGTTTTTCGCAATATTTTTTGAAATTTGGGCTCTTTTAGCAACGTTAACACTAGCGCTGAAGCATCTTTTATGCTCATTTCTTGTCTTTCCGGATTTATTCAGGGTTTTATTTTATTTGATGAAAATGAACAACAATACACACCATGGAAACATTTTTGTTTGATTTGTGTCAAGTGAGATTTTCACCTAGAACCCAAAGGGGGGGGTATTGGCACTTTTCATGGAAAAATGTGAAAAATTAAAATTTCTAAAAATGAAAAAAATGCCTTCTATACACCTCAAACATTCACTCTTTTAACAGAAGATTGCTGTTTTTCGCAATATTTTTTGAAATTTGGGCTCTTTTAGAAACGTTAACACTTGCGCTGAAGCATCTTTTATGCTCATTTCTTGTCTTTCCGGATTAATTCTGGGTTTTATTTTGTTTATTTGATGAAAATGAACAACAATACACACCATGGAAACATTTTTGTTTGATTTTTGTCGAGTGAGATTTTCACCTAGAACCCAAAGGTATTGGCACTTTTCATGGAAAAATGTGAAAAATTAAAATTTCTAAAATAAATAAATGCCTTCTATACACCTCAAACAATCACTCTAAAACAGAAGATTGTTGTTTTTCGCAATATTTTTTGAAATTTGGGCTCTTTTAGCAACGTTAACACTTGCGCTGAAGCATCTTTTATGCTCATTTCTTGTTTTTCAGGATTTATTCTGGGTTTTATTTTGTTTATTTGATGAAAATGAACAACAATACACACCATGGAAACATTTTTGTTTGATTTGTATCGAGTGAGATTTACACCTAGAACCCAAATGGGGGGGTATTGGCACTTTTCATGGAAAAATGTTAAAAATTAAAATTTCTAAAAATGAAAAAAATGCCTTCTATACAAATCAAACAATCACTCTAAAACAGAAGATTGTTGTTTTTCGCAATATTTTTTGAAATTTGGGCTCTTTTAGCAACGTTAACACTTGCGTTGAAGCATCTTTTATGCTCATTTCTTGTCTTTCAGGATTTATTCTGGGTTTTATTTTGTTTATGTGATGAAAATGAACAACAATACACACCATGGAAACATTTTTGTTTGATTTGTGTCGAGTGAGATTTTCACCTAGAACCCAAAGGGGGGGGTATTGGCACTTTTCATGGAAAAATCTGAAAAATTAAAATTTCTAAATATAAAATAAATGCCTTCAATACACCTCAAACATTCACTCTAAAACAGACGATTCCTGTTTTTCGCAATATTTTTTGAAATTTGGGCTCTTTAGCATCGTTAACACTTGCGCTGAAGCATCTTTTATGCTCATTTCTTGTCTTTCAGGATTTATTCTTGGTTTTATTTTGTTTATTTGATGAAAATGAACAACAATACACACCATGGAAACATTTTTGTTTGATTTGTGTCTAGTGAGATTTTCACCTAGAACCCAAAGGTATTGGCACTTTTCATGGAAAAATGTGAAAAATTAAAATTTCTAAAAATAAAATAAATGCCTTCAATACACCTCAAACATTCACTCTTTTAACAGAAGATTGCTGTTTTTCGCAATATTTTTTGAAATTTGGGCTCTTTTAGCAACGTTAACACTAGCGCTGAAGCATCTTTTATGCTCATTTCTTGTCTTTCCGGATTTATTCAGGGTTTTATTTTATTTGATGAAAATGAACAACAATACACACCATGGAAACATTTTTGTTTGATTTGTGTCAAGTGAGATTTTCACCTAGAACCCAAAGGGGGGGGGTATTGGCACTTTTCATGGAAAAATGTGAAAAATTAAAATTTCTAAAAATGAAAAAAATGCCTTCTATACACCTCAAACATTCACTCTTTTAACAGAAGATTGCTGTTTTTCGCAATATTTTTTGAAATTTGGGCTCTTTTAGCAACGTTAACACTTGCGCTGAAGCATCTTTTATGCTCATTTCTTGTCTTTCCGGATTAATTCTGGGTTTTATTTTGTTTATTTGATGAAAATGAACTGCAATACACACCATGGAAACATTTTTGTTTGATTTGTGTGGAGTGAGATTTTCACCTAGAACCCAAAGGGGGCACTGGTATTGGCACATTTCATGGAAAAATGTGAAAAATTAAAATTTCTAAAAATGAAAAAATGCCCTCTATACACCTCAAACATTCACTCAAAAACAGAAGATTCCTGTTTTTCGCAATATTTTTTGAAATTTGGGCTCTTTTCGCAAGGTTAACATTTTCGCTGAAGCATCTTTTATGCTCATTTCTTGTCTTTCAGGATTTATTCTGGGTTTTATATTGTTTATTTGATGAAAATGAAGAACAATACACACCATGGAAACATTTTTGTTTGATTTGTGTCGAGTGAGATTTTCACCTAGAACCCAAAGGGGGGGGTATTGGCACTTTTCATGGAAAAATGTGAAAAATTAAAATTTCTAAAATAAAATAAATGCCTTCTATACACCTCAAAGTATCACTCTAAAACAGAAGATTGTTGTTTTTTCGCAATATTTTTTGAAATTTGGGCTCTTTTAGCAACGTTAACACTTCCGCTGAAGCATCTTTTATGCTCATTTCTTGTCTTTCAGGATTTATTCTGGGTTTTATTTTGTTTATTTAACGAAAATGAACAATAATACACACCATGGAAACATTTTTGTTTGATTTGTGTCTAGGGAGATTTTCACCTAGAACCCAAAGGTATTGGCACTTTTCATGGAAAAATGTGAAAAATTAAAATTTCTAAAAATAAAATAAATGCCTTCAACACACCTCAAACATTCACTCTTTTAACAAGAGATTGCTGTTTTTCGCAATATTTTTTGAAATTTGGGCTCTTTTAGCAACGTTAACACTAGCGCTGAAGCATCTTTTATGCTCATTTCTTGTCTTTCCGGATTTATTCAGGGTTTTATTTTATTTGATGAAAATGAACAACAATACACACCATGGAAACATTTTTGTTTGATTTGTGTCAAGTGAGATTTTCACCTAGAACCCAAAGGGGGGGGTATTGGCACTTTTCATGGAAAAATGTGAAAAATTAAAATTTCTAAAAATGAAAAAAATGCCTTCTATACACCTCAAACATTCACTCTTTTAACAGAAGATTGCTGTTTTTTCGCAATATTTTTTGAAATTTGGGCTCTTTTAGAAACGTTAACACTTGCGCTGAAGCATCTTTTATGCTCATTTCTTGTCTTTCCGGATTAATTCTGGGTTTTATTTTGTTTATTTGATGAAAATGAACAACAATACACACCATGGAAACATTTTTGTTTGATTTTTGTCGAGTGAGATTTTCACCTAGAACCCAAAGGTATTGGCACTTTTCATGGAAAAATGTGAAAAATTAAAATTTCTAAAAATAAAATAAATGCCTTCTATACACCTCAAACAATCACTCTAAAACAGAAGATTGTTGTTTTTCGCAATATTTTTTGAAATTTGGGCTCTTTTAGCAACGTTAACACTTGCGCTGAAGCATCTTTTATGCTCATTTCTTGTTTTTCAGGATTTATTCTGGGTTTTATTTTGTTTATTTGATGAAAATGAACAACAATACACACCATGGAAACATTTTTGTTTGATTTGTATCAAGTGAGATTTACACCTAGAACCCAAATGGGGGGGGTATTGGCACTTTTCATGGAAAAATGTTAAAAATTAAAATTTCTAAAAATGAAAAAAATGCCTTCTATACAAATCAAACAATCACTCTAAAACAGAAGATTGTTGTTTTTCGCAATATTTTTTGAAATTTGGGCTCTTTTAGCAACGTTAACACTTGCGTTGAAGCATCTTTTATGCTCATTTCTTGTCTTTCAGGATTTATTCTGGGTTTTATTTTGTTTATTTGATGAAAATGAACAACAATACACACCATGGAAACATTTTTGTTTGATTTGTGTCGAGTGAGATTTTCACCTAGAACCCAAAGGGGGGGGTATTGGCACTTTTCATGGAAAAATCTGAAAAATTAAAATTTCTAAATATAAAATAAATGCCTTCAATACACCTCAAACATTCACTCTAAAACAGAAGATTCCTGTTTTTCGCAATATTTTTTTAAATTTGGGCTCTTTTAGCATCGTTAACACTTGCGCTGAAGCATCTTTTATGCTCATTTCTTGTCTTTCAGGATTTATTCTTGGTTTTATTTTGTTTATTTGATGAAAATGAACAACAATACACACCATGGAAACATTTTTGTTTGATTTGTGTCTAGGGAGATTTTCACCTAGAACCCAAAGGTATTGGCACTTTTCATGGAAAAATGTGAAAAATTAAAATTTCTAAAAATAAAATAAATGCCTTCAACACACCTCAAACATTCACTCTTTTAACAAGAGATTGCTGTTTTTCGCAATATTTTTTGAAATTTGGGCTCTTTTAGCAACGTTAACACTAGCGCTGAAGCATCTTTTATGCTCATTTCTTGTCTTTCCGGATTTATTCAGGGTTTTATTTTATTTGATGAAAATGAACAACAATACACACCATGGAAACATTTTTGTTTGATTTGTGTCAAGTGAGATTTTCACCTAGAACCCAAAGGGGGGGGTATTGGCACTTTTCATGGAAAAATGTGAAAAATTAAAATTTCTAAAAATGAAAAAAATGCCTTCTATACACCTCAAACATTCACTCTTTTAACAGAAGATTGCTGTTTTTCGCAATATTTTTTGAAATTTGGGCTCTTTTAGCAACGTTAACACTTGCGCTGAAGCATCTTTTATGCTCATTTCTTGTCTTTCCGGATTAATTCTGGGTTTTATTTTGTTTATTTGATGAAAATGAACAACAATACACACCATGGAAACATTTTTGTTTGATTTTTGTCGAGTGAGATTTTCACCTAGAACTCAAAGGGGGGGGTATTGGCTCTTTTCATGGAAAAATGTGAAAAATTAAAATTTCTAAAAATGAAAAAAATGCCTTCTATACACCTCAAACATTCACTCTTTTAACAGAAGATTGCTGTTTTTCGCAATATTTTTTGAAATTTAGGCTCTTTTAGCAACGTTAACACTTGCGCTGAAGCATCTTTTATGCTCATTTCTTGTCTTTCCGGATTAATTCTGGGTTTTATTTTGTTTATTTGATGAAAATGAACTGCAATACACACCATGGAAACATTTTTGTTTGATTTGTGTGGAGTGAGATTTTCACCTAGAACCCAAAGGGGGCACTGGTATTGGCACATTTCATGGAAAAATGTGAAAAATTAAAATTTCTAAAAATGAAAAAAATGCCTTCTATACACCTCAAACATCCATTCTTTTAACAGAAGATTACTGTTTTTCGCAATATTTTTTGAAATTTGGGCTCTTTAAGTAACGTTAACACTTCCGCTGAAGCATCTTTTATGCTCATTTCTTGTCTTTCAGGATTTATTCTTGGTTTTATTTTGTTTATTTGATGAAAATGAACAACAATACACACCATGGAAACATTTTTGTTTGATTTGTGTCTAGTGAGATTTTCACCTAGAACCCAAAGGTATTGGCACTTTTCATGGAAAAATGTGAAAAATTAAAATTTCTAAAAATAAAATAAATGCCTTCAATACACCTCAAACATTCACTCTTTTAACAGAAGATTGCTGTTTTTCGCAATATTTTTTGAAATTTGGGCTCTTTTAGCAACGTTAACACTAGCGCTGAAGCATCTTTTATGCTCATTTCTTGTCTTTCCGGATTTATTCAGGGTTTTATTTTATTTGATGAAAATGAACAACAATACACACCATGGAAACATTTTTGTTTGATTTGTGTCAAGTGAGATTTTCACCTAGAACCCAAAGGGGGGGGGTATTGGCACTTTTCATGGAAAAATGTGAAAAATTAAAATTTCTAAAAATGAAAAAAATGCCTTCTATACACCTCAAACATTCACTCTTTTAACAGAAGATTGCTGTTTTTCGCAATATTTTTTGAAATTTGGGCTCTTTTAGCAACGTTAACACTTGCGCTGAAGCATCTTTTATGCTCATTTCTTGTCTTTCCGGATTAATTCTGGGTTTTATTTTGTTTATTTGATGAAAATGAACTGCAATACACACCATGGAAACATTTTTGTTTGATTTGTGTGGAGTGAGATTTTCACCTAGAACCCAAAGGGGGCACTGGTATTGGCACATTTCATGGAAAAATGTGAAAAATTAAAATTTCTAAAAATGAAAAAAATGCCCTCTATACACCTCAAACATTCACTCAAAAACAGAAGATTCCTGTTTTTCGCAATATTTTTTGAAATTTGGGCTCTTTTCGCAAGGTTAACATTTTCGCTGAAGCATCTTTTATGCTCATTTCTTGTCTTTCAGGATTTATTCTGGGTTTTATATTGTTTATTTGATGAAAATGAAGAACAATACACACCATGGAAACATTTTTGTTTGATTTGTGTCGAGTGAGATTTTCACCTAGAACCCAAAGGGGGGGGTATTGGCACTTTTCATGGAAAAATGTGAAAAATTAAAATTTCTAAAAATAAAATAAATGCCTTCTATACACCTCAAAGTATCACTCTAAAACAGAAGATTGTTGTTTTTCGCAATATTTTTTGAAATTTGGGCTCTTTTAGCAACGTTAACACTTCCGCTGAAGCATCTTTTATGCTCATTTCTTGTCTTTCAGGATTTATTCTGGGTTTTATTTTGTTTATTTAACGAAAATGAACAATAATACACACCATGGAAACATTTTTGTTTGATTTGTGTCTAGGGAGATTTTCACCTAGAACCCAAAGGTATTGGCACTTTTCATGGAAAAATGTGAAAAATTAAAATTTCTAAAAATAAAATAAATGCCTTCAACACACCTCAAACATTCACTCTTTTAACAAGAGATTGCTCTTTTTCGCAATATTTTTTGAAATTTGGGCTCTTTTAGCAACGTTAACACTAGCGCTGAAGCATCTTTTATGCTCATTTCTTGTCTTTCCGGATTTATTCAGGGTTTTATTTTATTTGATGAAAATGAACAACAATACACACCATGGAAACATTTTTGTTTGATTTGTGTCAAGTGAGATTTTCACCTAGAACCCAAAGGGGGGGGTATTGGCACTTTTCATGGAAAAATGTGAAAAATTAAAATTTCTAAAAATGAAAAAAATGCCTTCTATACACCTCAAACATTCACTCTTTTAACAGAAGATTGCTGTTTTTCGCAATATTTTTTGAAATTTGGGCTCTTTTAGAAACGTTAACACTTGCGCTGAAGCATCTTTTATGCTCATTTCTTGTCTTTCCGGATTAATTCTGGGTTTTATTTTGTTTATTTGATGAAAATGAACAACAATACACACCATGGAAACATTTTTGTTTGATTTTTGTCGAGTGAGATTTTCACCTAGAACCCAAAGGTATTGGCACTTTTCATGGAAAAATGTGAAAAATTAAAATTTCTAAAAATAAAATAAATGCCTTCTATACACCTCAAACAATCACTCTAAAACAGAAGATTGTTGTTTTTCGCAATATTTTTTGAAATTTGGGCTCTTTTAGCAACGTTAACACTTGCGCTGAAGCATCTTTTATGCTCATTTCTTGTTTTTCAGGATTTATTCTGGGTTTTATTTTGTTTATTTGATGAAAATGAACAACAATACACACCATGGAAACATTTTTGTTTGATTTGTATCGAGTGAGATTTACACCTAGAACCCAAATGGGGGGGTATTGGCACTTTTCATGGAAAAATGTTAAAAATTAAAATTTCTAAAAATGAAAAAAATGCCTTCTATACAAATCAAACAATCACTCTAAAACAGAAGATTGTTGTTTTTCGCAATATTTTTTGAAATTTGGGCTCTTTTAGCAACGTTAACACTTGCGTTGAAGCATCTTTTATGCTCATTTCTTGTCTTTCAGGATTTATTCTGGGTTTTATTTTGTTTATTTGATGAAAATGAACAACAATACACACCATGGAAACATTTTTGTTTGATTTGTGTCGAGTGAGATTTTCACCTAGAACCCAAAGGGGGGGGTATTGGCACTTTTCATGGAAAAATCTGAAAAATTAAAATTTCTAAATATAAAATAAATGCCTTCAATACACCTCAAACATTCACTCTAAAACAGACGATTCCTGTTTTTCGCAATATTTTTTGAAATTTGGGCTCTTTTAGCATCGTTAACACTTGCGCTGAAGCATCTTTTATGCTCATTTCTTGTCTTTCAGGATTTATTCTTGGTTTTATTTTGTTTATTTGATGAAAATGAACAACAATACACACCATGGAAACATTTTTGTTTGATTTGTGTCTAGTGAGATTTTCACCTAGAACCCAAAGGTATTGGCACTTTTCATGGAAAAATGTGAAAAATTAAAATTTCTAAAAATAAAATAAATGCCTTCAATACACCTCAAACATTCACTCTTTTAACAGAAGATTGCTGTTTTTCGCAATATTTTTTGAAATTTGGGCTCTTTTAGCAACGTTAACACTAGCGCTGAAGCATCTTTTATGCTCATTTCTTGTCTTTCCGGATTTATTCAGGGTTTTATTTTATTTGATGAAAATGAACAACAATACACACCATGGAAACATTTTTGTTTGATTTGTGTCAAGTGAGATTTTCACCTAGAACCCAAAGGGGGGGGGTATTGGCACTTTTCATGGAAAAATGTGAAAAATTAAAATTTCTAAAAATGAAAAAAATGCCTTCTATACACCTCAAACATTCACTCTTTTAACAGAAGATTGCTGTTTTTCGCAATATTTTTTGAAATTTGGGCTCTTTTAGCAACGTTAACACTTGCGCTGAAGCATCTTTTATGCTCATTTCTTGTCTTTCCGGATTAATTCTGGGTTTTATTTTGTTTATTTGATGAAAATGAACTGCAATACACACCATGGAAACATTTTTGTTTGATTTGTGTGGAGTGAGATTTTCACCTAGAACCCAAAGGGGGCACTGGTATTGGCACATTTCATGGAAAAATGTGAAAAATTAAAATTTCTAAAAATGAAAAAAATGCCCTCTATACACCTCAAACATTCACTCAAAAACAGAAGATTCCTGTTTTTCGCAATATTTTTTGAAATTTGGGCTCTTTTCGCAAGGTTAACATTTTCGCTGAAGCATCTTTTATGCTCATTTCTTGTCTTTCAGGATTTATTCTGGGTTTTATATTGTTTATTTGATGAAAATGAAGAACAATACACACCATGGAAACATTTTTGTTTGATTTGTGTCGAGTGAGATTTTCACCTAGAACCCAAAGGGGGGGGTATTGGCACTTTTCATGGAAAAATGTGAAAAATTAAAATTTCTAAAAATAAAATAAATGCCTTCTATACACCTCAAAGTATCACTCTAAAACAGAAGATTGTTGTTTTTCGCAATATTTTTTGAAATTTGGGCTCTTTTAGCAACGTTAACACTTCCGCTGAAGCATCTTTTATGCTCATTTCTTGTCTTTCAGGATTTATTCTGGGTTTTATTTTGTTTATTTAACGAAAATGAACAATAATACACACCATGGAAACATTTTTGTTTGATTTGTGTCTAGGGAGATTTTCACCTAGAACCCAAAGGTATTGGCACTTTTCATGGAAAAATGTGAAAAATTAAAATTTCTAAAAATAAAATAAATGCCTTCAACACACCTCAAACATTCACTCTTTTAACAAGAGATTGCTGTTTTTCGCAATATTTTTTGAAATTTGGGCTCTTTTAGCAACGTTAACACTAGCGCTGAAGCATCTTTTATGCTCATTTCTTGTCTTTCCGGATTTATTCAGGGTTTTATTTTATTTGATGAAAATGAACAACAATACACACCATGGAAACATTTTTGTTTGATTTGTGTCAAGTGAGATTTTCACCTAGAACCCAAAGGGGGGGGTATTGGCACTTTTCATGGAAAAATGTGAAAAATTAAAATTTCTAAAAATGAAAAAAATGCCTTCTATACACCTCAAACATTCACTCTTTTAACAGAAGATTGCTGTTTTTCGCAATATTTTTTGAAATTTGGGCTCTTTTAGAAACGTTAACACTTGCGCTGAAGCATCTTTTATGCTCATTTCTTGTCTTTCCGGATTAATTCTGGGTTTTATTTTGTTTATTTGATGAAAATGAACAACAATACACACCATGGAAACATTTTTGTTTGATTTTTGTCGAGTGAGATTTTCACCTAGAACCCAAAGGTATTGGCACTTTTCATGGAAAAATGTGAAAAATTAAAATTTCTAAAAATAAAATAAATGCCTTCTATACACCTCAAACAATCACTCTAAAACAGAAGATTGTTGTTTTTCGCAATATTTTTTGAAATTTGGGCTCTTTTAGCAACGTTAACACTTGCGCTGAAGCATCTTTTATGCTCATTTCTTGTTTTTCAGGATTTATTCTGGGTTTTATTTTGTTTATTTGATGAAAATGAACAACAATACACACCATGGAAACATTTTTGTTTGATTTGTATCAAGTGAGATTTACACCTAGAACCCAAATGGGGGGGGGTATTGGCACTTTTCATGGAAAAATGTTAAAAATTAAAATTTCTAAAAATGAAAAAAATGCCTTCTATACAAATCAAACAATCACTCTAAAACAGAAGATTGTTGTTTTTCGCAATATTTTTTGAAATTTGGGCTCTTTTAGCAACGTTAACACTTGCGTTGAAGCATCTTTTATGCTCATTTCTTGTCTTTCAGGATTTATTCTGGGTTTTATTTTGTTTATTTGATGAAAATGAACAACAATACACACCATGGAAACATTTTTGTTTGATTTGTGTCGAGTGAGATTTTCACCTAGAACCCAAAGGGGGGGGTATTGGCACTTTTCATGGAAAAATCTGAAAAATTAAAATTTCTAAATATAAAATAAATGCCTTCAATACACCTCAAACATTCACTCTAAAACAGAAGATTCCTGTTTTTCGCAATATTTTTTTAAATTTGGGCTCTTTTAGCATCGTTAACACTTGCGCTGAAGCATCTTTTATGCTCATTTCTTGTCTTTCAGGATTTATTCTTGGTTTTATTTTGTTTATTTGATGAAAATGAACAACAATACACACCATGGAAACATTTTTGTTTGATTTGTGTCTAGGGAGATTTTCACCTAGAACCCAAAGGTATTGGCACTTTTCATGGAAAAATGTGAAAAATTAAAATTTCTAAAAATAAAATAAATGCCTTCAACACACCTCAAACATTCACTCTTTTAACAAGAGATTGCTGTTTTTCGCAATATTTTTTGAAATTTGGGCTCTTTTAGCAACGTTAACACTAGCGCTGAAGCATCTTTTATGCTCATTTCTTGTCTTTCCGGATTTATTCAGGGTTTTATTTTATTTGATGAAAATGAACAACAATACACACCATGGAAACATTTTTGTTTGATTTGTGTCAAGTGAGATTTTCACCTAGAACCCAAAGGGGGGGGTATTGGCACTTTTCATGGAAAAATGTGAAAAATTAAAATTTCTAAAAATGAAAAAAATGCCTTCTATACACCTCAAACATTCACTCTTTTAACAGAAGATTGCTGTTTTTCGCAATATTTTTTGAAATTTGGGCTCTTTTAGCAACGTTAACACTTGCGCTGAAGCATCTTTTATGCTCATTTCTTGTCTTTCCGGATTAATTCTGGGTTTTATTTTGTTTATTTGATGAAAATGAACAACAATACACACCATGGAAACATTTTTGTTTGATTTTTGTCGAGTGAGATTTTCACCTAGAACTCAAAGGGGGGGGTATTGGCTCTTTTCATGGAAAAATGTGAAAAATTAAAATTTCTAAAAATGAAAAAAATGCCTTCTATACACCTCAAACATTCACTCTTTTAACAGAAGATTGCTGTTTTTCGCAATATTTTTTGAAATTTAGGCTCTTTTAGCAACGTTAACACTTGCGCTGAAGCATCTTTTATGCTCATTTCTTGTCTTTCCGGATTAATTCTGGGTTTTATTTTGTTTATTTGATGAAAATGAACTGCAATACACACCATGGAAACATTTTTGTTTGATTTGTGTGGAGTGAGATTTTCACCTAGAACCCAAAGGGGGCACTGGTATTGGCACATTTCATGGAAAAATGTGAAAAATTAAAATTTCTAAAAATGAAAAAAATGCCTTCTATACACCTCAAACATCCATTCTTTTAACAGAAGATTACTGTTTTTCGCAATATTTTTTGAAATTTGGGCTCTTTAAGTAACGTTAACACTTCCGCTGAAGCATCTTTTATGCTCATTTCTTGTCTTTCAGGATTTATTCTTGGTTTTATTTTGTTTATTTGATGAAAATGAACAACAATACACACCATGGAAACATTTTTGTTTGATTTGTGTCTAGTGAGATTTTCACCTAGAACCCAAAGGTATTGGCACTTTTCATGGAAAAATGTGAAAAATTAAAATTTCTAAAAATAAAATAAATGCCTTCAATACACCTCAAACATTCACTCTTTTAACAGAAGATTGCTGTTTTTCGCAATATTTTTTGAAATTTGGGCTCTTTTAGCAACGTTAACACTAGCGCTGAAGCATCTTTTATGCTCATTTCTTGTCTTTCCGGATTTATTCAGGGTTTTATTTTATTTGATGAAAATGAACAACAATACACACCATGGAAACATTTTTGTTTGATTTGTGTCAAGTGAGATTTTCACCTAGAACCCAAAGGGGGGGGGTATTGGCACTTTTCATGGAAAAATGTGAAAAATTAAAATTTCTAAAAATGAAAAAAATGCCTTCTATACACCTCAAACATTCACTCTTTTAACAGAAGATTGCTGTTTTTCGCAATATTTTTTGAAATTTGGGCTCTTTTAGCAACGTTAACACTTGCGCTGAAGCATCTTTTATGCTCATTTCTTGTCTTTCCGGATTAATTCTGGGTTTTATTTTGTTTATTTGATGAAAATGAACTGCAATACACACCATGGAAACATTTTTGTTTGATTTGTGTGGAGTGAGATTTTCACCTAGAACCCAAAGGGGGCACTGGTATTGGCACATTTCATGGAAAAATGTGAAAAATTAAAATTTCTAAAAATGAAAAAAATGCCCTCTATACACCTCAAACATTCACTCAAAAACAGAAGATTCCTGTTTTTCGCAATATTTTTTGAAATTTGGGCTCTTTTCGCAAGGTTAACATTTTCGCTGAAGCATCTTTTATGCTCATTTCTTGTCTTTCAGGATTTATTCTGGGTTTTATATTGTTTATTTGATGAAAATGAAGAACAATACACACCATGGAAACATTTTTGTTTGATTTGTGTCGAGTGAGATTTTCACCTAGAACCCAAAGGGGGGGGTATTGGCACTTTTCATGGAAAAATGTGAAAAATTAAAATTTCTAAAAATAAAATAAATGCCTTCTATACACCTCAAAGTATCACTCTAAAACAGAAGATTGTTGTTTTTCGCAATATTTTTTGAAATTTGGGCTCTTTTAGCAACGTTAACACTTCCGCTGAAGCATCTTTTATGCTCATTTCTTGTCTTTCAGGATTTATTCTGGGTTTTATTTTGTTTATTTAACGAAAATGAACAATAATACACACCATGGAAACATTTTTGTTTGATTTGTGTCTAGGGAGATTTTCACCTAGAACCCAAAGGTATTGGCACTTTTCATGGAAAAATGTGAAAAATTAAAATTTCTAAAAATAAAATAAATGCCTTCAACACACCTCAAACATTCACTCTTTTAACAAGAGATTGCTCTTTTTCGCAATATTTTTTGAAATTTGGGCTCTTTTAGCAACGTTAACACTAGCGCTGAAGCATCTTTTATGCTCATTTCTTGTCTTTCCGGATTTATTCAGGGTTTTATTTTATTTGATGAAAATGAACAACAATACACACCATGGAAACATTTTTGTTTGATTTGTGTCAAGTGAGATTTTCACCTAGAACCCAAAGGGGGGGGTATTGGCACTTTTCATGGAAAAATGTGAAAAATTAAAATTTCTAAAAATGAAAAAAATGCCTTCTATACACCTCAAACATTCACTCTTTTAACAGAAGATTGCTGTTTTTCGCAATATTTTTTGAAATTTGGGCTCTTTTAGAAACGTTAACACTTGCGCTGAAGCATCTTTTATGCTCATTTCTTGTCTTTCCGGATTAATTCTGGGTTTTATTTTGTTTATTTGATGAAAATGAACAACAATACACACCATGGAAACATTTTTGTTTGATTTTTGTCGAGTGAGATTTTCACCTAGAACCCAAAGGTATTGGCACTTTTCATGGAAAAATGTGAAAAATTAAAATTTCTAAAAATAAAATAAATGCCTTCTATACACCTCAAACAATCACTCTAAAACAGAAGATTGTTGTTTTTCGCAATATTTTTTGAAATTTGGGCTCTTTTAGCAACGTTAACACTTGCGCTGAAGCATCTTTTATGCTCATTTCTTGTTTTTCAGGATTTATTCTGGGTTTTATTTTGTTTATTTGATGAAAATGAACAACAATACACACCATGGAAACATTTTTGTTTGATTTGTATCGAGTGAGATTTACACCTAGAACCCAAATGGGGGGGGTATTGGCACTTTTCATGGAAAAATGTTAAAAATTAAAATTTCTAAAAATGAAAAAAATGCCTTCTATACAAATCAAACAATCACTCTAAAACAGAAGATTGTTGTTTTTCGCAATATTTTTTGAAATTTGGGCTCTTTTAGCAACGTTAACACTTGCGTTGAAGCATCTTTTATGCTCATTTCTTGTCTTTCAGGATTTATTCTGGGTTTTATTTTGTTTATTTGATGAAAATGAACAACAATACACACCATGGAAACATTTTTGTTTGATTTGTGTCGAGTGAGATTTTCACCTAGAACCCAAAGGGGGGGGTATTGGCACTTTTCATGGAAAAATCTGAAAAATTAAAATTTCTAAATATAAAATAAATGCCTTCAATACACCTCAAACATTCACTCTAAAACAGAAGATTCCTGTTTTTCGCAATATTTTTTTAAATTTGGGCTCTTTTAGCATCGTTAACACTTGCGCTGAAGCATCTTTTATGCTCATTTCTTGTCTTTCAGGATTTATTCTTGGTTTTATTTTGTTTATTTGATGAAAATGAACAACAATACACACCATGGAAACATTTTTGTTTGATTTGTGTCTAGGGAGATTTTCACCTAGAACCCAAAGGTATTGGCACTTTTCATGGAAAAATGTGAAAAATTAAAATTTCTAAAAATAAAATAAATGCCTTCAACACACCTCAAACATTCACTCTTTTAACAAGAGATTGCTGTTTTTCGCAATATTTTTTGAAATTTGGGCTCTTTTAGCAACGTTAACACTAGCGCTGAAGCATCTTTTATGCTCATTTCTTGTCTTTCCGGATTTATTCAGGGTTTTATTTTATTTGATGAAAATGAACAACAATACACACCATGGAAACATTTTGTTTGATTTGTGTCAAGTGAGATTTTCACCTAGAACCCAAAGGGGGGGGTATTGGCACTTTTCATGGAAAAATGTGAAAATTAAAATTTCTAAAAATGAAAAAAATGCCTTCTATACACCTCAAACATTCACTCTTTTAACAGAAGATTGCTGTTTTTCGCAATATTTTTTGAAATTTGGGCTCTTTTAGCAACGTTAACACTTGCGCTGAAGCATCTTTTATGCTCATTTCTTGTCTTTCCGGATTAATTCTGGGTTTTATTTTGTTTATTTGATGAAAATGAACAACAATACACACCATGGAAACATTTTTGTTTGATTTTTGTCGAGTGTGATTTTCACCTAGAACTCAAAGGGGGGGGTATTGGCTCTTTTCATGGAAAAATGTGAAAAATTAAAATTTCTAAAAATGAAAAAAATGCCTTCTATACACCTCAAACATTCACTCTTTTAACAGAAGATTGCTGTTTTTCGCAATATTTTTGAAATTTAGGCTCTTTTAGCAACGTTAACACTTGCGCTGAAGCATCTTTTATGCTCATTTCTTGTCTTTCCGGATTAATTCTGGGTTTTATTTTGTTTATTTGATGAAAATGAACTGCAATACACACCATGGAAACATTTTTGTTTGATTTGTGTGGAGTGAGATTTTCACCTAGAACCCAAAGGGGGCACTGGTATTGGCACATTTCATGGAAAAATGTGAAAAATTAAAATTTCTAAAAATGAAAAAAATGCCTTCTATACACCTCAAACATCCATTCTTTTAACAGAAGATTACTGTTTTTCGCAATATTTTTTGAAATTTGGGCTCTTTAAGTAACGTTAACACTTCCGCTGAAGCATCTTTTATGCTCATTTCTTGTCTTTCAGGATTTATTCTTGGTTTTATTTTGTTTATTTGATGAAAATGAACAACAATACACACCATGGAAACATTTTTGTTTGATTTGTGTCTAGTGAGATTTTCACCTAGAACCCAAAGGTATTGGCACTTTTCATGGAAAAATGTGAAAAATTAAAATTTCTAAAAATAAAATAAATGCCTTCAATACACCTCAAACATTCACTCTTTTAACAGAAGATTGCTGTTTTTTCGCAATATTTTTTGAAATTTGGGCTCTTTTAGCAACGTTAACACTAGCGCTGAAGCATCTTTTATGCTCATTTCTTGTCTTTCCGATTTATTCAGGGTTTTATTTTATTTGATGAAAATGAACAACAATACACACCATGGAAACATTTTTGTTTGATTTGTGTCAAGTGAGATTTCACCTAGAACCCAAAGGGGGGGGGTATTGGCACTTTTCATGGAAAAATGTGAAAAATTAAAATTTCTAAAAATGAAAAAAATGCCTTCTATACACCTCAAACATTCACTCTTTTAACAGAAGATTGCTGTTTTTCGCAATATTTTTTGAAATTTGGGCTCTTTTAGCAACGTTAACACTTGCGCTGAAGCATCTTTTATGCTCATTTCTTGTCTTTCCGGATTAATTCTGGGTTTTATTTTGTTTATTTGATGAAAATGAACTGCAATACACACCATGGAAACATTTTTGTTTGATTTGTGTGGAGTGAGATTTTCACCTAGAACCCAAAGGGGGCACTGGTATTGGCACATTTCATGGAAAAATGTGAAAAATTAAAATTTCTAAAAATGAAAAAAATGCCCTCTATACACCTCAAACATTCACTCAAAAACAGAAGATTCCTGTTTTTCGCAATATTTTTTGAAATTTGGGCTCTTTTCGCAAGGTTAACATTTTCGCTGAAGCATCTTTTATGCTCATTTCTTGTCTTTCAGGATTTATTCTGGGTTTTATATTGTTTATTTGATGAAAATGAAGAACAATACACACCATGGAAACATTTTTGTTTGATTTGTGTCGAGTGAGATTTTCACCTAGAACCCAAAGGGGGGGGGTATTGGCACTTTTCATGGAAAAATGTGAAAAATTAAAATTTCTAAAAATAAAATAAATGCCTTCTATACACCTCAAAGTATCACTCTAAAACAGAAGATTGTTGTTTTTTCGCAATATTTTTTGAAATTTGGGCTCTTTTAGCAACGTTAACACTTCCGCTGAAGCATCTTTTATGCTCATTTCTTGTCTTTCAGGATTTATTCTGGGTTTTATTTTGTTTATTTAACGAAAATGAACAATAATACACACCATGGAAACATTTTTGTTTGATTTGTGTCTAGGGAGATTTTCACCTAGAACCCAAAGGTATTGGCACTTTTCATGGAAAAATGTGAAAAATTAAAATTTCTAAAAATAAAATAAATGCCTTCAACACACCTCAAACATTCACTCTTTTAACAAGAGATTGCTCTTTTTCGCAATATTTTTTGAAATTTGGGCTCTTTTAGCAACGTTAACACTAGCGCTGAAGCATCTTTTATGCTCATTTCTTGTCTTTCCGGAATTTTTCAGGGTTTTATTTTATTTGATGAAAATGAACAACAATACACACCATGGAAACATTTTTGTTTGATTTGTGTCAAGTGAGATTTTCACCTAGAACCCAAAGGGGGGGGTATTGGCACTTTTCATGGAAAAATGTGAAAAATTAAAATTTCTAAAAATGAAAAAAATGCCTTCTATACACCTCAAACATTCACTCTTTTAACAGAAGATTGCTGTTTTTCGCAATATTTTTTGAAATTTGGGCTCTTTTAGAAACGTTAACACTTGCGCTGAAGCATCTTTTATGCTCATTTCTTGTCTTTCCGGATTAATTCTGGGTTTTATTTTGTTTATTTGATGAAAATGAACAACAATACACACCATGGAAACATTTTTGTTTGATTTTTGTCGAGTGAGATTTTCACCTAGAACCCAAAGGTATTGGCACTTTTCATGGAAAAATGTGAAAAATTAAAATTTCTAAAAATAAAATAAATGCCTTCTATACACCTCAAACAATCACTCTAAAACAGAAGATTGTTGTTTTTCGCAATATTTTTTGAAATTTGGGCTCTTTTAGCAACGTTAACACTTGCGCTGAAGCATCTTTTATGCTCATTTCTTGTTTTTCAGGATTTATTCTGGGTTTTATTTTGTTTATTTGATGAAAATGAACAACAATACACACCATGGAAACATTTTTGTTTGATTTGTATCGAGTGAGATTTACACCTAGAACCCAAATGGGGGGGGTATTGGCACTTTTCATGGAAAAATGTTAAAAATTAAAATTTCTAAAAATGAAAAAAATGCCTTCTATACAAATCAAACAATCACTCTAAAACAGAAGATTGTTGTTTTTCGCAATATTTTTTGAAATTTGGGCTCTTTTAGCAACGTTAACACTTGCGTTGAAGCATCTTTTATGCTCATTTCTTGTCTTTCAGGATTTATTCTGGGTTTTATTTTGTTTATTTGATGAAAATGAACAACAATACACACCATGGAAACATTTTTGTTTGATTTGTGTCGAGTGAGATTTTCACCTAGAACCCAAAGGGGGGGGTATTGGCACTTTTCATGGAAAAATCTGAAAAATTAAAATTTCTAAATATAAAATAAATGCCTTCAATACACCTCAAACATTCACTCTAAAACAGAAGATTCCTGTTTTTCGCAATATTTTTTTAAATTTGGGCTCTTTTAGCATCGTTAACACTTGCGCTGAAGCATCTTTTATGCTCATTTCTTGTCTTTCAGGATTTATTCTTGGTTTTATTTTGTTTATTTGATGAAAATGAACAACAATACACACCATGGAAACATTTTTGTTTGATTTGTGTCTAGGGAGATTTTCACCTAGAACCCAAAGGTATTGGCACTTTTCATGGAAAAATGTGAAAAATTAAAATTTCTAAAAATAAAATAAATGCCTTCAACACACCTCAAACATTCACTCTTTTAACAAGAGATTGCTGTTTTTCGCAATATTTTTTGAAATTTGGGCTCTTTTAGCAACGTTAACACTAGCGCTGAAGCATCTTTTATGCTCATTTCTTGTCTTTCCGGATTTATTCAGGGTTTTATTTTATTTGATGAAAATGAACAACAATACACACCATGGAAACATTTTTGTTTGATTTGTGTCAAGTGAGATTTTCACCTAGAACCCAAAGGGGGGGGTATTGGCACTTTTCATGGAAAAATGTGAAAAATTAAAATTTCTAAAAATGAAAAAAATGCCTTCTATACACCTCAAACATTCACTCTTTTAACAGAAGATTGCTGTTTTTCGCAATATTTTTTGAAATTTGGGCTCTTTTAGCAACGTTAACACTTGCGCTGAAGCATCTTTTATGCTCATTTCTTGTCTTTCCGGATTAATTCTGGGTTTTATTTTGTTTATTTGATGAAAATGAACAACAATACACACCATGGAAACATTTTTGTTTGATTTTTGTCGAGTGAGATTTTCACCTAGAACTCAAAGGGGGGGGTATTGGCTCTTTTCATGGAAAAATGTGAAAAATTAAAATTTCTAAAAATGAAAAAAATGCCTTCTATACACCTCAAACATTCACTCTTTTAACAGAAGATTGCTGTTTTTCGCAATATTTTTGGGAAATTTAGGCTCTTTTAGCAACGTTAACACTTGCGCTGAAGCATCTTTTATGCTCATTTCTTGTCTTTCCGGATTAATTCTGGGTTTTATTTTGTTTATTTGATGAAAATGAACTGCAATACACACCATGGAAACATTTTTGTTTGATTTGTGTGGAGTGAGATTTTCACCTAGAACCCAAAGGGGGCACTGGTATTGGCACATTTCATGGAAAAATGTGAAAAATTAAAATTTCTAAAAATGAAAAAAATGCCTTCTATACACCTCAAACATCCATTCTTTTAACAGAAGATTACTGTTTTTCGCAATATTTTTTGAAATTTGGGCTCTTTAAGTAACGTTAACACTTCCGCTGAAGCATCTTTTATGCTCATTTCTTGTCTTTCAGGATTTATTCTTGGTTTTATTTTGTTTATTTGATGAAAATGAAGAACAATACACACCATGGAAACATTTTTGTTTGATTTGTGTCGAGTGAGATTTTCACCTAGAACCCAAAGGGGGGGGTATTGGCACTTTTCATGGAAAAATGTGAAAAATTAAAATTTCTAAATATAAAATAAATGCCTTCAATACACCTCAAACATTCACTCTAAAACAGAAGATTCCTGTTTTTCGCAATATTTTTTGAAATTTGGGCTCTTTTAGCATCGTTAACACTTGCGCTGAAGCATCTTTTATGCTCATTTCTTGTCTTTCAGGATTTATTCTTGGTTTTATTTTGTTTATTTGATGAAAATGAACAACAATACACACCATGGAAACATTTTTGTTTGATTTGTGTCTAGGGAGATTTTCACCTAGAACCCAAAGGTATTGGCACTTTTCATGGAAAAATGTGAAAAATTAAAATTTCTAAAAATAAAATAAATGCCTTCAACACACCTCAAACATTCACTCTTTTAACAAGAGATTGCTGTTTTTCGCAATATTTTTTGAAATTTGGGCTCTTTTAGCAACGTTAACACTAGCGCTGAAGCATCTTTTATGCTCATTTCTTGTCTTTCCGGATTTATTCAGGGTTTTATTTTATTTGATGAAAATGAACAACAATACACACCATGGAAACATTTTTGTTTGATTTGTGTCAAGTGAGATTTTCACCTAAAACCCAAAGGGGGGGGTATTGGCACTTTTCATGGAAAAATGTGAAAAATTAAAATTTCTAAAAATGAAAAAAATGCCTTCTATACACCTCAAACATTCACTCTTTTAACAGAAGATTGCTGTTTTTCGCAATATTTTTTGAAATTTGGGCTCTTTTAGCATCGTTAACACTTGCGCTGAAGCATCTTTTATGCTCATTTCTTGTCTTTCAGGATTTATTCTTGGTTTTATTTTGTTTATTTGATGAAAATGAACAACAATACACACCATGGAAACATTTTTGTTTGATTTGTGTCTAGGGAGATTTTCACCTAGAACCCAAAGGTATTGGCACTTTTCATGGAAAAATGTGAAAAATTAAAATTTCTAAAAATAAAATAAATGCCTTCAACACACCTCAAACATTCACTCTTTTAACAAGAGATTGCTGTTTTTCGCAATATTTTTTGAAATTTGGGCTCTTTTAGCAACGTTAACACTAGCGCTGAAGCATCTTTTATGCTCATTTCTTGTCTTTCCGGATTTATTCAGGGTTTTATTTTATTTGATGAAAATGAACAACAATACACACCATGGAAACATTTTTGTTTGATTTGTGTCAAGTGAGATTTTCACCTAGAACCCAAAGGGGGGGGTATTGGCACTTTTCATGGAAAAATGTGAAAAATTAAAATTTCTAAAAATGAAAAAAATGCCTTCTATACACCTCAAACATTCACTCTTTTAACAGAAGATTGCTGTTTTTCGCAATATTTTTTGAAATTTGGGCTCTTTTAGAAACGTTAACACTTGCGCTGAAGCATCTTTTATGCTCATTTCTTGTCTTTCCGGATTAATTCTGGGTTTTATTTTGTTTATTTGATGAAAATGAACAACAATACACACCATGGAAACATTTTTGTTTGATTTTTGTCGAGTGAGATTTTCACCTAGAACTCAAAGGGGGGGGTATTGGCTCTTTTCATGGAAAAATGTGAAAAATTAAAATTTCTAAAAATGAAAAAAATGCCTTCTATACACCTCAAACATTCACTCTTTTAACAGAAGATTGCTGTTTTTCGCAATATTTTTTGAAATTTAGGCTCTTTTAGCAACGTTAACACTTGCGCTGAAGCATCTTTTATGCTCATTTCTTGTCTTTCCGGATTAATTCTGGGTTTTATTTTGTTTATTTGATGAAAATGAACTGCAATACACACCATGGAAACATTTTTGTTTGATTTGTGTGGAGTGAGATTTTCACCTAGAACCCAAAGGGGGCACTGGTATTGGCACATTTCATGGAAAAATGTGAAAAATTAAAATTTCTAAAAATGAAAAAAATGCCTTCTATACACCTCAAACATCCATTCTTTTAACAGAAGATTACTGTTTTTCGCAATATTTTTTGAAATTTGGGCTCTTTAAGTAACGTTAACACTTCCGCTGAAGCATCTTTTATGCTCATTTCTTGTCTTTCAGGATTTATTCTTGGTTTTATTTTGTTTATTTGATGAAAATGAAGAACAATACACACCATGGAAACATTTTTGTTTGATTTGTGTCGAGTGAGATTTTCACCTAGAACCCAAAGGGGGGGGTATTGGCACTTTTCATGGAAAAATGTGAAAAATTAAATTTCTAAATATAAAATAAATGCCTTCAATACACCTCAAACATTCACTCTAAAACAGAAGATTCCTGTTTTTCGCAATATTTTTTGAAATTTGGGCTCTTTTAGCATCGTTAACACTTGCGCTGAAGCATCTTTTATGCTCATTTCTTGTCTTTCAGGATTTATTCTTGGTTTTATTTTGTTTATTTGATGAAAATGAACAACAATACACACCATGGAAACATTTTTGTTTGATTTGTGTCTAGTGAGATTTTCACCTAGAACCCAAAGGTATTGGCACTTTTCATGGAAAAATGTGAAAAATTAAAATTTCTAAAAATAAAATAAATGCCTTCAATACACCTCAAACATTCACTCTAAAATAGAAGATTGGTGTTTTTCGCAATATATTTTCAAAAATGGGCTCTTTTAGCAACGTTAACACTAGCGCTGAAGCATCTTTTATGCTCATTTCTTGTCTTTCCGGATTTATTCAGGGTTTTATTTTATTTGATGAAAATGAACAACAATACACACCATGGAAACATTTTTGTTTGATTTGTGTCAAGTGAGATTTTCACCTAAAACCCAAAGGGGGGGGTATTGGCACTTTTCATGGAAAAATGTGAAAAATTAAAATTTCTAAAAATGAAAAAAATGCCTTCTATACACCTCAAACATTCACTCTTTTAACAGAAGATTGCTGTTTTTCGCAATATTTTTTGAAATTTGGGCTCTTTTAGCAACGTTAACACTTGCGCTGAAGCATCTTTTATGCTCATTTCTTGTCTTTCCGGATTAATTCTGGGTTTTATTTTATTTATTTGATGAAAATGAACAACAATACACACCATGGAAACATTTTTGTTTGATTTTTGTCGAGTGAGATTTTCACCTAGAACTCAAAGGGGGGGGTATTGGCACTTTTCATGGAAAAATGTGAAAAATTAAAATTTCTAAAAATGAAAAAAATGCCTTCTATACACCTCAAACATTCACTCTTTTAACAGAAGATTGGTGTTTTTCCCAATATTTTTTGAAATTTGGGCTCTTTTAGCAACGTTAACACCTGCGCTGAAACACGTTTTATGCTCATTTCTTTTTTTTTCAGGATTTATTCTGGGTTTTATTTTGTTTATTTGATGAAAATGAACAACAATACACACCATGGAAACATTTTTTTTTGATTTGTTGCGAGTGAGATTTTCACCTAGAACCCAAAGGGTGGGTATTGGCACTTTTCCTGGAAAAATGTGAAAAATTAAAATTTCTAAAAATGAAAAAAATGCCTTCTATACACCTCAAACATTCACTCTAAAACAGAAGATTGCTGTTTTTCGAAATATTTTTTGAAATTTGGGCTCTTTTCGCAAGGTTAACATTTTCGCTGAAGCATCTTTTATGCTCATTTCTTGTCTTTCAGGATTTATTCTGGGTTTTATTTTGTTTATTTGATGAAAATGAAGAACAATACACACCATGGAAACATTTTTGTTTGATTTGTGTCGAGTGAGATTTTCACCTAGAACCCAAAGGGGGGGGGGGTATTGGCACATTTCATGGAAAAATGTGAAAAATTAAAATTTCTAAAAATGAAAAAAATGCCTTCTATACACCTCAAACATCCACTCTTTTAACAGAAGATTACTGTTTTTCGCAATATTTTTTGAAATTTGGGCTCTTTTAGTAACGTTAACACTTGCGCTGAAGCATCTTTTATGCTAATTTCTTGTCTTTCAGGATTTATTCTTGGTTTTATTTGTTTTATTTGATGAAAATGAACAACAATACACACCATGGAAACATTTTTGTTTGATTTCTGTCGAGTGAGATTTTCACCTAGAACCAAAAGGGGGGGGTATTGGCACTTTTCATGGAAAAATGTGAAAAATTAAAATTTCTAAAAATAAAATAAATGCCATCTATACACCTCAAAGTATCACTCTAAAACAGAAGATTGTTGTTTTTCGCAATATTTTTTGAAATTTGGGCTCTTTTAGCAACGTTAACACTTCCGCTGAAGCATCTTTTATGCTCATTTCTTGTCTTTCAGGATTTATTCTGGGTTTTATTTTGTTTATTTAACGAAAATGAACAATAATACACACCATGGAAACATTTTTGTTTGATTTGTGTCGAGTGAGATTTTCACCTAGAACCCAAAGGGGGGGGAATTGGCACTTTTCATGGAAAAATATGAAAAATTAAAATTTCTAAAAATAAAATAAATGCCTTCAATACACCTCAAACATTCACTCTTTTAACAGAAGATTGCTGTTTTTCGCAATATTTTTTGAAATTTGGGCTCTTTTAGTAACGTTAACACTTGCGCTGAAGCATCTTTTATGCCCATTTCTTGTCTTTCAGGATTTATTCTTGGTTTTATTTTGTTTATTTGATGAAAATGAACAACAATACACACCATGGAAACATTTTTGTTTGATTTGTATCGAGTGAGATTTTCACCTAGAACCCAAATGGGGGGGGTATTGGCACTTTTCATGGAAAAATGTTAAAAATTAAAATTTCAAAAAATGAAAAAAAAGCCTTCTATACACATCAAACAATCACTCTAAAACAGAAGATTGTTGTTTTTCGCAATATTTTTTGAAATTTGGGCTCTTTTAGCAACGTTAACACTTGCGTTGAAGCATCTTTTATGCTCATTTCTTGTCTTTCGGGATTTATTCTGGGTTTTATTTTGTTTATTTGATGAAAATGAACAACAATACACACCATGGAAACATTTTTGTTTGATTTGTGTCGAGTGAAATTTTCACCTAGAACCCAAAAGGGGGGGTATTGGCACTTTTCATGGAAAAATATGAAAAATTAAAATTTCTAAAAATAAAATAAATGCCTTCTATACACCTAAAACATTCACTCTAAAACAGAAGATTGTTCTTTTTCGCAATATTTTTTGAAATTTGGGCTCTTTTATCAACGATAACACTTCCGCTGAAGCATCTTTTATGCTCATTTCTTGTCTTTCAGGATTTATTCTGGGTTTTATTTTGTTTATTTGATGAAAATGAACAACAATACACACCATGAAAACATTTTTGTTTGATTTGTGTCTAGTGAGATTTTCACCTAGAACCCAAAGGTATTGGCACTTTTCATGGAAAAATGTGAAAAATTAAAATTTCTAAAAATAAAATAAATGCCTTCTATACACCTCAAACAATCACTCTAAAACAGAAGATTGTTGTTTTTCGCAATATTTTTTGAAATTTGGGCTCTTTTAGCAACGTTAACACTTGCGCTGAAGCATCTTTTATGCTCATTTCTTGTTTTTCAGGATTTTTTCTGGGTTTTATTTTGTTTATTTGATGAAAATGAACAACAATACACACCATGGAAACATTTTTGTTTGATTTGTGTCGAGTGAGATTTTCACCTAGAACCCAAAGGGGGGGGTATTGGCACATTTCATGGAAAAATGTGAAAAATTAAAATTTCTAAAAATGAAAAAAATGCCTTCTATACACCTCAAACATTTACTCTAAAACAGAAGATTGCTGTTTTTCGAAATATTTTTTGAAATTTGGGCTCTTTTCGCAAGGTTAACATTTTCGCTGAAGGATCTTTTATGCTCATTTCTTGTCTTTCAGGATTTATTCTGGGTTTTATTTTGTTTATTTGATGAAAATGAACAACAATACACACCATGGAAACATTTTTGTTTGACTTGTGTCGAGTGAGATTTTCACCTAGAACCCAAAGGGGGGGGTATTGGCACTTTTCATGGAAAAATGTGAAAAATTAAAATTTCTAAAAATAAAATAAATGCCTTCAATACACCTCAAACATTCACTCTAAAATAGAAGATTGGTGTTTTTCGCAATATATTTTCAAAAATGGGCTTTTTTAGCAACGTTAACACTTGCGCTAAAGCATCTTTTATGCTCATTTCTTGTCTTTCAGGATTTATTCTGGGTTTTATTTTGTTTATTTGATGAAAATGAACAACAATACACACCATGGAAACATTTTTGTTTGATTTCTGTCGAGTGAGATTTTCACCTAGAACCAAAAGGGGGGGGTATTGGCACTTTTCATGGAAAAATGTGAAAAATTAAAATTTCTAAAAATAAAATAAATGCCATCTATACACCTCAAAGTATCACTCTAAAACAGAAGATTGTTGTTTTTCGCAATATTTTTTGAAATTTGGGCTCTTTTAGCAACGTTAACACTTCCGCTGAAGCATCTTTTATGCTCATTTCTTGTCTTTCAGGATTTATTCTGGGTTTTATTTTGTTTATTTAACGAAAATGAACAATAATACACACCATGGAAACATTTTTGTTTGATTTGTGTCGAGTGAGATTTTCACCTAGAACCCAAAGGGGGGGGAATTGGCACTTTTCATGGAAAAATATGAAAAATTAAAATTTCTAAAAATAAAATAAATGCCTTCAATACACCTCAAACATTCACTCTTTTAACAGAAGATTGCTGTTTTTCGCAATATTTTTTGAAATTTGGGCTCTTTTAGTAACGTTAACACTTGCGCTGAAGCATCTTTTATGCCCATTTCTTGTCTTTCAGGATTTATTCTTGGTTTTATTTTGTTTATTTGATGAAAATGAACAACAATACACACCATGGAAACATTTTTGTTTGATTTGTATCGAGTGAGATTTTCACCTAGAACCCAAATGGGGGGGGTATTGGCACTTTTCATGGAAAAATGTTAAAAATTAAAATTTCAAAAAATGAAAAAAAAGCCTTCTATACACATCAAACAATCACTCTAAAACAGAAGATTGTTGTTTTTCGCAATATTTTTTGAAATTTGGGCTCTTTTAGCAACGTTAACACTTGCGTTGAAGCATCTTTTATGCTCATTTCTTGTCTTTCGGGATTTATTCTGGGTTTTATTTTGTTTATTTGATGAAAATGAACAACAATACACACCATGGAAACATTTTTGTTTGATTTGTGTCGAGTGAAATTTTCACCTAGAACCCAAAAGGGGGGGTATTGGCACTTTTCATGGAAAAATATGAAAAATTAAAATTTCTAAAAATAAAATAAATGCCTTCTATACACCTAAAACATTCACTCTAAAACAGAAGATTGTTCTTTTTCGCAATATTTTTTGAAATTTGGGCTCTTTTATCAACGATAACACTTCCGCTGAAGCATCTTTTATGCTCATTTCTTGTCTTTCAGGATTTATTCTGGGTTTTATTTTGTTTATTTGATGAAAATGAACAACAATACACACCATGAAAACATTTTTGTTTGATTTGTGTCTAGTGAGATTTTCACCTAGAACCCAAAGGTATTGGCACTTTTCATGGAAAAATGTGAAAAATTAAAATTTCTAAAAATAAAATAAATGCCTTCTATACACCTCAAACAATCACTCTAAAACAGAAGATTGTTGTTTTTCGCAATATTTTTTGAAATTTGGGCTCTTTTAGCAACGTTAACACTTGCGCTGAAGCATCTTTTATGCTCATTTCTTGTTTTTCAGGATTTTTTCTGGGTTTTATTTTGTTTATTTGATGAAAATGAACAACAATACACACCATGGAAACATTTTTGTTTGATTTGTGTCGAGTGAGATTTTCACCTAGAACCCAAAGGGGGGGGTATTGGCACATTTCATGGAAAAATGTGAAAAATTAAAATTTCTAAAAATGAAAAAAATGCCTTCTATACACCTCAAACATTTACTCTAAAACAGAAGATTGCTGTTTTTCGAAATATTTTTTGAAATTTGGGCTCTTTTCGCAAGGTTAACATTTTCGCTGAAGGATCTTTTATGCTCATTTCTTGTCTTTCAGGATTTATTCTGGGTTTTATTTTGTTTATTTGATGAAAATGAACAACAATACACACCATGGAAACATTTTTGTTTGACTTGTGTCGAGTGAGATTTTCACCTAGAACCCAAAGGGGGGGGTATTGGCACTTTTCATGGAAAAATGTGAAAAATTAAAATTTCTAAAAATAAAATAAATGCCTTCAATACACCTCAAACATTCACTCTAAAATAGAAGATTGGTGTTTTTCGCAATATATTTTCAAAAATGGGCTTTTTTAGCAACGTTAACACTTGCGCTAAAGCATCTTTTATGCTCATTTCTTGTCTTTCAGGATTTATTCTGGGTTTTATTTTGTTTATTTGATGAAAATGAACAACAATACACACCATGGAAACATTTTTGTTTGATTTGTGTCGAGTGAGATTTTCACCTAGAACCCAAAGGGGGGGGTATTGGCACTTTTCATGGAAAAATGTGAAAAATTAAAATTTCTAAAAATAAAATAAATGCCTTCAATACACCTCAAACATTCACTCTAAAACAGAAGATTGGTGTTTTTCGCAATATTTTTTGAAATTTGGGCTCTTTTAGCAACGTTCACACTTGCGCTGAAGCATCTTTTATGCTCATTTCTTGTCTTTCAGGATTTATTCTTGGTTTTATTTTGTTTATTTGATGAAAATGAACAACAATACACACCATGGAAACATTTTTGTTTGATTTCTGTCGAGCAAGATTTTCACCTAGAACCCAAAAGGGGGGGTATTGGCACTTTTCATGGAAAAATGTGAAAAATTAAAATTTCTAAAAATAAAATAAATGCCTTCTATACACCTCAAACAATCACTCTAAAACAGAAGATTGTTGTTTTTCGCAATATTTTTTGAAATTTGAGCTCTTTTAGCAACGTTAACACTTGCGCTGAAGCATCTTTTATGCTCATTTCTTGTTTTTCAGGATTTATTCTGGGTTTTATTTTGTTTATTTGATGAAAATGAACAACAATACACACCATGGAAACATTTTTGTTTGATTTGTGTTGAGTGAGATTTTCACCTAGAACCCAAAGGGGGGGGGGTATTGGCACTTTTCATGGATAAATGTGAAAAATTAAAATTTCTAAAAATAAAATAAATGCCTTCTATACACCTCAAACAATCACTCTAAAACAGAAGATTGTTGTTTTTCGCAATATTTTTTGAAATTTGGGCTCTTTTAGCAACGTTAACACTTGCGCTGAAGCATCTTTTATGCTCATTTCTTGTTTTTCAGGATTTATTCTGGGTTTTATTTTGTTTATTTGATGAAAATGAACAAGAATAAACACCATGGAAACTTTTTTGTTTGATTTGTGTCGAGTGAGATTTTCACCTCGAACCCAAAGGGGGGGGTATTGGCACATTTCATGGAAAAATGTGAAAAATTAAAATTTCTAAAAATGAAAAAAATGCCTTCTATACACCTCAAACATTTACTCTAAAACAGAAGATTGCTGTTTTTCGAAATATTTTTTGAAATTTGGGCTCTTTTCGCAAGGTTAACATTTTCGCTGAAGGATCTTTTATGCTCATTTCTTGTCTTTCAGGATTTATTCTGGGTTTTATTTTGTTTATTTGATGAAAATGAACAACAATACACACCATGGAAACATTTTTGTTTGACTTGTGTCGAGTGAGATTTTCACCTAGAACCCAAAGGGGGGGGTATTGGCACTTTTCATGGAAAAATGTGAAAAATTAAAATTTCTAAAAATAAAATAAATGCCTTCAATACACCTCAAACATTCACTCTAAAATAGAAGATTGGTGTTTTTCGAAATATATTTTCAAAAATGGGCTTTTTTAGCAACGTTAACACTTGCGCTAAAGCATCTTTTATGCTCATTTCTTGTCTTTCAGGATTTATTCTGGGTTTTATTTTGTTTATTTGATGAAAATGAACAACAATACACACCATGGAAACATTTTTGTTTGATTTGTGTAGAGTGAAATTTTCACCTAGAACCCAAAGGGGGGGGGGCATTGGCACTTTTCATGGAAAAATCTGAAAAATTAAAATTTCTAAAAATAAAATAAATGCCTTCAATACACCTCAAACATTCACTCTAAAAAGAAGATTGTTGTTTTTCGCAATATTTTTTGAAAATTGGGCTGTTTAAGCAATGTTAACACTTACGCTGAAGCATCTTTTATGCTCATTTCTTCTCTTTCAGGATTTATTCTGGGTTTTATTTTGTTTATTTGATGAAAATGAACAACAATACACACCATGGAAACATTTTTGTTTGATTTTTGTCAAGTGAGATTTTCACCTAGAACCCAAAGGGGGGGTATTGGCACTTTTCATGGAAAAATGTGAAAAATTAAAATTTCTAAAAATGAAAAAAATGCCTTCTATACACCTCAAACAATCACTCTTTTAACAGAAGATTGCTGTTTTTCGCAATATTTTTTGAAATTTGGGCTCTTTTAGCAACGTTAACACTCGCGCTGAAGCATCTTTTATGCTCATTTCTTGTCTTTCAGGATTTATTCTGGGTTTTATTTTGTTTATTTGATGAAAATGACCAACAATACACACCATGGAAACAGTTTTGTTACATTTGTGTCGAGTGAGATTTTCACCTAGAACCCAAAGGGGGGGGTATTGGCACTTTTCATGGAAAAATGAGAAAAATTAAAATTTCTAAAAATAAAATAAATGCCTTCAATACACTTCAAACATTCACTCTTTTATAAGAAGATTGGTGTTTTTCGCAATATTTTTTGAAATTTGGGCTCTTTTAGCAACGTTAACACTAGCGCTGAAGCATCTTTTATGCTCATTTCTTGTCTTTCCGGATTAATTCTGGGTTTTATTTTGTTTATTTGATGAAAATGAACAACAATACACACCATGGAAACATTTTTGTTTGATTTGTGTCGAGTGAGATTTTCACCTAGAACCCAAAGGGAACCCAAAGTGTATTGGCACTTTTCATGGAAAAATGTGAAAAATTAAAATTTCTAAAAATAAAATAAATGCCTTCAATACACCTCAAACATTCACTCTTTTAACAGAAGATTGCTGTTTTTCGCAATATTTTTTGAAATTTGGGCTCTTTTAGCAACGTTAACACTAGCGCTGAAGCATCTTTTATGCTCATTTCTTGTCTTTCCGGATTTATTCAGGGTTTTATTTTATTTGATGAAAATGAACAACAATACACACCATGGAAACATTTTTGTTTGATTTGTGTCAAGTGAGATTTTCACCTAGAACCCAAAGGGGTGGGTATTGGCACTTTTCATGGAAAATTGTGAAAAATTAAAATTTCTAAAAATGAAAAAAATGCCTTCTATACACCTCAAACATTCACTCTTTTAACAGAAGATTGCTGTTTTTCGCAATATTTTTTGAAATTTGGGCTCTTTTAGCAACGTTAACACTTGCGCTGAAGCATCTTTTATGCTCATTTCTTGTTTTTCCGGATTAATTCTGGGTTTTATTTTGTTTATTTGATGAAAATGAACAACAATACACACCATGGAAACATTTTTGTTTGATTTGTGTTGAGTGAGATTTTCACCTAGAACCCAAAGGGGGGGGTATTGGCACTTTTCATGGAAAAATGTGAAAAATTAAAATTTCTAAAAATGAAAAAAATGCCTTCTATACACCTCAAACATTCACTCTTTTAACAAAAGATTGCTGTTTTTCGCAATATTTTTTGAAATTTGGGCTCTTTTAGCAACGTTAAAACTTGCGCTGAAGCATCTTTTATGCTCATTTCTTGTCTTTCCGGATTAATTCTGGGTTTTATTTTGTTTATTTGATGAAAATGAACAACAATACACACCATGGAAACATTTTTGTTTGATTTGTGTCGATTGAGATTTTCACCTAGAACCCAAAGGGGGGGGTTATTGGCACTTTTCATGGAAAAATGTGAAAAATTAAAATTTCTAAAAATAAAATAAATGCCTTCAATACACCTCAAACATTCACTCTAAAATAGAAGATTGGTGTTTTTCGCAATATATTTTGAAAAATGGGCTTTTTTAGCAACGTTAACACTTGCGCTGAAGCATCTTTAATGCTCATTTCTTGTCTTTCAGGATTTATTCTTGGTTTTATTTTGTTTATTTGATGAAAATGAACAACAATACACACCATGGAAACATTTTTGTTTGATTTGTGTTGAGTGAGATTTTCACCTAGAACCCAAAGGGGGGGGTATTGGCACTTTTCATGGAAAAATGTGAAAAATTAAAATTTCTAAAAATGAAAAAAATGCCTTCTATACACCTCAAACATCCACTCTTTTAACAGAAGATTACTGTTTTTCGCAATATTTTTTGAAATTTGGGCTCTATTAGTAACGTTAACACTTGCGCTGAAGCATCTTTTATGCTCATTTCTTGTCTTTCAGGATTTATTCTTGGTTCTATTTTGTTTATTTGATGAAAATCAACAACAATACACACCATGGAAACATTTTTGTTTGATTTGTTTCGAGTGAGATTTTTACCTAGAACCCAAATGGGGGGGTATTGGCACTTTTCATGGAAAAATGTGAAAAATTAAAATTTCTAAAAATAAAATAAATGCCTTCAATACACCTCAAACATTCACTCTTTTAACAGAAGATTGCTGTTTTTCGCAATATTTTTTGAAATTTGGGCTCTTTTAGCAACGTTAACACTAGCGCTGAAGCATCTTTTATGCTCATTTCTTGTCTTTCCGGATTTATTCAGGGTTTTATTTTGTTTATTTGATGAAAATGAACAACAATACACACCATGGAAACATTTTTGTTTGATTTGTGTCAAGTGAGATTTTCACCTAGAACCCAAAGGGGGGGGTATTGGCACTTTTCATGGAAAAATGTGAAAAATTAAAATTTCTAAAAATGAAAAAAATGCCTCCTATACACCTCAAACAATCACTCTTTTAACAGAAGATTGCTGTTTTTCGCAATATTTTTTGAAATTTGGGCTCTTTTAGCAACGTTAACACTCGCGCTGAAGCATCTTTTATGCTCATTTCTTGTCTTTCAGGATTTATTCTGGGTTTTATTTTGTTTATTTGATGAAAATGACCAACAATACACACCATGGAAACATTTTTGTTTGATTTGTGTCGAGTGAGATTTTCACCTAGAACCCAAAGGGGGGGGTATTGGCACTTTTCATGGAAAAATGAGAAAAATTAAAATTTCTAAAAATAAAATAAATGCCTTCAATACACTTCAAACATTCACTCTTTTATAAGAAGATTGGTGTTTTTCGCAATATTTTTTGAAATTTGGGCTCTTTTAGCAACGTTAACACTAGCGCTGAAGCATCTTTTATGCTCATTTCTTGTCTTTCCGGATTAATTCTGGGTTTTATTTTGTTTATTTGATGAAAATGAACAACAATACACACCATGGAAACATTTTTGTTTGATTTGTGTCGAGTGAGATTTTCACCTAGAACCCAAAGGGAACCCAAAGTGTATTGGCACTTTTCATGGAAAAATGTGAAAAATTAAAATTTCTAAAAATAAAATAAATGCCTTCAATACACCTCAAACATTCACTCTTTTAACAGAAGATTGCTGTTTTTCGCAATATTTTTTGAAATTTGGGCTCTTTTAGCAACGTTAACACTAGCGCTGAAGCATCTTTTATGCTCATTTCTTGTCTTTCCGGATTTATTCAGGGTTTTATTTTATTTGATGAAAATGAACAACAATACACACCATGGAAACATTTTTGTTTGATTTGTGTCAAGTGAGATTTTCACCTAGAACCCAAAGGGGGGGGTATTGGCACTTTTCATGGAAAAATGTGAAAAATTAAAATTTCTAAAAATGAAAAAAATGCCTTCTATACACCTCAAACATTCACTCTTTTAACAGAAGATTGCTGTTTTTCGCAATATTTTTTTAAATTTGGGCTCTTTTAGCAACGTTAACACTTGCGCTGAAGCATCTTTTATGCTCATTTCTTGTTTTTCCGGATTAATTCTGGGTTTTATTTTGTTTATTTGATGAAAATGAACAACAATACACACCATGGAAACATTTTTGTTTGATTTGTGTTGAGTGAGATTTTCACCTAGAACCCAAAGGGGGGGGTATTGGCACTTTTCATGGAAAAATGTGAAAAATTAAAATTTCTAAAAATGAAAAAAATGCCTTCTATACACCTCAAACATTCACTCTTTTAACAGAAGATTGCTGTTTTTCGCAATATTTTTTGAAATTTGGGCTCTTTTAGCAACGTTAACACTTGCGCTGAAGCATCTTTTATGCTCATTTCTTGTCTTTCCGGATTAATTCTGGGTTTTATTTTGTTTATTTGATGAAAATGAACAACAATACACACCATGGAAACATTTTTGTTTGATTTGTGTCGATTGAGATTTTCACCTAGAACCCAAAGGGGGGGGTTATTGGCACTTTTCATGGAAAAATGTGAAAAATTAAAATTTCTAAAAATAAAATAAATGCCTTCAATACACCTCAAACATTCACTCTAAAATAGAAGATTGGTGTTTTTCGCAATATATTTTGAAAAATGGGCTTTTTTAGCAACGTTAACACTTGCGCTGAAGCATCTTTAATGCTCATTTCTTGTCTTTCAGGATTTATTCTTGGTTTTATTTTGTTTATTTGATGAAAATGAACAACAATACACACCATGGAAACATTTTTGTTTGATATGTGTTGAGTGAGATTTTCACCTAGAACCCAAAGGGGGGGGTATTGGCACTTTTCATGGAAAAATGTGAAAAATTAAAATTTCTAAAAATGAAAAAAATGCCTTCTATACACCTCAAACATTCACTCTAAAAAGAAGATTGTTGTTTTTCGCAAAATTTTTTGAAAATTGGGCTGTTTAAGCAACGTTAACACTTTCGCTGAAGCATCTTTTATGCTCATTTCTTGTCTTTCAGGATTTATTCTTGGTTCTATTTTGTTTATTTGATGAAAATCAACAACAATACACACCATGGAAACATTTTTGTTTGATTTGTTTCGAGTGAGATTTTTACCTAGAACCCAAATGGGGGGGTATTGGCACTTTTCATGGAAAAATGTGAAAAATTAAAATTTCTAAAAATAAAATAAATGCCTTCAATACACCTCAAACATTCACTCTTTTAACAGAAGATTGCTGTTTTTCGCAATATTTTTTGAAATTTGGGCTCTTTTAGCAACGTTAACACTAGCGCTGAAGCATCTTTTATGCTCATTTCTTGTCTTTCCGGATTTATTCAGGGTTTTATTTTGTTTATTTGATGAAAATGAACAACAATACACACCATGGAAACATTTTTGTTTGATTTGTGTCAAGTGAGATTTTCACCTAGAACCCAAAGGGGGGGGTATTGGCACTTTTCATGGAAAAATGTGAAAAATTAAAATTTCTAAAAATGAAAAAAATTCCTTCAATACACCTCAAACATTCACTCTTTTAACAGAAGATTGCTGTTTTTCGCAATATTTTTTGAAATTTGGGCTCTTTTAGCAACGTTAACACTTGCGCTGAAGCATCTTTTATGCTCATTTCTTGTCTTTCCTGATTAATTCTGGGTTTTATTTTGTTTATTTGATGAAAATGAACAACAATACACACCATGGAAACATTTTTGTTTGATTTGTGTCGAGTGAGATTTTCACCTAGAACCCAAAGGGGGGGGTATTGGCACTTTTCATGGAAAAATGTGAAAAATTAAAATTTCTAAAAATGAAAAAAATGCCTTTTAAACACCTCAAACATTCACTCTTTTAACAGAAGATTGCTGTTTTTCGCAATATTTTTTGAAATTTGGGCTCTTTTAGCAACGTTAACACTTGCGCTGAAGCATCTTTTATGCTCATTTCTTGTCTTTCCGGATTAATTCTGGGTTTTATTTTGTTTATTTGATGAAAATGAACAACAATACACACCATTGAAACATTTTTGTTTGATTTGTTTCGAGTGAGATTTTCACCTAGAACCCATAGGGGGGGGTATTGGCACATTTCATGGAAAAATGTGAAAAATTAAAATTTCTAAAAATGAAAAAAATGCCTTCTATACACCTCAAACATTTACCCCAAAACAGAAGATTGCTGTTTTTCGAAATATTTTTTGAAATTTGGGCTCTTTTCGCAAGGTTAACATTTTCGCTGAAGGATCTTTTATGCTCATTTCTTGTCTTTCAGGATTTATTCTGGGTTTTATTTTGTTTATTTGATGAAAATGAACAACAATACACACCATGGAAACATTTTTTTTTGATTTGTGTAGAGTGAGATTTTCACCTAGAACCCAAAGGGGGGGGGTATTGGCACTTTTCATGGAAAAATGTGAAAAATTAAAATTTCTAAAAATAAAATAAATGCCTTCAATACACCTCAAACATTCACTCTAAAATAGAAGATTGGTGTTTTTCGCAATATATTTTGAAAAATGGGCTTTTTTAGCGACGTTAACACCAGCGCTGAAGCATCTTTAATGCTCATTTCTTGTCTTTCAGGATTTATTCTTGGTTTTATTTTGTTTATTTGATGAAAATGAACAACAATACACACCATGGAAACATTTTTGTTTGATTTGTGGGTAGTGAGATTTTCACCTAGAACCCAAAGGGGGGGGTATTGGCACTTTTCATGGAAAAATGTGAAAAATTAAAATTTCTAAAAATGAAAAAAATGCCTTCTATACACCTCAAACATCCATTCTTTTAACAGAAGATTACTGTTTTTCGCAATATTTTTTGAAATTTGGGCTCTTTAAGTAACGTTAACACTTCCGCTGAAGCATCTTTTATGCTCATTTCTTGTCTTTCAGGATTTATTCTTGGTTTTATTTTGTTTATTTGATGAAAATGAACAACAATACACACCATGGAAACATTTTGGTTTGATTTGTTTCGAGTGAGATTTTTACCTAGAACCCAAATGGGGGGGGTATTGGCACTTTTCATGGAAAAATGTGAAAAATTAAAATTTCTAAAAATGAAAAAAATGCCTTCTATACACCTCAAACATTCACTCTTTTAACAGAAGATTGCTGTTTTTCGCAATATTTTTTGAAATTTGGGCTCTTTTAGCAACGTTAACACTAGCGCTGAAGCATCTTTTATGCTCATTTCTTGTCTTTCCGGATTAATTCTGGGTTTTATTTTGTTTATTTGATGAAGATGAACAACAATACACACCATGGAAACATTTTTGTTTGATTTGTGTCGAGTGAGATTTTCACCTAGAACCCAAAGGGGGGGGTATTGGCACTTTTCATGGAAAAATGTGAAAAATTAAAATTTCTAAAAATGAAAAAAATGCCTTCTATACACCTCAAACATTTACTCTAAAACAGAAGATTGCTGTTTTTCGAAATATTTTTTGAAATTTGGGCTCTTTTCGCAAGGTTAACATTTTCGCTGAAGGATCTTTTATGCTCATTTCTTGTCTTTCAGGATTTATTCTGGGTTTTATTTTGTTTATTTGATGAAAATGAACAACAATACACACCATGGAAAATTTTGTTTGACTTGTGTCGAGTGAGATTTTCACCTAGAACCCAAAGGGGGGGGTATTGGCACTTTTCATGGAAAAATGTGAAAAATTAAAATTTCTAAAAATAAAATAAATGCCTTCAATACACCTCAAACATTCACTCTAAAATAGAAGATTGGTGTTTTTCGCAATATATTTTCAAAAATGGGCTTTTTTAGCAACGTTAACACTTGCGCTAAAGCATCTTTTATGCTCATTTCTTGTCTTTCGGGATTTATTCTGGGTTTTATTTTGTTTATTTGATGAAAATGAACAACAATACACACCATGGAAACATTTTTGTTTGATTTGTGTCGAGTGTGATTTTCACCTAGAACCCAAAGGGGGGGGTATTGGCACTTTTCATGGAAAAATGTGAAAAATTAAAATTTCTAAAAATAAAATAAATGCCTTCAATACACCTCAAACATTCACTCTAAAACAGAAGATTGGTGTTTTTCGCAATATTTTTTGAAATTTGGGCTCTTTTAGCAACGTTAACACTTGCGCTGAAGCATCTTTTATGCTCATTTCTTGTCTTTCAGGATTTATTCTTGGTTTTATTTTGTTTATTTGATGAAAATGAACAACAATACACACCATGGAAACATTTTTGTTTGATTTCTGTCGAGCAAGATTTTCACCTAGAACCCAAAAGGGGGGGTATTGGCACTTTTCATGGAAAAATGTGAAAAATTAAAATTTCTAAAAATAAAATAAATGCCTTCTATACACCTCAAACAATCACTCTAAAACAGAAGATTGTTGTTTTTCGCAATATTTTTTGAAATTTGGGCTCTTTTAGCAACGTTAACACTTGCGCTGAAGCATCTTTTATGCTCATTTCTTGTTTTTCAGGATTTATTCTGGGTTTTATTTTGTTTATTTGATGAAAATGAACAACAATACACACCATGGAAACATTTTTGTTTGATTTGTGTTGAGTGAGATTTTCACCTAGAACCCAAAGGGGGGGGTATTGGCACTTTTCATGGAAAAATGTGAAAAATTAAAATTTCTAAAAATAAAATAAATGCCTTCTATACACCTCAAACAATCACTCTAAAACAGAAGATTGTTGTTTTTCGCAATATTTTTTGAAATTTGGGCTCTTTTAGCAACGTTAACACTTGCGCTGAAGCATCTTTTATGCTCATTTCTTGTTTTTCAGGATTTATTCTGGGTTTTATTTTGTTTATTTGATGAAAATGAACAACAATACACACCATGGAAACATTTTTGTTTGATTTGTGTTGAGTGAGATTTTCACCTCGAACCCAAAGGGGGGGGTATTGGCACATTTCATGGAAAAATGTGAAAAATTAAAATTTCTAAAAATGAAAAAAATGCCTTCTATACACCTCAAACATTTACTCTAAAACAGAAGATTGCTGTTTTTCGAAATATTTTTTGAAATTTGGGCTCTTTTCGCAAGGTTAACATTTTCGCTGAAGGATCTTTTATGCTCATTTCTTGTCTTTCAGGATTTATTCTGGGTTTTATTTTGTTTATTTGATGAAAATGAACAACAATACACACCATGGAAACATTTTTGTTTGACTTGTGTCGAGTGAGATTTTCACCTAGAACCCAAAGGGGGGGGTATTGGCACTTTTCATGGAAAAATGTGAAAAATTAAAATTTCTAAAAATAAAATAAATGCCTTCAATACACCTCAAACATTCACTCTAAAATAGAAGATTGGTGTTTTTCGCAATATATTTTCAAAAATGGGCTTTTTTAGCAACGTTAACACTTGCGCTAAAGCATCTTTTATGCTCATTTCTTGTCTTTCGGGATTTATTCTGGGTTTTATTTTGTTTATTTGATGAAAATGAACAACAATACACACCATGGAAACATTTTTGTTTGATTTGTGTCGAGTGTGATTTTCACCTAGAACCCAAAGGGGGGGGTATTGGCACTTTTCATGGAAAAATGTGAAAAATTAAAATTTCTAAAAATAAAATAAATGCCTTCAATACACCTCAAACATTCACTCTAAAACAGAAGATTGGTGTTTTTCGCAATATTTTTTGAAATTTGGGCTCTTTTAGCAACGTTAACACTTGCGCTGAAGCATCTTTTATGCTCATTTCTTGTCTTTCAGGATTTATTCTTGGTTTTATTTTGTTTATTTGATGAAAATGAACAACAATACACACCATGGAAACATTTTTGTTTGATTTCTGTCGAGCAAGATTTTCACCTAGAACCCAAAAGGGGGGGTATTGGCACTTTTCATGGAAAAATGTGAAAAATTAAAATTTCTAAAAATAAAATAAATGCCTTCTATACACCTCAAACAATCACTCTAAAACAGAAGATTGTTGTTTTTCGCAATATTTTTTGAAATTTGGGCTCTTTTAGCAACGTTAACACTTGCGCTGAAGCATCTTTTATGCTCATTTCTTGTTTTTCAGGATTTATTCTGGGTTTTATTTTGTTTATTTGATGAAAATGAACAACAATACACACCATGGAAATATTTTTGTTTGATTTGTGTTGAGTGAGATTTTCACCTAGAACCCAAAGGGGGGGGTATTGGCACTTTTCATGGAAAAATGTGAAAAATTAAAATTTCTAAAAATAAAATAAATGCCTTCTATACACCTCAAACAATCACTCTAAAACAGAAGATTGTTGTTTTTCGCAATATTTTTTGAAATTTGGGCTCTTTTAGCAACGTTAACACTTGCGCTGAAGCATCTTTTATGCTCATTTCTTGTTTTTCAGGATTTATTCTGGGTTTTATTTTGTTTATTTGATGAAAATGAACAACAATACACACCATGGAAACATTTTTGTTTGATTTGTGTTGAGTGAGATTTTCACCTCGAACCCAAAGGGGGGGGTATTGGCACATTTCATGGAAAAATGTGAAAAATTAAAATTTCTAAAAATGAAAAAAATGCCTTCTATACACCTCAAACATTTACTCTAAAACAGAAGATTGCTGTTTTTCGAAATATTTTTTGAAATTTGGGCTCTTTTCGCAAGGTTAACATTTTCGCTGAAGGATCTTTTATGCTCATTTCTTGTCTTTCAGGATTTATTCTGGGTTTTATTTTGTTTATTTGATGAAAATGAACAACAATACACACCATGGAAACATTTTTGTTTGACTTGTGTCGAGTGAGATTTTCACCTAGAACCCAAAGGGGGGGGTATTGGCACTTTTCATGGAAAAATGTGAAAAATTAAAATTTCTAAAAATAAAATAAATGCCTTCAATACACCTCAAACATTCACTCTAAAATAGAAGATTGGTGTTTTTCGCAATATATTTTCAAAAATGGGCTTTTTTAGCAACGTTAACACTTGCGCTAAAGCATCTTTTATGCTCATTTCTTGTCTTTCAGGATTTATTCTGGGTTTTATTTTGTTTATTTGATGAAAATGAACAACAATACACACCATGGAAACATTTTTGTTTGATTTGTGTAGAGTGAAATTTTCACCCAGAACCCAAAGGGGGGGGGGCATTGGCACTTTTCATGGAAAAATCAGAAAAATTAAAATTTCTAAAAATAAAATAAATGCCTTCAATACACCTCAAACATTCACTCTAAAAAGAAGATTGTTGTTTTTCGCAATATTTTTTGAAAATTGGGCTGTTTAAGCAATGTTAACACTTACGCTGAAGCATCTTTTATGCTCATTTCTTCTCTTTCAGGATTTATTCTGGGTTTTATTTTGTTTATTTGATGAAAATGAACAACAATACACACCATGGAAACATTTTTGTTTGATTTTTGTCAAGTGAGATTTTCACCTAGAACCCAAAGGGGGGGGTATTGGCACTTTTCATGGAAAAATGTGAAAAATTAAAATTTCTAAAAATGAAAAAAATGCCTTCTATACACCTCAAACAATCACTCTTTTAACAGAAGATTGCTGTTTTTCGCAATATTTTTTGAAATTTGGGCTCTTTTAGCAACGTTAACACTCGCGCTGAAGCATCTTTTATGCTCATTTCTTGTCTTTCAGGATTTATTCTGGGTTTTATTTTGTTTATTTGATGAAAATGACCAACAATACACACCATGGAAACAGTTTTGTTACATTTGTGTCGAGTGAGATTTTCACCTAGAACCCAAAGGGGGGGGTATTGGCACTTTTCATGGAAAAATGAGAAAAATTAAAATTTCTAAAAATAAAATAAATGCCTTCAATACACTTCAAACATTCACTCTTTTATAAGAAGATTGGTGTTTTTCGCAATATTTTTTGAAATTTGGGCTCTTTTAGCAACGTTAACACTAGCGCTGAAGCATCTTTTATGCTCATTTCTTGTCTTTCCGGATTAATTCTGGGTTTTATTTTGTTTATTTGATGAAAATGAACAACAATACACACCATGGAAACATTTTTGTTTGATTTGTGTCGAGTGAGATTTTCACCTAGAACCCAAAGGGAACCCAAAGTGTATTGGCACTTTTCATGGAAAAATGTGAAAAATTAAAATTTCTAAAAATAAAATAAATGCCTTCAATACACCTCAAACATTCACTCTTTTAACAGAAGATTGCTGTTTTTCGCAATATTTTTTGAAATTTGGGCTCTTTTAGCAACGTTAACACTAGCGCTGAAGCATCTTTTATGCTCATTTCTTGTCTTTCCGGATTTATTCAGGGTTTTATTTTATTTGATGAAAATGAACAACAATACACACCATGGAAACATTTTTGTTTGATTTGTGTCAAGTGAGATTTTCACCTAGAACCCAAAGGGGGGGGTATTGGCACTTTTCATGGAAAAATGTGAAAAATTAAAATTTCTAAAAATGAAAAAAATGCCTTCTATACACCTCAAACATTCACTCTTTTAACAGAAGATTGCTGTTTTTCGCAATATTTTTTGAAATTTGGGCTCTTTTAGCAACGTTAACACTTGCGCTGAAGCATCTTTTATGCTCATTTCTTGTTTTTCCGGATTAATTCTGGGTTTTATTTTGTTTATTTGATGAAAATGAACAAAATACACACCATGGAAACATTTTTGTTTGATTTGTGTTGAGTGAGATTTTCACCTAGAACCCAAAGGGGGGGGTATTGGCACTTTTCATGGAAAAATGTGAAAAATTAAAATTTCTAAAAATGAAAAAAATGCCTTCTATACACCTCAAACATTCACTCTTTTAACAGAAGATTGCTGTTTTTCGCAATATTTTTTGAAATTTGGGCTCTTTTAGCAACGTTAACACTTGCGCTGAAGCATCTTTTATGCTCATTTCTTGTCTTTCCGGATTAATTCTGGGTTTTATTTTGTTTATTTGATGAAAATGAACAACAATACACACCATGGAAACATTTTTGTTTGATTTGTGTCGATTGAGATTTTACCTAGAACCCAAAGGGGGGGGTATTGGCACTTTTAATGGAAAAATGTGAAAAATTAAAATTTCTAAAAATAAAATAAATGCCTTCAATACACCTCAAACATTCACTCTAAAATAGAAGATTGGTGTTTTTCGCAATATATTTTGAAAAATGGGCTTTTTTAGCAACGTTAACACTTGCGCTGAAGCATCTTTAATGCTCATTTCTTGTCTTTCAGGATTTATTCTTGGTTTTATTTTGTTTATTTGATGAAAATGAACAACAATACACACCATGGAAACATTTTTGTTTGATTTGTGTTGAGTGAGATTTTCACCTAGAACCCAAAGGGGGGGGTATTGGCACTTTTCATGGAAAAATGTGAAAAATTAAAATTTCTAAAAATGAAAAAAATGCCTTCTATACACCTCAAACATCCACTCTTTTAACAGAAGATTACTGTTTTTCGCAATATTTTTTGAAATTTGGGCTCTATTAGTAACGTTAACACTTGCGCTGAAGCATCTTTTATGCTCATTTCTTGTCTTTCAGGATTTATTCTTGGTTCTATTTTGTTTATTTGATGAAAATCAACAACAATGCACACCATGGAAACATTTTTGTTTGATTTGTGTCGAGTGAGATTTTCACCTAGAACCCAAAGGGGGGGGTATTGGCACTTTTCATGGAAAAATGTGAAAAATTAAAATTTCTAAAAATGAAAAAAATGCCTTTTAAACACCTCAAACATTCACTCTTTTAACAGAAGATTGCTGTTTTTCGCAATATTTTTTGAAATTTGGGCTCTTTTAGCAACGTTAACACTTGCGCTGAAGCATCTTTTATGCTCATTTCTTGTCTTTCCGGATTAATTCTGGGTTTTATTTTGTTTATTTGATGAAAATGAACAACAATACACACCATGGAAACATTTTTGTTTGATTTGTGTCAAGTGAGATTTTCACCTAGAACCCAAAGGGGGGGGTATTGGCACTTTTCATGGAAAAATGTGTAAAATTAAAATTTCTAAAAATGAAAAAAATTCCTTCTATACACCTCAAACATTCACTCTTTTAACAGAAGATTGCTGTTTTTCGCAATATTTTTTGAAATTTGGGCTCTTTTAGCAACGTTAACACTTGCGCTGAAGCATCTTTTATGCTCATTTCTTGTCTTTCCGGATTAATTCTGGGTTTTATTTTGTTTATTTGATGAAAATGAACAACAATACACACCATGGAAACATTTTTGTTTGATTTGTGTCGAGTGAGATTTTCACCTAGAACCCAAAGGGGGGGGTATTGGCACTTTTCATGGAAAAATGTGAAAAATTAAAATTTCTAAAAATGAAAAAAATGCCTTTTAAACACCTCAAACATTCACTCTTTTAACAGAAGATTGCTGTTTTTCGCAATATTTTTTGAAATTAGGGCTCTTTTAGCAACGTTAACACTTGCGCTGAAGCATCTTTTATGCTCATTTCTTGTCTTTCCGGATTAATTCTGGGTTATATTTTGTTTATTTGATAAAAATGAACAACAATACACACCATTGAAACATTTTTGTTTGATTTGTTTCGAGTGAGATTTTCACCTAGAACCCATAGGGGGGGGTATTGGCACATTTCATGGAAAAATGTGAAAAATTAAAATTTCTAAAAATGAAAAAAATGCCTTCTATACACCTCAAACATTTACCCCAAAACAGAATATTGCTGTTTTTCGGAATATTTTTTGAAATTTGGGCTCTTTTCGCAAGGTTAACATTTTCGCTGAAGGATCTTTTATGCTCATTTCTTGTCTTTCAGGATTTATTCTGGGTTTTATTTTGTTTATTTGATGAAAATGAACAACAATACACACCATGGAAACATTTTTTTTTGATTTGTGTAGACTGAGATTTTCACCTAGAACCCAAAGGGGAGTATATGGGACTTTTCATGGAAAAATGTGAAAAATTAAAATTTCTAAAAATAAAATAAATGCCTTCAATACACCTCAAACATTTACTCTAAAATAGAAGATTGGTGTTTTTCGCAATATATTTTGAAAAATGGGCTTTTTTAGCGACGTTAACACCAGCGCTGAAGCATCTTTAATGCTCATTTCTTGTCTTTCAGGATTTATTCTTGGTTTTATTTTGTTTATTTGATGAAAATGAACAACAATACACACCATGGAAACATTTTTGTTTGATTTGTGTTGAGTGAGATTTTCACCTAGAACCCAAAGGGGGGGGTATTGGCACTTTTCATGGAAAAATGTGAAAAATTAAAATTTCTAAAAATGAAAAAAATGCCTTCTATACACCTCAAACATCCATTCTTTTAACAGAAGATTACTGTTTTTCGCAATATTTTTTGAAATTTGGGCTCTTTTAGTAACGTTAACACTTCCGCTGAAGCATCTTTTATGCTCATTTCTTGTCTTTCAGGATTTATTCTTGGTTTTATTTTGTTTATTTGATGAAAATGAACAACAATACACACCATGGAAACATTTTTGTTTGATTTGTTTCGAGTGAGATTTTTACCTAGAACCCAAATGGGGGGGGTATTGGCACTTTTCATGGAAAAATGTGAAAAATTAAAATTTCTAAAAATGAAAAAAATGCCTTCTATACACCTCAAACATTCACTCTTTTAACAGAAGATTGCTGTTTTTCGCAATATTTTTTGAAATTTGGGCTCTTTTAGCAACGTTAACACTAGCGCTGAAGCATCTTTTATGCTCATTTCTTGTCTTTCCGGATTAATTCTGGGTTTTATTTTGTTTATTTGATGAAAATGAACAACAATACACACCATGGAAACATTTTTGTTTGATTTGTGTCGAGTGAGATTTTCACCTAGAACCCAAAGGGGGGGGTATTGGCACTTTTCATGGAAAAATGTGAAAAATTAAAATTTCTAAAAATGAAAAAAATGCCTTCCATACACCTCAAACATTCACTCTATTAACAGAAGATTGCTGTTTTTCGCAATATTTTTTGAAATTTGGGCTCTTTTAGCAACGTTAACACTTGCGCTGAAGCATCTTTTATGCTCATTTCTTGTCTTTCCGGATTAATTCTGGGTTTTATTTTGTTTATTTGATGAAAATGAACAACAATACACACCATGGAAACATTTTTGTTTGATTTGTGTCGAGTGAGATTGGGGTATTGTGTATCGGGTATGTGTATGGGGTATTGTGTATTGTGTATTGTGTATCGGGGATGTGGGGTATTGGCACATTTCATGGAAAAATGTGAAAAATTAAAATTTCTAAAAATGAAAAAAATGCCTTCTATACACCTCAAACATTCACTCTAAAACAGAAGATTGCTGTTTTTCGAAATATTTTTTGAAATTTGGGCTCTTTTCGCAAGGTTAACATTTTCGCTGAAGCATCTTTTATGCTCATTTCTTGTCTTTCAGGATTTATTCTGGGTTTTATTTTGTTTATTTGATGAAAATGAACAACAATACACACCATGGAAACATTTTTGTTTGATTTGTGTCGAGTGAGATTTTCACCTAGAACCCAAAGCGGGGGGTATTGGCACTTTTCATGGAAAAATGTGAAAAATTAAAATTTCTAAAAATAAAATAAATGCCTTCAATACACCTCAAACATTCACTCTAAAATAGAAGATTGGTGTTTTTCGCAATATATTTTGAAAAATGGGCTTTTTTAGCAACGTTAACACTTGCGCTGAAGCATCTTTAATGCTCATTTCTTGTCTTTCAGGATTTATTCTTGGTTTTATTTTGTTTATTTGATGAAAATGAACAACAATACACACCATGGAAACATTTTTGTTTGATTTGTGTTGAGTGAGATTTTCACCTAGAACCCAAAGGGGGGGTATTGGCACTTTTCATGGAAAAATGTGAAAAATTAAAATTTCTAAAAATGAAAAAAATGCCTTCTATACACCTCAAACATCCACTCTTTTAACAGAAGATTACTGTTTTTCGCAATATTTTTTGAAATTTGGGCTCTTTTAGTAACGTTAACACTTGCGCTGAAGCATCTTTTATGCTCATTTCTTGTCTTTCAGGATTTATTCTTGGTTTTATTTTGTTTATTTGATGAAAATGAACAACAATACACACCATGGAAACATTTTTGTTTGATTTGTTTCGAGTGAGATTTTTACCTAGAACCCAAATGGGGGGGGTATTGGCACTTTTCATGGAAAAATGTGAAAAATTAATATTTCTAAAAATGAAAAAAATGCCTTCTATACACCTCAAACATCCACTCTTTTCACAGAAGATTACTGTTTTTTCGCAATATTTTTTGAAATTTGGGCTCTTTTAGTAACGTTAACACTTGCGCTGAAGCATCTTTTATGCTCATTTCTTGTCTTTCAGGATTTATTCTGGGTTTTATTTTGTATATTTGATGAAAATGAACAACAATACACACCATGGAAACATTTTTGTTTGATTTGTGTCGAGTGAGATTTTCACCTAGAACCCAAAGGGGGGGGTATTGGCACTTTTCATGGAAAAATGTGAAAAATTAAAATTTCTAAAAATGAAAAAAATGCCTTATATACACCTCAAACATCCACTCTTTTAACAGAAGATTACTGTTTTTCGCAATATTTTTTGAAATTTGGGCTCTTTTAGTAACGTTAACACTTGCGCTGAAGCATCTTTTATGCTCATTTCTTGTCTTTCAGGATTTATTCTTGGTTTTATTTTGTTTATTTGATGAAAATGAACAACAATACACACCATGGAAACATTTTTGTTTGATTTGTTTCGAGTGAGATTTTTACCTAGAACCCAAATGGGGGGGGTATTGGCACTTTTCATGGAAAAATGTGAAAAATTAAAATTTCTAAAAATAAAATAAATGCCTTCAATACACCTCAAACATTCACTCTTTTAACAGAAGATTGCTGTTTTTCGCAATATTTATTGAAATTTGGGCTCTTTTAGCAACGTTAACACTAGCGCTGAAGCATCTTTTATGCTCATTTCTTGTCTTTCCGGATTTATTCAGGGTTTTATTTTGTTTATTTGATGAAAATGAACAACAATACACACCATGGAAACATTTTTGTTTGATTTGTGTCAAGTGAGATTTTCACCTAGAACCCAAAGGGGGGGGTATTAGCACTTTTCATGGAAAAATGTGAAAAATTAAAATTTCTAAAAATGAATAAAATGCCTTCTATACACCTCAAACATTCACTCTTTTAACAGAAGATTGCTGTTTTTCGCAATATTTTTTGAAATTTGGGCTCTTTTAGAAACGTTAACACTTGCGCTGAAGCATCTTTTATGCTCATTTCTTGTCTTTCAGGATTTATTCTTGGTTTTATTTTGTTTATTTGATGAAAATGAACAACAATACACACCATGGAAACATTTTTGTTTGATTTGTTTCGAGTGAGATTTTTACCTAGAACCCAAATGGGGGGGTATTGGCACTTTTCATGGAAAAATGTGAAAAATTAAAATTTCTAAAAATAAAATAAATGCCTTCGATACACCTCAAACATTCACTCTTTTAACAGAAGATTGCTGTTTTTCGCAATATTTTTTGAAATTTGGGCTCTTTTAGCAACGTTAACACTTGCGCTGAAGCATCTTTTATGCTCATTTCTTGTCTTTCCGGATTAATTCTGGGTTTTATTTTGTTTATTTGATGAAAATGAACAACAATACACACCATGGAAACATTTTTGTTTGATTTGTGTCGAGTGAGATTTTCACCTAGAACCCAAAGGGGGGGGTATTGGCACTTTTCATGGAAAAATGTGAAAAATTAAAATTTCTAAAAATGAAAAAAATGCCTTCTATACACCTCAAACATTCACTCTTTAAACAGAAGATTGCTGTTTTTCGCAATATTTTTTGAAATTTGGGCTCTTTTAGCAACGTTAACACTTGCGCTGAAGCATCTTTTATGCTCATTTCTTGTCTTTCCGGATTATTTCTGGGTTTTATTTTGTTTATTTGATGAAAATGAACAACAATACACACCATTGAAACATTTTTGTTTGATTTGTGTCGAGTGAGATTTTCACCTAGAACCCAAAGGGGGGGGGTATTGGCACATTTCATGGAAAAATGTGAAAAATTAAAATTTCTAAAAATGAAAAAAATGCCTTCTATACACCTCAAACATTTACTCTAAAACAGAAGATTGCTGTTTTTCGAAATATTTTTTGAAATTTGGGCTCTTTCCGCAAGGTTAACACTAGCGCTGAAGCATCTTTTATGCTCATTTCCTGTCTTTCCGGATTTATTCAGGGTTTTATTTTGTTTATTTGATGAAAATGAACAACAATACACACCATGGAAACATTTTTGTTTGATTTGTGTATAGTGAGATTTTCACCTAGAACCCAAAGGGGGGGGTATTGGCACTTTTCATGGAAAAATGTGAAAAATTAAAATTTCTAAAAATGAAAAAAATGCCTTCTATACACCTCAAACATTCACTCTTTTAACAGAAGATTGCTGTTTTTCGCAATATTTTTTGAAATTTGGGCTCTTTTAGCAACGTTAACACTTGCGCTGAAGCATCTTTTATGCTCATTTCTTGTCTTTCCGGATTAATTCTGGGTTTTATTTTGTTTATTTGATGAAAATGAACAACAATACACACCATGGAAACATTTTTGTTTGATTTGTGTCGAGTGAGATTTTCACCTAGAACCCAAAGGGGGGGGTATTGGCACTTTTCATGGAAAAATGTGAAAAATTAAAATTTCTAAAAATGAAAAAAATGCCTTCTATACACCTCAAACATTCACTCTTTTAACAGAAGATTGCTGTTTTTCGCAATATTTTTTGAAATTTGGGCTCTTTTAGCAACGTTAACACTTGCGCTGAAGCATCTTTTATGCTCATTTCTTGTCTTTCCGGATTATTTCTGGGTTTTATTTTGTTTATTTGATGAAAATGAACAACAATACACACCATTGAAACATTTTTGTTTGATTTGTGTCGAGTGAGATTTTCACCTAGAACCCAAAGGGGGGGGTATTGGCACATTTCATGAAAAATGTGAAAAATTAAAATTTCTAAAAATGAAAAAAATGCCTTCTATACACCTCAAACATTTACTCTAAAACAGAAGATTGCTGTTTTTCGAAATATTTTTTGAAATTTGGGCTCTTTCCGCAAGGTTAACATTTTCGCTGAAGGATCTTTTATGCTCATTTCTTGTCTTTCAGGATTTATTCTGGGTTTTATTTTGTTTATTTGATGAAAATGAACAACAATACATACCATGGAAACATTTTTGTTTGATTTGTGTAGAGGGAGATTTTCACCTAGAACCCAAAGGGGGGGGTATTGGCACTTTTCATGGAAAAATGTGAAAAATTAAAATTTCTAAAAATAAAATAAATGCCTTCAATACACCTCAAACATTCACTCTAAAATAGAAGATTGGTGTTTTTCGCAATATATTTTGAAAAATGGGCTTTTTTAGCAACGTTAACACTTGCGCTGAAGCATCTTTAATGCTCATTTCTTGTCTTTCAGGATTTATTCTTGGTTTTATTTTGTTTATTTGATGAAAATGAACAACAATACACACCATGGAAACATTTTTGTTTGATTTGTGTTGAGTGAGATTTTCACCTAGAACCCAAAGGGGGGGTATTGGCACTTTTCATGGAAAAATGTGAAAAATTAAAATTTCTAAAAATGAAAAAAATGCCTTATATACACCTCAAACATCCACTCTTTTAACAGAAGATTACTGTTTTTCGCAATATTTTTTGAAATTTGGGCCCTTATAGCAACGTTAACACTTGCGCTGAAGCATCTTTTATGCTCATTTCTTGTCTTTCAGGATTTATTCTTGGTTTTATTTTGTTTATTTGATGAAAATGAACAACAATACACACCATGGAAACATTTTTGTTTGATTTGTTTCGAGTGAGATTTTTACCTAGAACCCAAATGGGGGGGGGTATTGGCACTTTTCATGGAAAAATGTGAAAAATTAAAATTTCTAAAAATAAAATAAATGCCTTCAATACACCTCAAACATTCACTCTTTTAACAGAAGATTGCTGTTTTTCGCAATATTTTTTGAAATTTGGGCTCTTTTAGCAACGTTAACACTAGCGCTGAAGCATCTTTTATGCTCATTTCTTGTCTTTCCGGATTTATTCAGGGTTTTATTTTGTTTATTTGATGAAAATGAACAACAATACACACCATGGAAACATTTTTGTTTGATTTGTGTCAAGTGAGATTTTCACCTAGAACCCAAAGGGGGGGGTATTGGCACTTTTCATGGAAAAAAGTGAAAAATTAAAATTTCTAAAAATGAAAGAAATGCCTTCTATACACCTCAAACATTCACTCTTTTAACAGAAGATTGCTGTTTTTCGCAATATTTTTTGAAATTTGGGCTCTTTTAGCAACGTTAACACTTGCGCTGAAGCATCTTTTATGCTCATTTCTTGTCTTTCCGGATTAATTCTGGGTTTTATTTTGTTTATTTGATGAAAATGAACAACAATACACACCATGGAAACATTTTTGTTTGATTTGTGTCGAGTGAGATTTTCACCTAGAACCCAAAGGGGGGGTATTGGCACTTTTCATGGAAAAATGTGAAAAATTAAAATTTCTAAAAATGAAAAAAATGCCTTCTATAAACCTCAAACATTCACTCTTTTAACAGAAGATTGCTGTTTTTCGCAATATTTTTTGAAATTTGGGCTCTTTTAGCAACGTTAACACTTGCGCTGAAGCATCTTTTATGCTCATTTCTTGTCTTTCCGGATTAATTCTGGGTTTTATTTTGTTTATTTGATGAAAATGAACAACAATACACACCATGGAAACATTTTTGTTTGATTTGTGTCGAGTGAGATTTTCACCTAGAACCCAAAGGGGGGGTATTGGCACATTTCATGGAAAAATGTGAAAAATTAAAATTTCTAAAAATGAAAAAAATGCCTTCTATACACCTCAAACATTCACTCTAAAACAGAAGATTGCTGTTTTTCGAAATATTTTTTGAAATTTGGGCTCTTTTCGCAAGGTTAACATTTTCGCTGAAGCATCTTTTATGCTCATTTCTTGTCTTTCAGGATTTATTCTGGGTTTTATTTTGTTTATTTGATGAAAATGAACAACAATACACACCATGGAAACATTTTTGTTTGATTTGTGTCGAGTGAGATTTTTACCTAGAACCCAAATGGGGGGGTATTGGCACTTTTCATGGAAAAAAGTGAAAAATTAAAATTTCTAAAAATAAAATAAATGCCTTCGATACACCTCAAACATTCACTCTTTTAACAGAAGATTGCTGTTTTTCGCAATATTTTTTGAAATTTGGGCTCTTTTAGCAACGTTAACACTAGCGCTGAAGCATCTTTTATGCTCATTTCCTGTCTTTCCGGATTTATTCAGGGTTTTATTTTGTTTATTTGATGAAAATGAACAACAATACACACCATGGAAACATTTTTGTTTGATTTGTGTCAAGTAAGATTTTCACCTAGAACCCAAAGGGGGGGGTATTGGCACTTTTCATGGAAAAATGTGAAAAATTAAAATTTCTAAAAATGAAAAAAATGCCTTCTATACACCTCAAACATTCACTCTTTTAACAGAAGATTGCTGTTTTTCGCAATATTTTTTGAAATTTGGGCTCTTTGAGCAACGTTAACACTTGCGCTGAAGCATCTTTTATGCTCATTTCTTGTCTTTTCGGATTAATTCTGGGTTTTATTTTGTTTATTTGATGAAAATGAACAACAATACACACCATGGAAACATTTTTGTTTGATTTGTGTCGAGTGAGATTTTCACCTAGAACCCAAAGGGGGGGTATTGGCACTTTTCATGGAAAAATGTGAAAAATTAAAATTTCTAAAAATGAAAAAAATGCCTTCTATACACCTCAAACATTCACTCTTTTAACAGAAGATTGCTGCTTTTCGCAATATTTTTTGAAATTTGGGCTCTTTTAGCATCGTTAACACTTGCGCTGAAGCATCTTTTATGCTCATTTCTTGTCTTTCCGGATTATTTCTGGGTTTTATTTTGTTTATTTGATGAAAATGAACAACAATACACACCATTGAAACATTTTTGTTTGATTTGTGTCGAGTGAGATTTTCACCTAGAACCCAAAGGGGGGGGTATTGGCACATTTCATGGAAAAATGTGAAAAATTAAAATTTCTAAAAATGAAAAAAATGCCTTCTATACACCTCAAACATTTACTCTAAAACAGAAGATTGCTGTTTTTTGAAATATTTTTTGAAATTTGGGCTCTTTCCGCAAGGTTAACATTTTCGCTGAAGGATCTTTTATGCTCATTTCTTGTCTTTCAGGATTTATTCTTGGTTTTATTTTGTTTATTTGATGAAAATGAACCACAATACACACCATGGAAACATTTTTGTTTGATTTGTGTAGAGTGAGATTTTCACCTAGAACCCAAAGGGGGGGGTATTGGCACTTTTCATGGAAAAATGTGAAAAATTAAAATTTCTAAAAATAAAATAAATGCCTTCAATACACCTCAAACATCCACTCTTTTAACAGAAGATTGCTGTTTTTCGCAATATTTTTTGAAATTTGGGCTCTTTTAGCAACGGTAACACTTGCGCTGAAGCATCTTTTATGCTCATTTCTTGTCTTTCCGGATTATTTCTGGGTTTTATTTTGTTTATTTGATGAAAATGAACAACAATACACACCATTGAAACATTTTTGTTTGATTTGTGTCGAGTGAGATTTTCACCTAGAACCCAAAGGGGGGGGTATTGGCACATTTCATGAAAAATGTGAAAAATTAAAATTTCTAAAAATGAAAAAAATGCCTTCTATACACCTCAAACATTTACTCTAAAACAGAAGATTGCTGTTTTTCGAAGTATTTTTTGAAATTTGGGCTCTTTCCGCAAGGTTAACATTTTCGCTGAAGGATCTTTTATGCTCATTTCTTGTCTTTCAGGATTTATTCTGGGTTTTATTTTGTTTATTTGATGAAAATGAACAACAATACATACCATGGAAACATTTTTGTTTGATTTGTGTAGAGGGAGATTTTCACCTAGAACCCAAAGGGGGGGGTATTGGCACTTTTCATGGAAAAATGTGAAAAATTAAAATTTCTAAAAATAAAATAAATGCCTTCAATACACCTCAAACATTCACTCTAAAATAGAAGATTGGTGTTTTTCGCAATATATTTTGAAAAATGGGCTTTTTTAGCAACGTTAACACTTGCGCTGAAGCATCTTTAATGCTCATTTCTTGTCTTTCAGGATTTATTCTTGGTTTTATTTTGTTTATTTGATGAAAATGAACAACAATACACACCATGGAAACATTTTTGTTTGATTTGTGTTGACTGAGATTTTCACCTAGAACCCAAAGGGGGGGGGTATTGGCACTTTTCATGGAAAAATGTGAAAAATTAAAATTTCTAAAAATGAAAAAAATGCCTTATATACACCTCAAACATCCACTCTTTTAACAGAAGATTACTGTTTTTCGCAATATTTTTTGAAATTTGGGCTCTTTTAGTAACGTTAACACTTGCGCTGAAGCATCTTATATGCTCATTTCTTGTCTTTCAGGATTTATTCTTGGTTTTATTTTGTTTATTTGATGAAAATGAACAACAATACACACCATGGAAACATTTTTGTTTGATTTGTTTCGAGTGAGATTTTTACCTAGAACCCAAATGGGGGGGGGTATTGGCACTTTTCATGGAAAAATGTGAAAAATTAAAATTTCTAAAAATAAAATAAATGCCTTCAATACACCTCAAACATTCACTCTTTTAACAGAAGATTGCTGTTTTTCGCAATATTTTTTGAAATTTGGGCTCTTTTAGCAACGTTAACACTAGCGCTGAAGCATCTTTTATGCTCATTTCTTGTCTTTCCGGATTTATTCAGGGTTTTATTTTGTTTATTTGATGAAAATGAACAACAATACACACCATGGAAACATTTTTGTTTGATTTGTGTCGAGTGAGATTTTCACCTAGAACCCAAAGGGGGGGTATTGGCACTTTTCATGGAAAAATGTGAAAAATTAAAATTTCTAAAAATGAAAAAAATGCCTTCTATACACCTCAAACATTCACTCTTTTAACAGAAGATTGCTGTTTTTCGCAATATTTTTTGAAATTTGGGCTCTTTTAGCAACGTTAACACTTGCGCTGAAGCATCTTTTATGCTCATTTCTTGTCTTTCCGGATTATTTCTGGGTTTTATTTTGTTTATTTGATGAAAATGAACAACAATACACACCATGGAAACATTTTTGTTTGATTTGTGTCGAGTGAGATTTTCACCTAGAACCCAAAGGGGGGGTATTGGCACTTTTCATGGAAAAATGTGAAAAATTAAAATTTCTAAAAATGAAAAAAATGCCTTCTATACACCTCAAACATTCACTCTTTTAACAGAAGATTGCTGTTTTTCGCAATATTTTTTGAAATTTGGGCTCTTTTAGCAACGTTAACACTTGCGCTGAAGCATCTTTTATGCTCATTTCTTGTCTTTCCGGATTATTTCTGGGTTTTATTTTGTTTATTTGATGAAAATGAACAACAATACACACCATGGAAACATTTTTGTTTGATTTGTGTCGAGTGAGATTTTCACCTAGAACCCAAAGGGGGGGGTATTGGCACTTTTCATGGAAAAATGTGAAAAATTAAAATTTCTAAACATGAAAAAAATGCCTTCTATACACCTCAAACATTCACTCTTTTAACAGAAGATTGCTGTTTTTCGCAATATATTTTGAAAAATGGGCTTTTTTAGCAACGTTAACACTTGCGCTGAAGCATCTTTAATGCTCATTTCTTGTCTTTCAGGATTTATTCTTGGTTTTATTTTGTTTATTTGATGAAAATGAACAACAATACACACCATGGAAACATTTTTGTTTGATTTGTGTTGAGTGAGATTTTCACCTAGAACCCAAAGGGGGGGGTATTGGCACTTTTCATGGAAAAATGTGAAAAATTAAAATTTCTAAAAATGAAAAAAATGCCTTCTATACACCTCAAACATCCACTCTTTCAACAGAAGATTACTGTTTTTCGCAATATTTTTTGAAATTTGGGCTCTTTTAGTAACGTTAACACTTGCGCTGAAGCATCTTTTATGCTCATTTCTTGTCTTTCAGGATTTATTCTTGGTTTTATTTTGTTTATTTGATGAAAATGAACAACAATACACACCATGGAAACATTTTTGTTTGATTTGTTTCGAGTGAGATTTTTACCTAGAACCCAAATGGGGGGGTATTGGGACTTTTCATGGAAAAATGTGAAAAATTAAAATTTCTAAAAATGAAAAAAATGCCTTCTATACACCTCAAACATTCACTCTTTTAACAGAAGATTGCTGTTTTTCGCAATATTTTTTGAAATTTGGGCTCTTTTAGCAACGTTAACACTTGCGCTGAAGCATCTTTTATGCTCATTTCTTGTCTTTCCGGATTAATTCTGGGTTTTATTTTGTTTATTTGATGAAAATGAACAACAATACACACCATTGAAACATTTTTGTTTGATTTGTGTCGAGTGAGATTTTCACCTAGAACCCAAAGGGGGGGGTATTGGCACATTTCATGAAAAATGTGAAAAATTAAAATTTCTAAAAATGAAAAAAATGCCTTCTATACACCTCAAACATTTACTCTAAAACAGAAGATTGCTGTTTTTCGAAGTATTTTTTGAAATTTGGGCTCTTTCCGCAAGGTTAACATTTTCGCTGAAGGATCTTTTATGCTCATTTCTTGTCTTTCAGGATTTATTCTGGGTTTTATTTTGTTTATTTGATGAAAATGAACAACAATACATACCATGGAAACATTTTTGTTTGATTTGTGTAGAGGGAGATTTTCACCTAGAACCCAAAGGGGGGGGTATTGGCACTTTTCATGGAAAAATGTGAAAAATTAAAATTTCTAAAAATAAAATAAATGCCTTCAATACACCTCAAACATTCACTCTAAAATAGAAGATTGGTGTTTTTCGCAATATATTTTGAAAAATGGGCTTTTTTAGCAACGTTAACACTTGCGCTGAAGCATCTTTAATGCTCATTTCTTGTCTTTCAGGATTTATTCTGGGTTTTATTTTGTTTATTTGATGAAAATGAACAACAATACACACCATGGAAACATTTTTGTTTGATTTGTGTTGACTGAGATTTTCACCTAGAACCCAAAGGGGGGGGGTATTGGCACTTTTCATGGAAAAATGTGAAAAATTAAAATTTCTAAAAATGAAAAAAATGCCTTATATACACCTCAAACATCCACTCTTTTAACAGAAGATTACTGTTTTTCGCAATATTTTTTGAAATTTGGGCTCTTTTAGTAACGTTAACACTTGCGCTGAAGCATCTTATATGCTCATTTCTTGTCTTTCAGGATTTATTCTTGGTTTTATTTTGTTTATTTGATGAAAATGAACAACAATACACACCATGGAAACATTTTTGTTTGATTTGTTTCGAGTGAGATTTTTACCTAGAACCCAAATGGGGGGGGGTATTGGCACTTTTCATGGAAAAATGTGAAAAATTAAAATTTCTAAAAATAAAATAAATGCCTTCAATACACCTCAAACATTCACTCTTTTAACAGAAGATTGCTGTTTTTCGCAATATTTTTTGAAATTTGGGCTCTTTTAGCAACGTTAACACTAGCGCTGAAGCATCTTTTATGCTCATTTCTTGTCTTTCCGGATTTATTCAGGGTTTTATTTTGTTTATTTGATGAAAATGAACAACAATACACACCATGGAAACATTTTTGTTTGATTTGTGTCGAGTGAGATTTTCACCTAGAACCCAAAGGGGGGGTATTGGCACATTTCATGGAAAAATGTGAAAAATTAAAATTTCTAAAAATGAAAAAAATGCCTTCTATACACCTCAAACATTCACTCTAAAACAGAAGATTGCTGTTTTTCGAAATATTTTTTGAAATTTGGGCTCTTTTCGCAAGGTTAACATTTTCGCTGAAGCATCTTTTATGCTCATTTCTTGTCTTTCAGGATTTATTCTGGGTTTTATTTTGTTTATTTGATGAAAATGAACAACAATACACACCATGGAAACATTTTTGTTTGATTTGTGTCGAGTGAGATTTTTACCTAGAACCCAAATGGGGGGGTATTGGCACTTTTCATGGAAAAATGTGAAAAATTAAAATTTCTAAAAATAAAATAAATGCCTTCGATACACCTCAAACATTCACTCTTTTAACAGAAGATTGCTGTTTTTCGCAATATTTTTTGAAATTTGGGCTCTTTTAGCAACGTTAACACTAGCGCTGAAGCATCTTTTATGCTCATTTCCTGTCTTTCCGGATTTATTTAGGGTTTTATTTTGTTTATTTGATGAAAATGAACAACAATACACACCATGGAAACATTTTTGTTTGATTTGTGTCAAGTGAGATTTTCACCTAGAACCCAAAGGGGGGGGTATTGGCACTTTTCATGGAAAAATGTGAAAAATTAAAATTTCTAAAAATGAAAAAAATGCCTTCTATACACCTCAAACATTCACTCTTTTAACAGAAGATTGCTGTTTTTCGCAATATTTTTTGAAATTTGGGCTCTTTGAGCAACGTTAACACTTGCGCTGAAGCATCTTTTATGCTCATTTCTTGTCTTTCCGGATTAATTCTGGGTTTTATTTTGTTTATTTGATGAAAATGAACAACAATACACACCATGGAAACATTTTTGTTTGATTTGTGTCGAGTGAGATTTTCACCTAGAACCCAAAGGGGGGGTATTGGCACTTTTCATGGAAAAATGTGAAAAATTAAAATTTCTAAAAATGAAAAAAATGCCTTCTATACACCTCAAACATTCACTCTTTTAACAGAAGATTGCTGCTTTTCGCAATATTTTTTGAAATTTGGGCTCTTTTAGCATCGTTAACACTTGCGCTGAAGCATCTTTTATGCTCATTTCTTGTCTTTCCGGATTATTTCTGGGTTTTATTTTGTTTATTTGATGAAAATGAACAACAATACACACCATTGAAACATTTTTGTTTGATTTCTGTCGAGTGAGATTTTCACCTAGAACCCAAAGGGGGGGGTATTGGCACATTTCATGGAAAAATGTGAAAAATTAAAATTTCTAAAAATGAAAAAAATGCCTTCTATACACCTCAAACATTTACTCTTAAACAGAAGATTGCTGTTTTTCGAAATATTTTTTGAAATTTGGGCTCTTTCCGCAAGGTTAACATTTTCGCTGAAGGATCTTTTATGCTCATTTCTTGTCTTTCAGGATTTATTCTTGGTTTTATTTTGTTTATTTGATGAAAATGAACCACAATACACACCATGGAAACATTTTTGTTTGATTTGTGTAGAGTGAGATTTTCACCTAGAACCCAAAGGGGGGGGTATTGGCACTTTTCATGGAAAAATGTGAAAAATTAAAATTTCTAAAAATAAAATAAATGCCTTCAATACACCTCAAACATCCACTCTTTTAACAGAAGATTACTGTTTTTCGCAATATTTTTTTAAATTTTGGCTCTTTTAGTAACGTTAACACTTGCGCTGAAGCATCTTTTATGCTAATTTCTTGTCTTTCAGGATTTATTCTTGGTTTTATTTTGTTTATTTGATGAAAATGAACAACAATACACACCATGGAAACATTTTTGTTTGATTTGTTTCGGGTGAGATTTTTACCTAGAACCCAAATGGGGGGGTATTGGCACTTTTCATGGAAAAATGTGAAAAATTAAAATTTCTAAAAATAAAATAAATGCCTTCGATACACCTCAAACATTCACTCTTTTAACAGAAGATTGCTGTTTTTCGCAATATTTTTTGAAATTTGGGCTCTTTTAGCAACGTTAACACTAGCGCTGAAGCATCTTTTATGCTCATTTCCTGTCTTTCCCGGATTTATTCAGGGTTTTATTTTGTTTATTTGATGAAAATGAACAACAATACACACCATGGAAACATTTTTGTTTGATTTGTGTCAAGTGAGATTTTCACCTAGAACCCAAAGGGGGGGGTATTGGCACTTTTCATGGAAAAATGTGAAAGATTAAAATTTCTAAAAATGAAAAAAATGCCTTCTATACACCTCAAACATTCACTCTTTTAACAGAAGATTTCTGTTTTTCGCAATATTTTTTGAAATTTGGGCTCTATTAGCAACTTTAACACTTGCGCTGAAGCATCTTTTATGCTCATTTCTTGTCTTTCCGGATTAATTCTGGGTTTTATTTTGTTTATTTGATGAAAATGAACAACAATACACACCATGGAAACATTTTTGTTTGATTTGTGTCGAGTGAGATTTTCACCTAGAACCCAAAGGGGGGGTATTGGCACTTTTCATGGAAAAATGTGAAAAATTAAAATTTCTAAAAATGAAAAAAATGCCTTCTATACACCTCAAACATTCACTCTTTTAACAGAAGATTGCTGTTTTTCGCAATATTTTTTGAAATTTGGGCTCTTTTAGCAACGTTAACACTTGCGCTGAAGCATCTTTTATCCTCATTTCTTGTCTTTCCGGATTATTTCTGGGTTTTATTTTGTTTATTTGATGAAAATGAACAACAATACACACCATGGAAACATTTTTGTTTGATTTGTGTCGAGTGAGATTTTCACCTAGAACCCAAAGGGGGGGGTATTGGCACTTTTCATGGAAAAATGTGAAAAATTAAAATTTCTAAACATGAAAAAAATGCCTTCTATACACCTCAAACATTCACTCTTTTAACAGAAGATTGCTGTTTTTCGCAATATATTTTGAAAAATGGGCTTTTTTAGCAACGTTAACACTTGCGCTGAAGCATCTTTAATGCTCATTTCTTGTCTTTCAGGATTTATTCTTGGTTTTATTTTGTTTATTTGATGAAAATGAACAACAATACACACCATGGAAACATTTTTGTTTGATTTGTGTTGAGTGAGATTTTCACCTAGAACCCAAAGGGGGGGGTATTGGCACTTTTCATGGAAATATGTGAAAAATTAAAATTTCTAAAAATGAAAAAAATGCCTTCTATACACCTCAAACATCCACTCTTTCAACAGAAGATTACTGTTTTTCGCAATATTTTTTGAAATTTGGGCTCTTTTAGTAACGTTAACACTTGCGCTGAAGCATCTTTTATGCTCATTTCTTGTCTTTCAGGATTTATTCTTGGTTTTATTTTGTTTATTTGATGAAAATGAACAACAATACACACCATGGAAACATTTTTGTTTGATTTGTTTCGAGTGAGATTTTTACCTAGAACCCAAATGGGGGGGTATTGGCACTTTTCATGGAAAAATGTGAAAAATTAAAATTTCTAAAATGAAAAAAATGCCTTCTATACACCTCAAACATTCACTCTTTTAACAGAAGATTGCTGTTTTTTCGCAATATTTTTTGAAATTTGGGCTCTTTTAGCAACGTTAACACTTGCGCTGAAGCATCTTTTATGCTCATTTCTTGTCTTTCCGGATTAATTCTGGGTTTTATTTTGTTTATTTGATGAAAATGAACAACAATACACACCATGGAAACATTTTTGTTTGATTTGTGTCGAGTGAGATTTTCACCTAGAACCCAAAGGGGGGGGTATTGGAACTTTTCATGGAAAAATGTGAAAAATTAAAATTTTTTAAAATGAAAAAAATGCCTTCTATACACCTCAAACATTCACTCTTTTAACAGAAGATTGCTGTTTTTTCGCAATATTTTTTTGAAATTTGGGCTCTTTTAGCAACGTTAACACTTGCGCTGAAGCATCTTTTATGCTCATTTCTTGTCTTTCCGGATTAATTCTGGGTTTTATTTTGTTTATTTGATGAAAATGAACAACAATACACACCATGGAAACATTTTTGTTTGATATGTGTCGAGTGAGATTTTCACCTAGAACCCAAAGGGGGGGGTATTGGCACTTTTTATGGAAAAATGTGAAAAAATTAAAATTTCTAAAAATAAAATAAATGACTTCTATACACCTCAAACAATCCCTCTAAAACAGAAGATTGTTGTTTTTTCGCAATATTTTTTGAAATTTGGGCTCTTTTAGCAACGTTAACACCTGCGCTGAAGCATCTTTTCTGCTCATTTCTTGTTTTTCCAGGATTTATTCTGGGTTTTATTTTGTTTATTTGATGAAAATGAACAACAATACACACCATGGAAACATTTTTGTTTGATTTGTGTCGAGTGAGATTTTCACCTAGAACCCAAAGGGGGGGGTATTGGCACTTTTCATGGAAAAATGTGAAAAATTAAAATTTCTAAAAATAAAATAAATGACTTCTATACACCTCAAACAATCCCTCTATAACAGAGGATTGTTGTTTTTCGCAATATTTTTTGAAATTGGGGCTCTTTTAGCAACGTTAACACCTGCGCTGAAGCATCTTTTATGCTCATTTCTTGTTTTTTCAGGATTTATTCTGGGTTTTATTTTGTTTATTTGAGGAAAATGAACAACAATACACACCATGGAAACATTTTTGTTTGATTTGTGTCGAGTGAGATTTTCACCTAGAACCCAAAGGGGGTGGTATTGGCACTTTTCATGGAAAAATGTGAAAAATTAAAATTTCTAAAAATGAAAAAAATGCCCTCTATACACCTCAAACATTCACTCAAAAACAGAAGATTCCTGTTTCTTTCGCAATATTTTTCAAATTAGGGCTCTTTTAGCAACGTTAACACTTGCGCTGAAGCATCTTTTATACTCATTTCTTGTCTTTCCCGGATTTATTCTGGGTTTAATTTTGTTTATTTGATGAAAATGAACAACAATATACACCATGGAATCATTTTTGTTTGATTTGTGTCGAGTGAGATTTTCAACCCTAGAACCCAAAGGGGGGGTATTGGCACTTTTCATGGAAAATGTGAAAAATTAAAATTTCTAAAAATGAAAAAAATGCCTCCTATACACCTCAAACATTCACTCTTTTAACAGAAGATTGCTGTTTTTTCGCAATATATTTTGAAAAATGGGCTTTTTTTAGCAACGTTAACACTTGCGCTGAAGCATCTTTAATGCTCATTTCTTGTCTTTCAGGATTTATTCTTGGTTTTATTTTGTTTATTTGATGAAAATGAACAACAATACACACCATGGAAACATTTTTGTTTGATTTGTGTTGAGTGAGATTTTCACCTAGAACCCAAAGGGGGGGGTATTGGCACTTTTCATGGAAAAATGTGAAAAATTAAAATTTCTAAAAATGAAAAAAATGCCTTCTATACACCTCAAACATCCACTCTTTCAACAGAAGATTACTGTTTTTCGCAATATTTTTTGAAATTTGGGCACTTTTAGTAACGTTAACACTTGCGCTGAAGCATCTTTTATGCTCATTTTCTTGTTTTTTCAGGATTTATTCTGGGTTTTATTTTGTTTATTTGAGGAAAATGAACAACAATACACACCATGGAAACATTTTTGTTTGATTTGTGTCGAGTGAGATTTTCACCTAGAACCCAAAGGGGGTGGTATTGGCACTTTTCATGGGAAAAATGTGAAAAATTAAAATTTCTAAAAATGAAAAAAAATGCCCTCTATACACCTCAAACATTCACTCAAAAACCGAAGATTCCTGTTTTTCGCAATATTTTTCAAATTAGGGCTCTTTTTAGCAACGTTAACACTTGCGCTGAAGCATCTTTTATATTCATTTCTTGTCTTCTCCGGATTTATTCTGGGTTTAATTTTGTTTATTTGATGAAAATGAACAACAATATACACCATGGAATCATTTTTGTTTGATTTGTGTCGAGTGAGATTTTCACCTAGAACCCAAAGGGGGGGTATTGGCACTTTTCATGGAAAAATGTGAAAAATTAAAATTTCTAAAAATGAAAAAACTGCCTTCTATACACCTCAAACATTCACTCTAAAACAGAAGATTGCTGTTTTTTCGAAATATTTTTTTGAAATTTGGGCTCTTTTTCGCAAGGTTAACATTTTCGCTGAAGCATCTTTTATGCTCATTTCTTGTCTTTCAGGATTTATTCTGGGTTTTATTTTTGTTTATTTGATGAAAATGAACAACAATACACACCATGGAAACATTTTTGTTTGATTTGTGTCGAGTGAGATTTTTACCTAGAACCCAAATGGGGGGGTATTGGCACTTTTCATGGAAAAATGTGAAAAATTAAAATTTCTAAAAAATAAAATAAATGCCTTCGATACACCTCAAACATTCACTCTTTTAACAGAAGATTGCTGTTTTTCGCAATATTTTTTGAAATTTGGGCTCTTTTAGCAACGTTAACACTAGCGCTGAAGCATCTTTTATGCTCATTTCCTGTCTTTTCCGGATTTATTTAGGGTTTTATTTTTGTTTATTTGATGAAAATGAACAACAATACACACCATGGAAACATTTTTGTTTGATTTGTGTCAAGTGAGATTTTCACCTAGAACCCAAAGGGGGGGGGTATTGGCACTTTTCATGGAAAAATGTGAAAAATTAAAATTTCTAAAAATGAAAAAAAATGCCTTCTATACACCTCAAACATTCACTCTTTTAACAGAAGATTGCTGTTTTTTCGCAATATTTTTTGAAATTTGGGCTCTTTGAGCAACGTTAACACTTGCGCTGAAGCATCTTTTATGCTCATTTCTTGTCTTCTTTCCCGGATTAATTCTGGGTTTTATTTTGTTTATTTGATGAAAATGAACAACAAATACACACCATGGAAACATTTTTGTTTGATTTGTGTCGAGTGAGATTTTCACCTAGAACCCAAAGGGGGGGTATTGGCACTTTTCATGGAAAAATGTGAAAAATTAAAATTTCTAAAAATGAAAAAAATGCCTTCTATACACCTCAAACATTCACTCTTTTAACAGAAGATTGCTGCTTTTTCGCAATATTTTTTGAAATTTTGGGCTCTTTTAGCATCGTTA